>NC_090935.1:1275741666-1276062416 GCF_040938575.1 Ambystoma mexicanum
GTAATGGACTCCCATTGGATTGGATTGATCTGGCACAATATTGCACTCTTGGTATTCCAGAAGCAGAAATGTGGGACCCTCGGGATTGTTACATGGGTATGCTAGTCCTGAATCGGTTATCAGAATGGCGATTTTGTGCTATTAATGGTCGAACCTCAAGGAACAGTCAGGTAGGACTTACCTTCAAAAGCACATGTGGGAAATTCCACAATAGATCATTTCTTTTATATCTATATACCACTGGTACATTATTGAGCATTTTTCTATTGTTCCTGAACTATTTAGCGATCACTGTGCTCTGAGACTGAAAGTTGGGCTACAGTTATTTGCCAAAAAGAGGGAGAGTGCACTATCATTGACCAACTTGAAGGTAACAGATTGCTCCACCAAAAGACTAAAAAGGTGAGTGTTGGCTAGTTCTTGTACATACCAGGAAGTCTTATCCCCTAACTTCCCATTGATTATGAGACTGCTGGAAGATAACTGCACACCATTAAACGTAATCTTGAATTTCTCTATTTTAATTCCTAAAATTACAGATGTATTTGTAAAGATTATCGAACAATCTAAACAAACTCATACTTGTAATGGATGGATTAATGACAACTGTGGGAGGGCTAAATACAGTTTACTGTCTGACTTATAAAACCCAGATCCTAGTAAACATCAAGTCAAAATTACAAGGAAAAATTATAAGAATGAATTCACGAGATGGAAGGCTGAGTTTGACAACCTCGCTTGTCAACAGCTGGAAGAAGCAACTATTGGGCTACATAATAGAGTTCTTACTGGAATGGAGGTTGAACTACCTGACCAGGATTGGTTGGCTCACTTCCAAAATCTATGTGGAGAATCACACATAGTTCAAGACTTTGGGTGGCCACTCCCATTGAGACACCCAATTTCTGCCCTGTCGCTGGTACGAAGTTTGACGTCTGGGCCAAGATATTCATTCTCATTACATGAAGTGACACAAGCAATTAAATATCAAACGCATGATTGGTCCCCTGGCCCAGACGGAATTCCTGCAGCCCTGTTCCACTGAAGCTGTTTAGCCCATTACCAACTACTCTATTTAATGTAGCAATCACTACCCAAACTATACCTACTATTTGGAGAATGGCTATTATCCCTATTTTCAAAAAGGGTGAAAGATCCTTGCCGGCCTCTTATAAACCCATCTCTTTTTTAATACTTACTTTACGATGTTTGGCAGGTGTTTATTGACCAAATTGATACAGTGGGTAGTTGAAAACATCATCTTTTCCCTAAATCAGTTGGGCTGCTGTCCGACATTAGGAGCAGCGGACCGGGCATTACATTTAAATCTTTAAGTGGCCAACTCATTGTTTATTAAAAAAGAATCAATATTCCTAGAATGTATGGACCTGAACACCAATTTTGACAAGGTAAACAGAGATACACTGTGGCGGGCACGTAGGTTCTTAAAGTGCACACAACATTTATTAGACATTTTAATGGTTCTTCATAGAGATACTGAAGGCTGCATAGGGAGTTGGGGGGACGGCAACTGTACCCCATGGTTCTCTATAAAATCAGTTATAAGGTGGGGTGTGTACTGGCCTTTATGCTGTTTTTTTTATAAATCAATAACTTGAATGAGTCCTTAAAAACCTGCAATGTCAATGTATCATAAAGATTGGTGGAACCCTGTTCCCCTCATTACCTTACGTGCATGACACCGTTTTGATAGCGAGAACCCCAAAAGCCCTCCAGCTACTTATAAACAGGTATACTGATTTTGTAAATGCCCTGGATATGCAAGTAAATACCACCAAACTAGCAACATTAGTCTGCTCCATGGGCAGGATCACAAGGTTAAAACAGACTATAATGAGTAATGTACGTTCCATATGGACGACCGCACATTTTGATTACCATGGTATATGCTTTTCGAGCAGCTTAAGACCAAAAGCACACTGGGAAAGGCACACAATAAGAATGAAACAAGCAATAGGTGGAATATTTCACTTCATTAAGAAATGTAAAAGGCAGTCTATCACCATAATGAAAAAGATGTACATGGTAAACACAATAGCTCCAGTGAAATATGGGGACTCGATATGGGGATTCTCAAAGGTATGTGACCTGCAAGTAACGTAAATCGTATTCTAAAAACAATATTGGGTTCACCACAATCAGGACCTAATTTTCGCACCCTGATGCTTGCGAGCTTCGGCGCGTTATAAATACATAAATAAATAAATAAATAAAATGCAGAGCTGGGAATTAACTTCATCCAGGATAAAGTTCCCCTGGCACCAGGACTTCATTGCGCACATATTTGGGCAAATCCGCAGGCAGTCCCCTCAAAACATCTAATCTCAGTTATGATATAGAACAGTGGTACCAGTGATATACCTTGGCTAAAATATGTGAAATCATTGTTGCACATGATCAATGTTGATCAGTATTTTACCAACCTGATACAGTTAACTAAAAATATGCAGAATAAATGAATCTCCCACTCAAAATATCAGATCAGGCAAAACAGCGAAACCTTGGAGCTTAATTCACCAGCCAATCAAACTCACATTATCATTTCTATCAATAATGTACCAGAGTACTTGATTTGGGCTGATCATGCAATCTAGAGAATGCCCGTCACGAGAGCTCGGTTTAACTGTTTACTATTGAACTCTGTGATAGCTTGTGGATCAAAATACCTAGCATTAGAGAAATGCAACCTATGTAATGCCAAGAAAGAAGACCTGGCACACTTCATCTTTTGTTTGCCATAGTGAAAAAGCATCCAGAAGAGGCAAATGGTTCACTCAATTTCTCTCTCAAGGCTGAATCCCCTTTAATAGCATTGGCTCTTTTGTCTTATGTGACAAGCAGGGAAGATTACAGGCCTGAAATGATAATCTGGAAAAGAATATAAAGGGCTTAGACCTTGTATGAAGTACAAGTATTTTACTAATGATTAGCTATTTTGGCAAGTAGAGAAGATGTCAGGCCTGAAACGTCCATGGGGAACAAGCTATCTTGTGATTAGACCTTGCACTATGACCTTGCACTATGCACAAGCACTTTATCAATGAAGTTTCCATAAACTCTAAATCCTTGCACAACTGAATCTATGTATTATCATTCTGATTTGCTGTCACTGTTAACATGTGTATTTAAACGTTGTCATTCTTATTTTATAATGTAACAGAATTAAACATATTCATAGTGAGTTTTCTAGAAATAGGTACATGTTTTAAAATATCTGATAAAATCATTCTTTGTTGGAAATATATACTGAAAACACTTCTATCTGTTATTTTTTTAGGGTTTTATGTGTATTTTGAAATGTTCACTTTTATGGCAATTTTGCCGAAACAAAGTTATTGATTGTTTGAAGGGCGGTGAACAAACAGATAAAAAAACATTTTACGCCCCTATGCAATCGCATTTGTCACTTCAGCATCTTCAAGTGGATCTGCACTTTTGGTCTTTGTTGGACATTTGATCATGATAAATGTGATGTTTTTGCTTAATTGATACACGTATTAACACAAGCATTTCATGTGTATGTCCAGATTACATGCCCAGCCGAGAACATTTTAAATATTACTATATCTGAAGTGAAATCTAAGAGTGACATCCATGGTTTATAACTGAAATCACTCAGCCAGAGGTAGGCCGAAAAACATTCAGCCCTGCCAAGCCATGCTTACAGATGTGGTGGATGCGAGAGCAAAAGGACGTTAGATTGTCAACCACAGTCTGGTGGTCCTAGTCGGGATAGAGAATAAATTCCCCCATTGGCAGTAAACCACCACTAGTGGTTCATAACGTGGGCATCTGAAGAGTGGTATGCTACTCAAGTCATCATAGGATGGACTGGGGAGCTGACATTATGATAATAGTGCTTCTAATCGTGGCACAAGTGTTTAATGCACTGTCAAGGCATGTGGTTTGTGATCAGGGATGAGAAATGCTAGATTCTTAAATACATGTCTCGTTATGTTCAAAGAGATATTGTATGGGCTAGGCAGAGCAGACATGAATGATGAATATGTACGTGATTATAGAATCTCCTGTCAAATGATATTTCATGTTTAAGTTGTGTGTGACATGGTCCTACTTAAATACGTTGTCACATCGCGCCAGAGCGGTCAATAGGCTTCGCCAACAACAGATATGAATAAAGACAGTGCTGCTACAATGTGTTGTCTGTCAGCTGGAGAACGTGAAGAATATATAATGTAGAAGTTCAGGAGAGGGGAACTCTCGGCTACCTTAAAAATGGCATCTTCTTTATTTTGTTAAAAAAAGATTCCCAGAGGAGGTTGAAAACTGCGGACAGCAGGTCCAATCTCAGTAAGACATCTCACATACTTCTCTGCGAGCACTGCAACGTGTGTGGGATTTGTTGTTGTGAGGTTTTCACAAGCTGTCAGGCTGGAAATAAGTCCAACTCTACACATGGTCGCAGCAGGCATTTGCAATGGCTTCTTTGATTTCTCGTAATGCGCACTTCGTTTCATGCTTGGTTGTTACCATCCGTCGGCAAGCAACCTTTGGGATATTCAGACCACGTTCACAGCCATCTTTTGAGAATTATCTCACTCCAACTCCGAGCCAGCGCAGAATGCTGTTTTTCTATCAAGTGCCGACTTGCCAGCTTTTTTATATATTCCATGACAAAAACGGGCATTCTCAGCTTCTTTTCAAAAATGTGAATTTGCTTTTTATTTCGTCTTATTATAATGTGTCAATACACACCACTTGCTATCAAGATGAGTTCACTTCACTTCACACAAGAGCTGAGTCAGAAGGCATGTGTGAACGAAAACAGATGCAGAGATGTACAGTGGTGCATTTTATGTTTCAATGAAGACTGTTCTACAGAAAGTGAAAAAAGAGGGGGGTTGCTTCCTGGTCACCTGAATTGTAAAAATGTGATCACTACAGCTACCAGAATCCTTTGAGACTGAAAGAGCAACTAATTAGTAACACCTGTAAAGAAATACAGCCTCCCTGATGATTGTTTGTAACAAGAAAGCGGTAGGAGAAGAACAACAGAGCAACTGAACTGTAGCAGAAGGGATTCAACCCTGTTAATACTTGTTGAATTTTGGGATTTAACCCAGCTACTACTTGCATTTGATATATTTGACTGGGAACTGGAGTGTGTGCCACGCCTTCCTATTTTTTCACATACTGTTCTACAGTAAGGCAATTAATGCTGACTCTGAGGAGATATGATGTTAATTTTAAGCTTTTGTCCTGTTTGCAACACCAGTGTAGTGATCTTACTGTACCAATGTTTGTCCAGATAGTAGCTTTATCACACTATTGTCTGTGTGAGAAAGGAGAAGACCATAGAAATGAGAGGCTCAGTGAGACCCAATGAGACACAGTGAGACCAGGGCTGAGGTGCTCTAGTTAAGTGAAGTTAAGTTTGCATCTGCTGAATGGTCTTGCCCTATATGCGGCTTGAAAAGGAATGAAAGAGTCAAGTTCCCAGTTCTGAGCCATACAGAAAGTCGGTGAGGACAGTACTGGCGGTGATGGCAACCTTCCGAGGGAGAAGGAGGATTGGAAGAATCTTCTACGACGTTTACCTTTTAGAATGCTGAAGGAGCATTCTTGTTGACTGGGCGTGGACAGATGGGCAGGCATAGCATACACATTTCTGTGTGAAGATTCCTCCCTACGGCGTGAATGGGAAGGTCATTTGGCACTGACAAACCAATGCCAAACTTGGAGGAGACTTCTGAGTCTCTCACAAGGATTTGTTATCCAATCAGGAGTGGCTGATAGAGTGGCTAATAGGTTTATTTGTTGGGTTCATCTAGCCAATCAGAGCCCTCCTGGGTAATACATTGAGCTTGTTTAAGCTTGTTCAGCCAATCCGAGAAAACAAATATCCTAAAGGAAGTTTGCCACTCGATATAAGGTCCAAGTCACTTCCTGTATCTTTGTGGGTTTTGCTAGACTATGTGGGAAGGAGTTTAGTGGAGATTAGAGGAGTTGTATCTGCTTGGTGTTTATGTTTTATGTAGTTTATTGGTGTTTATTGTGATTTTGAAACCATTATTTCTGTCCATTTTCTTTAATGTTTGTTCAGTGTGTATTAAAGGGTTGGGTTAGATTCCCAATATATATATATGAATATATATATGAATAAATATATATATATATATATATTACACAGCCACAGTAGTGGCTGTGTAGTTATGGTTACGTTGCTAATCCCATAGGAAGAGCACTTTTTGGGTGGCTTATAACTACGCTCTCCCCCTGGACGAATCCTCACCAAACTTTGTAAAATGATTATATGGCCCACTCTGAATTTATTTTTGCAAAGTTTGATGATGTTTGGTCCGGGGGGGCAAAGTTATAGGGGGGGTCCCAAAATGTCTTTTGTTCCCATAGACTGAATGGGAAAAATGTTTTGCTCACGCCTACAGCCCAAACCGCTGGACGGATTTTCCCCAAATTTGCGGCTGGAGCAGCGACCTGGTCCCGAAAGCGTGCTTTTGTAAATAGGTCACAAAAAAATGTGCAATATCTATGTTTGCTCCTCAGACACACTTCCCTGTTCACTCCGCGGACAGGACACCTATTGGCTAATCGGCTTGCGTCATGTCCGCGGACATGCAACGTGTTCGCTTATTGGCTGGAATGAAGCGTGAGGTCCGTCGAATTGTTTTGATGCGCCCGCCAATTTCAATCTGCTGACATCCGCGGACAGCGCGGCGGCGAATGGGGAGGAAATACAAATTTGGCAAGTGTGTTGGTGTGTAAGAGTTTGTTTGTTTGTTTGTTTTATTATTTATAATGCGCAAGCATACCCAAGGGTATCAGGGCGCATCCTTTACAAGAATATGCAAAGCTTGGTTACAGTGTGTACAAAGTGACAATAGGGTACAATGATATTATATACATTTCAACAAAGTAGTACAGAGATGTTATATACATATAAACAACTGGGCACACGAGGTTACAGTGTGTGCTGGTGACCTGAATATAGGCCGATCAATGGACATCGGTAATGTCTTAAGTAGCCCAAGTTTTCAGCCATGAAACAACTTTAGAACGGAAGTACTGGTAGGGCAGGTCCACTCTGAGATTGGGCGGTAGGGAGTTCCACAGTTTGGCTGCCTTCACTGGGAAACTGTTGCCCCCTCTGGTGGCGAGTTTGAAGTGAGGGACAGAGAGGCAGTCTTTGTAGGCAGTTCTAGTGGGTCTCAGGGAGGACTGTCTATGGAATCTATTGATCAGGTAGACAGGGGCAGCGTTGTTGACGGATTTGTGTGTGAGTGAAGCAGTTTTTAAGAGGATTTTGTTGTTAATGGAGAGCCAGTTATTCTGTAGGTTGAATCCTGAGAGATGCTATTTTCTGGAGATGCCCAAATCCACTCTAAGAGCATTGTTCTGAAGGGTTTGAAGTTTACTGATGGTAGCCTTGGAGGAGTTGCAATAGTCCAGGCGGGATAGGATGAGGGCTCTGGCCAGGGTAAGGCAGCTGTTGTCGGACAAGAATGGTTTGGCTGTGCGTATTAATTTGCACGTATAGGCCGTGGAGGACGCCAGGGAGCTCACCTGTCTTCTAAAGGAGAAATTAGAGTCCAAGTAAAAGCCCAAAGTTTTGAACTCTTGACCAACCCTGATGTTGTTGCCATCGATCATAAAGGAGTTGTAGGTGGGGCCAAGTTTCTTTAAGCTGGCCGTGGTGCCTAAGATGATGAGTTCCGTTTTATCATCATTCAGGCATAGTCCATGTGTGGCCATCCATGCCTGGATGATGATGTACACCCTGTTTAGGAAGGCCAAATCCTTTCCATAATCTCCAGAAAGCGGAAGGAGGATCTGGGTATCGTCTGCATAGTTAGTGTAGGTGATACTGAGATGATCCAAATCATCGAAAAGGGGCTTGGTAAATATGTTGTATAGTGTGGGAGAGACACAGGAACCCTGTGGGACGCCACAAGTGATTGGTATGGGGTCTGCTGCCGCGGTTGGAGAGAAGACCCTCATGGTTCTACCGTTGAGAAAGGAGGTCATCCAGGTGATGGCTTCAGTGGAGAAGTAAGCTGATGTGTAGAGATGTGTGCAGAGGACTGAGTGATCGACCAGGTCGAAAGCTGCAGACAGATCGAGGAGGAGGAGTAGGGCAACTTGGCTGTTATCTCTGAGTGTATCAATCTGTGCTTTCAGGTCTATGAGGGCAGTTTCAGTCCCATGTTGAGGGCGGAACCCTGATTGTCTGGAGCCAAGTAGGTGGTGTTCTTCCAAGAGCTTCTGAATTTGTACGTAAGCAACCTTGTGCAGGATTTTTAGCAGAAAAGGGACGGTCGTTATGGGTGTGTAGTTTGTGGGCGTGGCTGGGTCGAGTGTGGGTTTTTTTAGTAGTGGAAGTACCCAGGATTGTTTCAGATTGGAGGGGATGGAGCCAGTGGTGAAGGAGGCATTAATTAGTTTTGTGATGAAGGGGGAAAGGTCTTGGGCAGCATCGTTGATGAGCTGTGCCGGGCACATGTCTCCCTGACAATTGGAGGGTTTCAGGGATAGGATGATTTTTTCTACTTCAAGAGTTGTGACTTTAGAGAAGTTGAAGCGTGAGAGATCTGTAGCCATGGGCTTATCTGGAGTTTTTGAGGGAAGAGTGTCAATGAGGGATGCTTTTGAAGGGTCGCAATTTTGATTGCCAAGGCATTTTGGATTTCTGTGCACCAGTTTTTGTATTTGGTGCTGGTGTCAGGAGGTGTTATGGGGGTTTCTACTTCTTTAAGGATGGCAAATAGTTCCTTCATATTTGATTTAGCCTGGGATATGCGGGAGTCGTAGGAGGTTCGTTTAGCTAGGTAGATTTCTTTTTTATAGAGAGTGGTTAGTTTGGAGAGTTTAAGTTTATTTGCGGCTGAAGGGGATTTTTTCCAGGTGGCCTCGCAGTTCCTTTGTGCTTGGGGAGGGTGGGGGAGTAAGAGATGGGTGAAATGCATGCACCCCTGATGTGTTCATCATGTCCGCGGTCACGGCGGCTGTCCGCGGCCATAAAAAATGAAATGCAGTAGCCCATATAGCCAGTTAAAATGTTTGATTCTATGGGTGTGATCTATGGGTGTGATATGCTGCGGTGGTTGTGGCCAGGGCCTAGAGTCTTGGGTGCATGACCGAAGGCCGTAGCATATCACACCCATAGATCACACCCACAGAATCAAACATCTATCAAATATTTGCAAATCTACAGTTTGTGTACTGTTTGATTTGTATAGTTTGTATGTGAAGTTTTGGCTACGTTATGTCATTAAGATTGTAGAGTTTGGTAACAAGCACTGCATTATTACATATCCATGGAAGTAAACATTTTGTATTGTGGTGTATGGTTAGATGTTTGCTTCAATAGTTGTGTGATGGAGCAGTATTTATGAGTTGTATTATATTATACTTACTGTTTTTTTTTGTGATTGGATATATTTTTTTCATGACTTGGGTAACTGGAGCAGATATTCTTTTTCAATTTCTGTGATAAAAGAAAATATCATGTTAGTGTAGGTAGTTTATAAAGACTTATTACAATGCATAATGGACATTTCTGCTTTATTTCGACCCTCATATTTAGTAGTTTACAAATCAGTGTACTGTGCAATTTTCTCAGTTTCTGTGTTTGTTGCTTAAATCATTGGGTCTGTGGGAAAAGAAATCCATGTTGGATTAAAAAAAACCTTTTTTGTTATGGTACAGTACATTTCTTTCTTTGTTTTCAGTGTTTACTTGTTTCTGGCTAATGTTCTATCTGTTGGCTTGTTGCAGATTGTTAGATACCTGTTGTCAAATTGTAACTGGTTATCGTTTTTTTTATTTATATTCTCAAGTTGCGTTGGCTTGTTGCAGATTGTTAGATACCTGTTGTCAAATTGTAACTGGTTACAGTTTTTTATTTATATTCTCAAGTTGCTAATCTATCTGTTGGGTTTTTGCAGATTCTTGGGTAGTTAGATACATGCTGGCATATTTTAACTGTTTATTTCTTTTATATTTTAGTGGTATTGATTTATTTGTTTGGTTGATGCAAAATCTTGGGGACGTTAGATACCTGTTGGCGTATTCTAACAGTTTATTTCTTTTTATAATTTAGTGGTATCTATTTATCTGTTTGGTTGTTGCGGAATGTTGGGGCAGTTAGATACCTGTTGGCGAATTCTAACTGTTTATAGTTTTCTAATTGAAGTTGTATTAATGTTTATGCACATATTAGTTATTAGTGGTATTGATTTATTTGTTTGGTTGTTGCAAAATCCTGGGGCAGTTAGATACCTGTTGGCGTATTCTAACTGCTTATTTCTTATAATTTAGTGGTATTGATTTATTTGTTTGGTTGTTGCAGAATCTTGGGGCATTTAGATACCTGTTCGTGTATTTTAACTGTTTATAGTTTTGTAATTGAAGTTTTGTTAATGTTTATGCACAGATTAGATATTAAATTTTGGTTTTAAGAATATTAAATAAGCGTTTATAAAATGTGCTGGTAATTTCTGCTTTAGAGTAATGGCATTATCATTACATTCGAACTATCCACAATTTTTTTTTTATATAAGCAGTGTAGTGACCTGCATTGGTTGTGGCTCCTGTGTGGTAGATTATACCTATTGTTGTGAAGGTTTTCTTACCAAGTGATACTTGACCATGTGTCAATCCAGTCAGCTGGCAGTTGTTTTTGGTACCATCTGCATTGTAACGTAGAAGCATTAGTATTATGTATTTACTATGTGTTTGTATTTGTAAGGTGGAGCGATTATCTGAATTGCAGGTAGTACATAATCTGCCATGATTTGCATTTTGTACACGTTGTTAAAATGGAATGGATTCACAGTTAGGTATTGATACATACACAAAGTGTTCATTAGGGATTTGTTCCTGGGCCACATGGTTGCAGAGAGTGCATGTATGTTTCCACATGTATGAAATCTGAAAGATTTCATTTATAGGTATGTTTTTGTTTTCCAGTATTTGTAGTAAGTACATTAGAAATTCTTGTGGATCTTCTTGTGCGTTTATAGTGAATTTGACCATTTGTCACGATCCCTGTCACACGCACACCTGTACTGGCCCGGAACCTTGCTGTCTCTATGGCATGCCCCCACTCCCCATCCGTTTCTCCCTTCCCACTCCGGGACTCATGTGGACTCACTGGCAGCTCGCGTGCACGGGTGCTCCTTGTCCATAACAGAGCTCCTGCCAGACTACAGCCATTTCTGCACTGGCAGCTACCTTGGCGCCTGGGATCGCGAAGGACTAACATTGGGCTTCTGCGTCGCGGGACTGTAAGGTCCGTGACACGCTTGTCCACTCACGTGATCCAGTAGCGCACCACGTGACCAGAAGCGCGAGTATTTAAACACAGGAAGCCTGGGTACTTGCCGCTTCACAGCCCGGCTTTGCATCCTGTTTGGCGACACGTATCTCTTTGGACTTCTGGCTACTCTTGGAATTGACGCTGCCTGTTCTACGGACTCCTCTTGGATCAACCCTCTGGCTTTTTTACCTTGGACGTTTTTTGGCTTTTGATCGCAGACTGTTATTTGGATTGCCTCCCAGATTTTCCATCTTGCAACTGGTTCCTTTTGGACTTCCTGTTTCATAGCTCCATAGTTGACTACCACGCTACCATCATCAGGTGGAAAGTCGACTACCACTCCCTCTGGAGTACAACGGTCCACGTGGGTCCTGGATCTCTCTCTTAGGTTCATTACCTCCTCCTTGACCCCCCTTGGTAAGACCTTTTGCATTGTTTCTGGCACTGTGGTTACTGTTAGTTGCTTGGTACTTAACCCGTGTTTTCTTGCAGCAGCTTGGGGTCCCAGAGGTTTGCGGTTCTGGATTTGAACATCTCTGCCTGTGGCCTCAACGGTTGCACAGAGAGTGACTTTGGGTTCTCTCTGTGTGGCATTTGGGGACGGAGGCCTCTTCTGCCTACACGACAATCAAGTCTCAACCGCATTCCAGCACAGTAGTTCAATTCTTTTCTTATTCCATGAACACTGTAGGTGTTGTCAGTATTGTTGGTTGCATTTCTATGAAGGACTAACATTTGCAAACACAATTGGTCTGTATTGTGTAAGTAAATGTTGCCAATAATTGGTGGCAATTGGAATATAATGTTTATTTCTACTTTTGCATAGCAATTTACACCAATTATATTTGAAAATTTGAATGGACCTGATAGTTCTGGGTCCAAGTCATTTCTTCGAAGTGTGTGTTGCTTCTTTGAAGAAGTACCTGAGTTACTTTGAGTAGTAGATTCTTCTTTGGTTGTAGAAATTGATGAAGTATTAGCTTCTTTTACTCTCTTTGGAGGATTTGCAGTGAGATCCTGTTTTGTTTCTGTTTGAACTAGTTTTCTTTTACAACATTTTGCTTTTTGTGGAACAGGATAGGTTTTTAGATGGGTGGTGTACAGTGAAGGTAGTCTATTGTATTCTAGAATGCAGGAATATCAGCATTTACTTTACTTGCATCAAAGTTGATTAGAAATAGAGCATCAAGTGTACATAAGCGTGATATTGCTACATAGCTCATGTCTTCTTTAAAGACTTCCCAATATCTATCAATGCTTTATCTAGTGTAAAACCTTGTGATTTGTGAATGGTGACTGTGTATGCTAGAGTTAGAGAAAATTGTTCTCTGCGTACATACATGTCTTTGAAAAGAAGGAATCGGGCTGTTAGGCATCCTATCCTTTTAACTTCTGATAGTTTGTCAAAGAGAATATTGACCAACTGAATGTTGTTGTCACATGGGTATGTTTGAAAGCCAACAACTGTACCAAGTCCTCCATTAACTAGTCCTTGCTCCACAACAAGTTGTTGACACATTGGTAGTGTCATACCGTGTACGTTCAGTTTGTCTGTGGAGCAAATTTCAATTATTGGTTGCCTTTTTTTAACATTGTTTCATTGAATATTGAACAGCTTGCAAGAGATGGCATCAAGGACATACAATTGACATTTTTGTGTGCTAATTTTTCCATGACATCAGTAGCACATGAGTTATGGCCATGGAGTGCATGTATGTGGCAGGTTTTTAATACTGATTGTGCTTCTTGAGATAGTACACCAACTCTAATACTTTTTAAAATGTTGGTGTATGTGAGGTCTGCAGACTGGTGCATGTTTTCTGTTAATTCTCTGTATTGGAAAGGCCAAAGGTTGACATTTCCTAGGCTGCCAACAGCTTTACATCAGAGTTTATGCCCTAAGGTTTAAAAATAGGTTCACCTTTCACTGGTGTCCATTGAAGAAGATCTCCAAAAACAATCATGTGTTTTCCTCCAAAGAGCACTTTGTAGTCTGTTTTGAGTACTTGTTATAATCTGAGGTGAATCAAAACCAACATTAGGTTGGAGACCATGCACATTTCATCTATTAGTAGCATTTTCATTTGTTTCAAAACTCTGCGCAGTTCCATTGCAGCTTCTGTAGAAAGTTTGTAATAATCTAATTTGTTTTGGTGTTCTATTGGAAGGAGTAGTATTCAGTGTAAAGTGACACTGACTGTGTTGTAGGCAGCTAAACCTGTGGGGGCAGTTACAACAGCTGACAGTTTGTTGTTTGTCAATTGTTGAAGGAACTTGCTGATGATTTTGATTAAGAATGATTATCCTGAACCAGCTTGACCACTGATGTATAGCAGTATAGGTTTGTAGTTTTGGCAGGTACACTTTTTATTTTCATGTTGTACACCATGTTCAATGTCTTTTGTTACTTCTTGGAAAATGCTACGCTGCTCATTATTTAGTTTTGATTTCAGTACAGTGAAGTCTTCTGTATCTTCTTCATAGTGAGACAGTGTTTTCTACTTCTGTCATAGCTAATTCTGCCTCATTTGCTATTAGTGGCTGTCCCAGTGGTTCCTGGCTTCCTGTTACAGAAGGTTGACAACTGTCCAGAGTGTCCTAGTTGGGCCTGGAGGTCATCTTCGTGTTGCTGTTCATTGTGCAACATTGTTTTGTACTGTGTAAAGTTTACATCTGTTACAGTGCTTTCATTTGCTTTGAAAGCATCTTCATGGGAGTCATAGATATCTAGTAACTCTTCTTCTTTACTCCATGGTTTAGAAAGTTGTAGCAGAGACATATAATATAGTTCTTTATGTTGAGGAGTTTTTAAGGACAATTTGATATGATTAATTAAGCTTCATTTGGTAAGTTTCACTAAACTGCCTTCACAATGTGTCACTCTGTATCTACCTTTGTTTTCATCTGGTTTTATATTATTTTGTATATTTTGTATAGTTCCATTTGGAACAAACACAAATAAAGTTTAAAAAAACAAAGGTCTGCAATGTACTGCACATCTATGTTTGCATTCCATAACAGGACAATGATTGCATTGTAATCATTGATATATCGTGCTTCTTATGTTCATTTTTAAGTAATATGTGTTCTTCGTTGAAATACCCTTAAACTATGTCTAACTGAAGACATGAAGTTGTTTAGTTGACCTGTTGCTGTAACTGGTCTAGGGAAACCAAAGTGGCATTTGGTGTAGTATTTCCCTTTTTTTTGTATTTGCGACAACAATATTTCCCACATTTGTGTCTTTGAAATTGTAACATTTGTGCATGAAGGTCACTATTTGTTGTTCGTGAATGAATTTCACAAGTGACATATTTTTTGATAAACTGTAAAACAGTGGCACTGTCTTGACCAAATTTAGGAGCATCTTCAATCCATAAAGGCATGTGGATATGTGGTGCTCCTCTGGCTTGGTATTCCTTTCTCCAAAAGAAGTGTTGCACTTCTCCAAGGGGAGGAACAGTTTTATTACAAATAAAGTGTAGCATAGCAATGACCCGATGATGGAAATTTCTTGAAACAATAACAGGATCTAGAGAGCAGAGTGTTAGTATATCTATGTTTGTTTTGTTTTTGTTTGATATGCGTAGGAAATCATGTAAATCTTCCCATGCATATTCTGGACAACTTAATGTAACAAACCCACTACATGGGCCAAGGTTTCTTATCATACAACGTACATCTCTGTGACGTCGGAACCAGTATGCTTTTGTACCATGCATGGTTGCTAACAGATTTCTAATACTTGATTGTAGAACCTCATCTTTTTCTTGCACTTTTTGTAGTAATTGCGTAGCTGACATATTTTGAAAATGGGTACCTGATTTTAATGTATGTGCAACTCCGTAGCATAGAGTTGCTAGTTCACTTTCAAAGAGTAGGTGGAATATGTATTCCACATTTTGTCTAAATCTGGGATCTTCAGAATACATGTATAACGAGCAGTATTCTGATTCTGTTATCTGAGTGGGTCTATCATTGTACCTTCTTCCTTTCCAGTAGGAAAGAGTAGAGGAAAGGCACGTGCTTCTATACTTTGTTTCCCATATGCTGATTGGTGATCCTTTGGTTTTCACATTTGGTATGTTTCTAGTGCATCATCTATGGTGTCTTTAGAGTGTAATGGATGAATTGTATAATGGTCTAAAATATTGGATAATGCAGCAGAATCTAGAAGTTCAAATTGACCAGTTTCCGGTGACTCTTGAATTATTTTAGTGGTTTCCCTCAGGTTTTCTTCAATACCAATTTCTTTGTAGTATTCATTATTGTATTTTAGATATTGCAAGGCTTGTCTAACTTTATGTAAGTCTACCAGTTGTTGCCAAATGTTTTTGTCTTTTATAGGTGCACCATTTACTAAGACAATTAAAGATTGATCTATTGGACGATGCACTCCCAGAGGGTATACATTTTCTTTCAGATCTAATGGTAAATAAACTACTTTGCCACAAATGCCTTTCAGTAATTCAGAGGGAGATAATGTTGCTGTTTTTGGTTGAAGGCGTATTATTGCTTGAAATGGGTGAACTTTTTGAATTATGATACTCTCATATAAATTGAGTTGTTGCAGGGGTTTTGGTAGTGGGAATAATTCCAAATTATTTGTGATAGCACATGAAGAAGTTTGATTGTTGTCAAGTTTTGCA
Organism: Ambystoma mexicanum; assembly: GCF_040938575.1. Classification (NCBI taxonomy): domain Eukaryota; kingdom Metazoa; phylum Chordata; class Amphibia; order Caudata; family Ambystomatidae; genus Ambystoma; species Ambystoma mexicanum. Next base: position 1,275,757,633 of record NC_090935.1, read on the forward strand.
GTGCAGTAATTGCAAAGTAATAAGGGATAATTTATTTCGTATTTGTTTTCTGCTATAAGGTAGAGAGCTAATTCAAACCATTTGGAATCTTCATTGTCTTCTATTTTGTATGTTATGTGTACAGTTTTTGTGCTACTTTTATAAAAAGTTCTGCGGCAACTAACACATACATGGTTTGATACTTCAGCGGATGTACTTTTAAATTTTAGTATTTCTTTTTTGTATGTTTGTAGTAGAAGGTTGCCATTTGTACAATTGTTCCTAGTCTGTTGTAAAGCTATTGCATTTTGTAAGTGGCTTTCACTTCCAAAATATATTCTCTGGATATGCTCTTTTTCTTCGAGTAGGTCTTTGGCTGTACCATGTAGAAGATTGTTATTTAAATTACCTAATGCTAAAGCTGGACTTTTAGCATAGTACAGTTTATGGACAAGATTTCTTATAGTTGAATGATGTGTTGATATCCTTTCGATATGATGGAAGATGCTTTTGCAAATAGGTTTTCAAATAGGTCCTGAAATGCAGGCTAATGAATGTCCTTGTAATCCTATGTATTTGCACACTGGACAGGTATCACATTTTGAAGTAGTTTCATTTTGAATTTGTCTTTGCCTTTCACATACTGATTGAGGAACTGGCGTAAAGATTTGAACGATTTTTTTTAATCAATGTTACACATTGACGTGCACAGCCATTTGTACACTCAACGTTTTGGTTCAGTCCGATGGACAGGTGATACTGAGTTTTTTGGGGATATTTTTGTAAGCAGCATTTCTTGTTTCATTATGGTATTTTTAGTTTTTCATACCCTCGTCCACTGCTATGTATGGCAATTGTGTTTGTTTGCTTTTGTTTGTATGCTTCTTCATTGAAATATGGTTCTGTGCTCGTGGTGTGACTCCATTCACCTCCACAGATATTTAAGAAGTTATTTTTGTTGACATTCCGTTTATTGAGAAGTTTTTTTTGTAGTTTAGTAGTTAGTTTTGTTAGTGGTTTCATTCTGTTAACAATAAAATAAACAACTTCCTTTTGAGATGGATTGCACTGTCTATGAGAGCTTCTAAGATGAATTTTCTACGGTAGGTTTTACGGGTTGTGCATGATTTCTCTCCTGTTTTTATAGGATTCTGAAGGACTCTGTGGTGGAACATTTTTCGTAAAATACTTTTTTTGGTATGGTTACTTGCCACTACATTAAGATTTATAGGAGCAGTGTTAGCAGAAGTGGTAGATGAATTCTTGTTAATCATGTTCTGTTTCGTTTTTACATTTTGAAAGAGGAGGCAAAGTTTTTGTACTGGAAGCTTATTTTGTTTCACTTAATGCCTCTATTAGATCTTTTGTTTGAACTTTTTGTACAAATTCTGCTACAGATGGATGCTTATTTTGAACACTTTTATTTTGATTTGCTCTACTTCTGCATTGCTTTCTACGGACTTGATTTTTGGTAGGCATTCTTTAGGGTCTGTTAGAAAAAAAAGAAGGTATGGTTTGGGCTGTTCTGCAATGTATGTGTGCTGTGTGCATGAGTGTCTGAGTATGATGGTAAGGATGTATGTGGAGGTGTGTGATTGTGCAAGGGGCAGCTACAACTAGTTGGGAAGGCTATTCTTGTATTTGTGTGTTACTAAACTGGGGTTCAGTTGACACTACACAGTAAGCTAGTGGTGAGGAGAAGCACTAATACTAAATCTAATGGTATAGAATTACAACAGTTCTTTTTTCTGCAATACTAACATTCTAGGGGCTGATTCATGGAATTTGTGCGCAGGAAAACAGGGATTTGTGTGCATTTTATGCCCGCAAATCCCTGTTTAACAAACAGGGATTTGTGGGCAGAATGGCACACAAATCCCCATTTTTCGGCACACAATTCCACAGTGTGTTTGAGTAACAGTTAGAACATTATGTTAGTATTGTACTTACTTTTGGAATGAGCAGGTTTCTTCTGATTTGATGTTTGTACTTCAGATGATGCTGCTTTTCAGGAGAGTGGTCTTCACTGCAATTGTAAAAGAAAGAAGTTAGTAATGTTGTGTGTTTGTAGCACTGTTGTCAATTTAGACATTGATTTGTATGTTTTTGTAGTAGTATTGTTGTTTGATAATTGAACATGGTGTGTGCATGCCGTTTCCTTTGACTATGTGCAGCCTTTATTTTTTACTTACAATCTGTTAGTTCAACATGCTTTGCAAATGAGTATAATACCAAGCTCATGAAACTCACTTGGTTTCTTAAGGCTGTGTTATTGGATGTTAGGAGATAGAATAAATAATCTTATACTTATTTTGCTATTTTTATAGGGTAAATGGCAGAAACTGTATAGAAAAGCATGGAATGTATGCATTTGTAAAGGTGTGGGTAATAAAGCAGAAGGATGTGATGTAGAGGCAGTGTTGATATTTCAGCTGGGAGTTGTTTAATGATAGTGTCTATCTGTGTGAGTGTGTAAAGATGCATGAACCTATCCTGGCTGTGTGTAATTTTATAATATACTACTAAGTGTTTTTCTACAATTATACTGTTATTTCTCCCATTTGTTAATATTAAATTACACTTTTTTAGATAGCTGTGTATGTAAAAAAGGAATTTAGATAGCAGACAGGTTTGGAAGTGAAAGTTGATTGTAGCAGATGGGAAAAATGACAGTAAGTTCATTTTATAGGTTATTCAAGTTAAGTGGCAGTTACTCTGTTTATATGCATTTATAAGAGTTGTACATGTACTGTGTAGAAAATATGCCTACCTGTAGTTTGTATTCATGCATGTGGATATGCAAGCAGCTACAATTAGAAATCTTGTTGACTTGTAAAGTAGTTTTTGTAGTAGGTGCTTTCCAATGATATGAGACTTGTACTCAGAGTGATCAACAGTACATTTGAAAAGCCGAACTATGATGAGGGAGTTAGATGTAGAGGTCTTGGATGTGATTGGTGGATGGTTGTGTGACTGCTTAGCTGTAGCCAATGAGGGAATGGCACAGAGAGTGAAGTGGAAAGGGTAGAAGGGCTGTCTAAGAGTTACGCGCTCTGCGGACAGGGCGTGCCACATCTGGGGTTTCCAGCAAATCTAGCATGGAAAGGGGACTGTAGGGATTAGCCAATCAGGTGTTGAGGTTGTGGATTTGTGTTGAAAGAGGCTGTGTGTATTGAAAATGGCAGAGGTGGAGAAAGTCAGGTCGTTGGTGGTTGGAGATATGTTTATGCATGGTTTACAGCAGCATGCTAAATGCAGGAATGTGGGAAACAATTTTGATGTTAAAGGAGTGGGGGTGGTGTGGAGCACTGTATCTGATTGCAATGTACAGGGAACTGTACAAGTTTGTGAAGATATGGGTAGGATGAACAGTCCCCATGTGTTAGTTTTGCACTGTGGTGCTTTGCATTTGGGCTATGTCAGTGCCCCTACTTTGTTGGCAGATGTGGAACACTTGCTTCAAGCAGTAATGAATGTCCTTCCAAATGGCAAAGTTATTTGTTCTGGTTTAGTACCTAGGGCAATTCCTCTAGACTGAAACAAGGACAGGGAGTAGAATCAAACAAACGTAACTCGTTTTGATTCAAATTTGATGAACATATGTAATATTAACATACGGACAATACATTGAGTTGAACACTGTAGACATGAGGTGGATTGCCTATGACCATTAGGGTATTTCTACCTGGATGTCAAACGTTTATGACCACAAGGGTTCTTTGTACTTAGAGGGACACAATTAATTTGAGTGAAATATGCAACTGAAGAATGTTCATAGTTGAATTTAGCTGAATTACATTTGGGTAAAAGGAATGTGGTAACTTTAACTTTATGACCATTAAGGTTTTCTTATTGCCTTGAAAAATGAAACATATGCACATGTCCCATTAAGTTGATGTTGACATATCGATGGGAAGTTGTTACTTTTACTCTGATTGTAAATACACATTGTTCAAGAATATTGCCTAAAAAACCTATCTCCCTTATTTGTCAAATGTACTCCATCCACCTGAAAAATACTGTCAATTTGACTCGTAATGGTCTGGTGAAAAATAAAATGTAGGCCATGTTGAACTGAAAATATGTATACATCTATCTACATTTTTCGATTAGTCGCACTTCCACACATCCAAGTTCTACATGCTGCCTCACATGACAACATCATTTTTGTTTCTGGATATAATCCTACTCTGCGTAGCAGATCAGTTTTAATGTTAACACACTTTTCTAGTCCTCTTTTGTAACCAAGATCAGTCCCACCAGCATGGATTAAAATAAAATCCAGTTGATTGACAACACTGTCACAAAAAACCAAACATTTCTCAAGAATTTCTTACCATTTGCCATCTCGATAAGCAATCCATTCCACACATAATTAACAGTGTGCACTTAGCAGGCAATGTCACAATGTTCCAGCCAATAAATCCAGAAGTGTTAACAAATAAAAAGGTTTAAAGTACTATCATGTGAAAAATACATATAGAAAGGCAGGTGTAATACACACGTACATAAAAATATACAGAACAGCATGCACAACTCAAAGTATAATCATTTGCATTACATACAAAACATTGTATACACAAACATTTTGCGCATATGCACTATAATAATGCTGCACCTTTACTTATACTCATTCGACTTGAATAACACTGCAACACTAAATGCACAAGCATGCGTAAATCCAAATACACGTACACTGCAGATGTATGACAATATTTCCTTTAACTAATTCCACAACTTAATATGAGAAAAATACACACACCACATACAAAACACTTTTGCTCATGATGTTTCATTTTGAAAGAAATGCAATTTATAAGTTGTTGCCAAAATAAAACACTACTTGGTGCATAAACAGCTCATGCAATAATGATCAATCGCGTGTGCATTATGTACATCAACCAAACGACATACAGAAAAACTCAGCTGAGCTTACATTACAATAAATGCATGTGCCGTTTGTGTTTTAGACCACACCCAAATGCTTAATTTATTAAACCATCCATATTAAAAATATTACACACTTCAATTGAAGACAGTGACAGTGTGGATTGAAAGTAAGTACCCTTTACAAACTTATATACATTTTGATAATAATGTTAAACTTGTAAGTTGTAAATGTTATACTTTAAATTAAATCATGTATTATAATTTAATTGCAGCAAAATTGAAAATGTCAACACCCACTCTTATACAGCCTTCAACAGAGCAAAGTTAGTAAATAATGTTTTACAAAAAATCTCCTTTTAACAGTGAATGCAACTATTGTTTAAATGTGCACATTGTAAATAATAAAATCTACCCCTATAGTTACTCATTTTATCATGCAATTTAACAATAAACATAAACTGGAAATACAACGTAAAAAAGTAGCGTACATTTTCCAACGAGTCAATAAGCTTCAAATGCAGCATAGCTTCAACAACTTTTTGCACAAAAACAAATTATGTTTGTAAAGCGAGATGAAAATTAATACAAGTGTACCCACCAGTGTACTGTTAATAGCACAATATACAAAATAACAATACATATGTACACACCATTGTACCATATAGAGCACTATATACAAAAGTGAAATACCAATGTGGGCACTAGCATACTATACATATAATCTAATGCCCTCACAATCATAGCATTCAGGTGTGTACAGAAAACAGTACATTTGATATTTTAACATGTCTCCTGTTGTATACAAGAAACATTAATATTAACATTAAAAATAAATAACAAAACAAGTGTTGCCACTAAACTATTGTTTATATCACTATATTCAACATTTCATTACAAATGGAAACATGTGTGTATTATTAATAGCATTGTATGAAATATATTAATACAAATGTGTGCACTAGCATACTACAAATAGTACTAGATAGACATTGTTAATTGAAATGTAAGCAGTAGCATGTAACATCCTTACAATTAGAATGTTCAGGTGTGTACAGTAAACAGCTGAACAAGTCAATACACTTCATATGCGGCATAGCTTCAACACATATGTATGCACATTTCAGTTATGTTTGTAATATTGGGTAAAAATGAATACGGATGTAGCCACTAGCGTAGTGTTAATAGCGCTATATAGAAAATGTTAATATGACTGTAGGCAGTAGCATACTAAAGATAGCACTCTATAGAAAATGTTAATGCCAATGTAAGCATTACCATCCTAACAGCATAATATAAATAGTATTAAATAGAAAATAAGAAGACAAATGTAATCAGCAGCATGTCATGTCCTTACTATTATAACATAGAGATGTGTGAAGTAAACAGTTGGACAGGTCACTATGCTTTATATGCTGCATAGTTTCAGCAAATGTGTATGCAACATTCAGATATGTTTGTAATTCTGGATAAACAATAATATGCATAACACCACTAACATAGCACAATATACAAAATGTCAATATGACTGTAAGTAGTACCATCAAATGTCTTTATTATTAAAACGTACAGGTGTATATAGTAAACAGCACAACATTTTATATTTTAACATCATCTTCTTTTGTGTTGGTGAAACATTGACATTAAGATACAAAACAACAACAACAAAAAGAACATGTACATCATCATAAATCTTGTAAAAACTTTAAACACATGTCGATTTTTAAAAAAGACAACAAATACAAGTGACTCTGATATACTAACTATGACTTTTTGTGCATAAGTTACAATAAAAGTCATTTAGTTGAACGTGCAGTGTAAGTTATGTCAAACAATTCTAATTCATTAACTAACACATGGAAAATCTGTGGATCTCACTGTGCACAAAATCAGACTTAAGTGAAGCATGATTCACTTAGAAAAATCACATACATACAAAAATACACCACATAACTTCCTTTGGCAGAATACACGTCAGTGTAAGTGAACGCATCAAGGAAATCGTAAGTAAGAAAATGACATGCATGTGCACATGCCACTTACACATGTTTTTTCTCATGCACCCACACACTTTCACCAAACATCCCTGCTGTCACTGTGAGAATTAACAAATGTACCTACATCACGCACCATACTTACATCACCAACATCATAGTTTAACTTCCAGGACTCTAGACACATCTCCCAAGATCTGCGTTGGCTTAGTAATTACATTTGTACTTACACATTTTAGGCATCCCACCCTTTGTGACTCACTACTCCCCTGACATGCCCAACAAAACACAAACACAGCCACCCTCATCCCCAAATAAAAGGACACTACCAGTCATGCCCACAATTCAGCAGACAAGCCCGCAGAAATGCCCATACCACATAACTAGCAAATGTAGAATGAAGGTGGAAAGCACGCCATTGACACCTGCACATTACGTGCCGGATATCCCAATTCAGACATTATGCCACATAATGGCAGAATGTACACCAGATGCCACATGTCTACCAGGACTACTCTGACTATGTTCACATATCCAACACAAAGCAAGATAGAAGCAGAGCCCACAGGACACACACTGTGGCACATACACATTCAATCACATACCAAACACAAACATGCCAAACACTTACAGCAAACTGACATCACATGTGACAACAATCTCTCGTGGTTCTCCAATCAACAAACAAGGTACATCCTTGGTCAAATGACAGTAGCCACAACTGTGCACACACCCAACTGGGCAGTACACATGGATCACACCACAAAAATTAATGATGCACACATCCCAAAAGGAGTCAAATACTTCCACCTTCACCTTACACAATCAATAAAAACCATCACACAAGTAGCCCAAATTGCTGCAAAGGTGGTGGTGTCCAGCAAGCTGGAAGCTGCTAAGGGGGGTTTGGTACAAGATGAACTTTACCGAAGGTGAGGTGGACCTGATGGTGGAGTTCATCTACAGATTCCAGACCTGCATGCTCTTAATGCCTGGACATCACACAATGCAGAGCCAGCATCATGCACACTGGCTCAGATTCACGGATCAAGTCAACTACCTGTACATCGATCAAAGCACCTGGGTGAAAGAAAAAAGTAGTTGGATGAGATGCGAAGGGTCAAATTAAAGTACACCCAGTTCAACATGGGCCAACATTTCAGAGGAGAGCCTACAGGCACTGGGTTGTGACTGATGCCTTGCTAAAAGATGACTCAGAGCCTGATTCTGGAGGATTGTACACTGGCCTTCAAGGCACAGTGACAGGCATTGATGTCTGTGGTAAGCACATCACCTTTGCGCACCCACAGACATCTGTGGCTCAGACACCCAAGAAACACCTGAACAATCAAAACAACTGTCTCAAAGGGAACACAACACAGACACAAACCGGACATGACCCATTCCCATTGCAACTGCAGCACATCAGCCGACGGCACAAAGCACTCGCTATAGTCCATACGCCAAATGCAGACCTGGACGCACATATCCCCAGAAGATACATGTCATCAAATCATATAGTAGACAGCACCACCTCTGGCATATACATCCCAGACACCATAGAAAACACACGTACTTCAGTGACATGGAAGCCTCACCTACAAAGAAAGTGAGCATTACACAATGTCACATGTGCCACTTGTGCCCTGCCAACAAGCAATTTATTCCATGCCACACTTGCACGAGCACCAGAACCCCACAACAACAGTCACATGTCAAGCCACATGGACACAAGGGGCACTACACCCATATGCATAGCCATGAAACTATCATGGGGCTGCCACCACATTGACCCACACAAACACCTGACACATTGTTACCTTGCCCAGACACGCCCAACTCATCACTAATATATGCATTTAGACATGGAAGAAGACTGGCCTCAGGGGAACTCACTGTCTGGGAGTAGCAATCGGTTTGCTACCCCCAGAAGCTGTTTGCCGGATACAACTTTTTGACTCATGAGCAGTCTCTTGGCGCATCAGACAAGGATAGGAGAATGAATTGTGGGTTTTCCGTTGCAGACCCACGCCTGTCTCTGTGCCTCCAGGCCACCATCTACCGGCAGGGCACCATTTCACCACCAGTCGGATGGAAGATCTGCACCTAGCAAATGATTGTGCTTATGTGACTGACTCTTCCAATTACTTTTCACAGACATTGGAGGTAGCAGATTGGCGGGAAACCAACACCGACTATACGACCACTGCTAGTCGGAGCAAATCTGAGAGAACTGACTGCAAGACCAATTGGGTGGTCTGTCCCTTCACCCACAGGCCTGTTGCCTAAGGTAATAATCACTGTATGATTACACAATCTTGGTGGACAGGAAATGATTAGCAGCTGATAAATAGAGACAGGAAAGGGCCTAATTTAGTATATACAATCGGCTTATTCATTAATTTTTTTACATGACAGGGATATCTCAATTGGAATCCATGTAATGGCAGAGAGGGAATAAACTGGCCCTACCGTCAAAGACAACTGATGTGCTGTCCACTTTTGGAGATGATGCCCTTATCTATGGCAGACGGAGGTGCACAATAGAAAATTGCTGCCTGAAAACTTCATTATAGGTAAGGCATGTTATGATCACTGTTGAACCACTCTATTTGAGTGTGGACACGAATGGTGACATGGCCCACAACATATTTCTGCTATAAATTGCTCCCGGGTGTATTTGATCGAAAACAGTACTTATAGACATGTGGCTGCATTACTTCCTCACGTGTCTCGCCTTCTTGCCCATTGATTCTGTGTGTTGCCCAAAGTTAGCGGTACAGTGGTATACATACAACCCTTCAGAATGTATAGGAAAAATTTTCCCACAAAGCAAATTGTGTCTAGATGATGCTTGAAGATGGCTCAGGCACAGATGGATCCACCCAACATCACGTATTGATTTTCATTGCGAGTTGGGTTGCTCCTTCCTTGACTTATCAAAAGCCAAGTTGGGCGAAACCACAATGTTAGAGAAAAGTGTTATGTTTTTATTATTGGTTGTACATTGTAAAATTGTTGATTTAGAGATTTATTGAGATAAATGTGTTTTTTCTCTTTCTCTTTTGTGGTCCCTACGACTCATCGGTGGGCTGAAATTTGGAACGCACAGGAAAAAACAGTTAATCATCCGATAAATCAATTCAACACACACCATTTTGACTTAAAAATAAGATTGTTTGTTTTCTTTTTTTATGTCCTGAGGAGGTGCACTGGTGGAAATTGTCCTGGTTAACCAGCTGCCCGAAACTCGAGTCGACATGACTAAAGTTTTAAGTCCCCTTACGAGTCTGATTGTTCTTGGTTGTACATAAAAATCATGTGGTGATTGACTATATCAAAGAGATTTGACAATATATGCCAATTACAGATTACATTTTGATGCACTTTACTGGACGATGAATATCGTTCAGCATCTAAGGTCTATAGGATAGACCTATTGGTTCTTCTTGAACAAATGATCATTATTGTGTTATCTTTGCACAAGTATGAATGTTTTTTTCTGAATGAGAATGAAAGTGATTGAGATGAATGTGTTGATTCATGAGGTCACAGGTTGGTGTGGGGTTTTTATATAGGTTTAAACGATTGTCAATCAACAATTGTCATTTTTGTACACCGTTTTAGATATGATGATGATGTTTATAAAAGAAGAAAGAAAATACATAAAACAATAAATAAGTATTGACATGATTCAACTTTTGAAATTATTTTTGTATCAGAAGGTATTGTTCTCGAATTGTTAATTAATTTTAAAATGCAAAGATGGCCTGTACATGTCACTTGACAATTGTACCTGTTGTGATCAAGTGATCACCAATGACAGCAGCAACATGTCAACGGGGTCAGACATACGAGGGCTACAACAGAGGGTCAACGGTGCAATGGAGAGATACATGAGATCCACATGCGTGCCAATTTATAGAAACATGTCACCACAGTAATTTCACTGATGTGCACGCTACCTCACTATGCCATGGACTGACAGCCTCCTTTTCTTTCCACTTTGCAGCCATAATGATGGAGGAAGAGGCCCCTGCAGAATGCTCAAACAGCAGGCAGGAAGCAGAACAAGACCTGGCTGCCCAGAGCGTACCCACCCAGGAGACCCAGAAGAAGGACGACTGGGGGTGCAACTTCTCCCCACACAGGAGGAGTACCGTGCAAAATTGTCAGCAGTAGACATGTATGTGGGTCTCAGAATCACTCGGCCTGGAGAGGAGGCGCCACCAGAGGTTCTGGCGAGGACAGAATGCCCCTCACGCAGTTCGAGGTATATGACAAGGACACAACAGTGGAGACATCACACACATCACCTCCCCCATCATCACTCCCAAAACAGTGCCTCACTCATACTGTGCCGAGGTGCATGGGCCCAAACTGCTACTTTCCTCAGAGATCACCATCATCAGGCTGTACCACCTCCATCGCAGCCTTCAGGCCATTAGGGGAGGAGCAACCCAAATGGTTATCTGAGTTGTTGCAGCAGAAGCAGCTCATGGTCAACACCATGGCCGAGGTCGGGTGAAATATGACATGGGAGCTTGCATGCATGTCCAGCCACCTGGATACCATTGGCAAGACAGGCAAATACATTACACAGAACATTTTTGGGCTGGGCATGTCGTTGGGCACTGTGACTGAGGCACTTGTGGAGTGTTGAGGAGATTCTACCAGCCCCTGACGATTGACAGCACACCCATGAGAAGACCTGGGATGGTGGATAGGGCCATACATGCCACTGGAACCGGGCCTTGTATGCCATAACCTGCAGGCAGGACAACCACTCACCAGAGTGCCACTCAGCTTGGAAGCAGTTTAGCCATATGGACGAGGACAGCTGGGCCTCCCTGGCATCCCAGGCTTACCTACAGGCCAAAAGATGACATGGCAGGCTGAGGAAGCAGCCCCAACTCCCACCTCAGACTCACTTCATTACTTCCCGCCTCCCCCACAACCCACCCCCCTTGCCACATGTGCCACCACATTCTAAACAGCCCCACCAGCATGGCAAAATCAAATCCCCCAAGCAAATCCCCCACTGCCCCATGTAGAGCACCACACACTCTTGCATATTTACTTTATGTGCTGCACCAAATAAAACATTGTACACCACTAACAGTTGGTCATCGTGACTTGCAAGACGCAGACCCCTGGCCTTCCTATGTGTGTAGTGAAGTTGTGACTGTGTAAGTGGAGGTCTTGGGCAAGACAAATTGTGTCAAATCCATTTACGTACATTACACAAACAAAATTCCTACACACATCGACCTGCACTTAGGCAATTGACCATGTATCCCACAGTTGTTCCAGCAGTTGGCATGCATCCATTCAACATTCCCACGTATCAGTCCAGTGAAATCTAATGCTGAGCAGTATTGCAGTAACATCCCCATGTGTAGCAACATCAGTATACAAATCACCCACCATACACACACCTGCATTACGCGCATGGGCTGAATAAGATAGGTGTCACACCCAACAGTGTACACGTTCACCGCAAGCAACGTTTCCACATGCACAGTAGCACAACACACAGTCAAGAATCACATCCTGGGTGTGCCACACACACCTGTCACTGGACCCTGATGCATGTGCATACATGGAGATGCAGGGAATGCAATACATAATAATCAAATATCGGACACATATATCAGCAAACTCACACTAACATCTGTCATGCACATGAAGACAGAGCCACAAGGTGTGTAAACCAAACACAGACATTTGCAGTCCATTTCTCAGCAAACATCTTAATGTACATGACATTTGCAGCCAAAGCCAACACAATCAGCCAATATCAGCAGTCAGCCCCCTGATTGGATGCAATGGCAATCACTGCAGGCATACACACCAGTGAGCCATGTCTGCTGCACGACACAAATCAGGGACATGTGAGACATGATGTTATGACTCATAGGAAATCATGCAATTAACAGTGTGTCACACAGGTGCTCATGTATGTACACTGCATCACATTGCTGACTGACAGGGTCAAGCAGGCCCCAGCATGTGCACAGGCTGCTCAATGAAGGGCACTGTTCGGTCTGTTCAATGTGTGCAACATCAACTGCAGCCTCCCAGTAAAGGTGGCACATAGAGTTGGGACACGGACATGCCAATGCGGGTTTGCGTGCTGTTGGTCATCTGAATGTGTCTGTCTGTGACATCTCCATGATGCAGCACTGCTGGTATGCATGTGTAAGGTGTGAAAGCACCAAGCCAGGCACTTATTGCCTGCCAACAAATGGTGAAATTTCCAGCTCAGTCTGGTGCCATGTCAGCAGTTAGTGTGCTAAGCAACCATAGGACTCCCTTGTCACATAAAGGCTGACCGTACCAGTACACATGGTCGACAGCTGGCATGGAAGGAGCAGGAAATGCCATGGAGGCAGGGCTGAGACAGACTCATAGGAGGGACCCCCACCATGTGCGGGAGGCTCATGAGGAGTAGGGGTAGGCAGCCACTGTGGATGCATTCACTTCTACCACCAGGGTGCACGATGGGCGAGAAGGACACCACCAGGCACTCTGTCACTGGTGCACCCTTTCATGTGCAACATCCCTACTGCCCCAGCCGAAGAGAACGTGGGTTCTCCCACGCATGACCTCCCCCAACCCCGGTGGAGGAAGAGGGCGAGGATGGGGACCTCCAACTACATGGCACCAGTGGAGTACCTCAGTGGGGAGGCAGTTGACACCCACCACCCAGAACCCCGCAACACCACTGGTTGTTTCTCCACCTTCCAGGGATGACTCTTTCTCTCCACCTCCAGGGTTGCGAAAACCCGACTTCACCCAACAGGAGGTGGAGGTCCTGGGCAAGAGGTGCTCATACAATATGAGCACCTCATCTGTTGCAACTCGCTGTACGCTGAGGTGGTTGTATGGGCCAAGTCCTGGGACAAGATTGAAAAGCACATCAGCTTGCTTGGGGTGTCCCAGCACAACGCCAAGGAGGTGACAAATTGCTGGGATGACCTCAAGCAGGTTACTGGCATGAATGCACAGTAGTTGCTGGGGGTGGGACCCAGAGGATCTATGCTGGCCCATGCTGCAAGCCTGTATCAGCCCCCTGAAACACCAAGTCCTACAGTGGATTTTGCCAGAAGACTACATGGTCCGGTGGTTCGACAGCCACCAGCATATGCCTGATAGTTTCCATCGCATTATCGTACACTACGGCCTGCTGAATACCATGATCAATGTTCCTTCTAATTATTTTCCTCTAAGTGCGGAAATGCTTGGCTATCATATGCACATTATTTTCCATGTGCGCAACTGACTAATGAGGTAAGCCGCTTTGTGAACATGCATGGTTAGTGAGCTATAATCACTGAAGACCAATGACTGCAATTATTTTCAAATCAGTGTAAAAGGTGCATCTTGTAATACTTTTTCCAAACGTATGAGCTAAAACAACAAATATTTTATGTGTGATTATAAGGAGAGCTGATCAACCAGTCATTGTATGATTAGTATTACCAATAGATTAAGTTGTGGCTATTCATTTGCTGACACTGCTCAGAGACAATGTAGAAAGGGTTATATGCATTGGAAAACAAAAAAACACTCACGTACATTACAAAAAACAAATATTTCTTATTACAGATGTGGCTGTCATAAAATGCAGACAGAATGCAGTATTTGTAGATGGAATATTGGCAAATAAAAGGAATATGTCATAAAATATGCCAATATGTGCTACTTTAATGAAGTAATTCAAGGGCAATCAGATCATGCCTCTCATAATCTGTGTAAGGATGATAATTTTATCACAAGAAGTGCACCAGAGAATATGATGATCAGAATTTCTGGGGCTCTGCTTACAATCCACAATACAATTCCCTGTGAGTTATGACAGCACATACTTTAAATTGTTTATAAAAACCAACACAATTATTTTTAAAGTGTATTATATCTTTCATTGTTTCTAAATGTTTTAAATATTTTCAGACAGGTGAAGAAGTTATTGTAATAATAATAACAATTTGGCACTTATATAGCGCTATGAACCCTCAGGTATCTGAGCGCTGCTTATTATTACCCACGGTGTGTGGTGCTCATTTATCGACCTCGGAAGGATGAAAGGCTGAGTTTGGCCCCGCCGGGATTCGACTGAGTTTGGCCCCGCTAGGATTCGAACCTGCTTTAGCAGGCTCTGCCCGGATGTCAAAGCGAGCGCTCTACTCGCTGTGCCACTTGACCGGCTTATTGTAGTATGACAAAGAATCAAAGAAGAAGCACTACACCAACTACTCAAAACTAATCCTGGATTCATTATAACAATTAAAACAACTTTTAATTAATATTAGAAAAGAAGTACAATCAATCAAAAAGGATATTGAAAATGTAAGAGAAATTATGGACAGTAAAAATCACATTGAGTTAGAAAACATGAAGATGTGGCTTTTTTAATGTTCTAATTAACAAGGTGGTCCTGGGAGTCCCTCTGCCAGACATTAGTCCTTGTTACGAGAGACTTAACCAGAGTCTTTAGCTCACTATATTTCACAGAGAAGAAATATCCCAAACATATCAGTCTTTGTCCTGCCCTGGGGCAGTCCAGCACCGAAATGCTAGGCAATTCTCCTCTGAACAAGAGTACTAACAGAAACCCCAGACACGTGTTTCGGTCTGGTTAGACCTCATCAGTAGGGTGGATCTGTGCCTCTCTAAGAATGGCTTAAAAAAATATTGAATTCCTGAATCATACCTAATCAAGTTTCCATCCCCTCATACAGAAGTGCTTTTTTGAGATTTCGGCTTCATTTACTGGCGAACAAATGATGTGCTAGCAAAATGGAAACTCATCCCTAAATCCGATATCATATGCAGATTTTGCCATAAAAAATAGATCAGCCGGAAAATCTGCAACAGCATATGCGATGCTCATAGTCGAGAGGACTTCTCAATTGAAAATGTATTTCAAAGACTTCAGAAATCTAACACCTGAAATTCGACGGCATGACATATTTCAAACATGACTCAAATGTAGAAATTGCTAACATTAGATTTCGTTAAATCTTACCTGAAGAAATTAAGTAACATTATAGCTTTGATTAACCGAGAATTTCTACAATCTTTTATGTGACTTTATATATTTTATCATTACTTTTAAATCACTAAGTTGGGATATATACATGATATTCCCATATGAAACAAGATTTTAGATGATTATTTGATGTGTATTCTAGAGGAATGCAGATGATATACGGGATTAAGATGATAATGAAATTGTGAAATGGTATTATATGTATGTTTTGTCATTATTTTATATTCATTTTATCTGCATGTTTTGTAAAGATTCCTTTGAGAATCAACATAATTAAAAAAAGCATACACATAATACAAACAATATATACATAAACCATTCATGATAAATATATCAAGAGAAAAAAGCTGCAAAGTAATGCCAGGAATGCTTTGCAGTTCCACTCACACTCAGGTACCACAAATAATCCCTCAATGTTGGGACCTCACTCCTTACTTCCCAGTCCTCCTCTGTTACTAGGGTTGTGGCTCAGCTCTGTTCCACCGCTGCCATGGCCGTTTCCCACCTTGCATACCATCTGAGGGAGTATGTCAGTTCTCTCGTTTTATCCAATGCGGTGCTCTGTGTCCTCACTGAATGTGGGGAGTTTGTGAGTGCACAACGGGTGATTTGCCAGTGTAAGAGCTAAGGTTTGTGTTCCTCACAGGTTTCATGGAGGGGTAATTGTAAGCTGGCTGCTATCTCTTCCACCTCATTTTCTCCTTGGTTGTTGTTCCACAGGACCTTACAATACTGACTTCTCTTCCCTTCTTTCATGTGAATTCAACGTTGCACTTCGCAAGGGTCACAAACCTTGTGTTCTGATGGTGGGAACGGGTTGGATGCATGGGGTAGTCCGTGTGGAACTGAGCTTGCAGTCATTTTATGGTCTTCGCACGTGTGTTTCACTTGATTGTGTCAGCCTTTCTTCACAAGTAATCCGTTTTGTTGCGTGGGGTCTGATGGTGTAGAGAACCTGTGATATACCGGTTCAGGACTCACCCATAATCTGCTCTAGAATTTCACCATAAGTCGGAACCGATCGGCTCAGTCCCTCTCTGTATAGCGTCCTTCTCATTGTGTTGTCTCTGGAGCTGCAGCACTCCGATTTGCGCAGAGTGCGAGGATGGGTATCTGCGGGGATCTCTGGCTGTCGGGAGTATCAAACGGTACCTCCCTGGTGCCACTCAGACTCTCTCAGTGCGGTGGCGCTAGCCTCCGCTGCCCTTCTTCCGGTCGCGCTCGCTTCCACTGCCCTTCTTGATGGAAGGGGGCACTTGTGACGGGGCCCGACAATGGCGTACGCAATGGAGCAACAGTCCCACTCAGTGTGCTCCCTCGGCGGCGTCCGGCGACCTCATTATCCTCAGCAATGTCTATCTGCGCGATGGCTTCCCTCGCGCCTATAGGATTCGGCCGCACTTTCACTTTCACTGTGGAGCACCTTCTTTAGTCGGCAAAGGTGGGTGGCTTTGAATGTCGTGTTTCCACCCAAAATCTTCAACACATTCCTCACTGGTTACCTACAGTCAACACAATGCGGTTCACCATGTCAGCCACCCTCAGTATGCAGAGTATAATGTACAACAGTTTTCCTGTGAGCCACACCCACAGTACCTGATTGGATAATCCCCACAGTGCCATGTCAATTGGGCAACATGATGCGAAGGACAGATTGTGATACGTGCACTTCGTGAGGGCCGCACCCCTGTAAAGCTGGAGCAGTCCTTCTTCCCTTTGCACTATCTTCTCTGCAGCACTATATCATTGGGTTGCGCATGAATAGGCACACACACATCCAGCAATCGCATCGAAGCCGCCATCATCCAACACTGTCACTCCTGTTCAACACTTTAAATGTACCGTTACACATTTACAGTACAAGTGTTGTGCCATTACAAAGCACGTCCACTACAAAGTTCAGTAAAAGTATGCACTTTTTTTCTATCCACATACATCGACATGGCCTCCCAGGATGTAGCACGTTTACTCCTGAAAGTAAAGCGGTATCCGCTACCTTTTCGTGATAGTGAGGGGGTGTGGCGGGGGAAGCAAAAGCAAGCTGGGTAGGAGATTAGGTCTTCCATCGTAGATGTATAAAGGTTTTATTTTTTCTTTCTTATTTGTGTGCATGCAAGCAACTTTTTTTGTTTTTTCTCTTTATATGCGTTTCTGTTTAACTCTCCTCACATTTTTACCACATTCTGGTCAATGCTTCTTGCATAGTGTAAAACAAAACGGCATTGCCCATGGCGCTAAAATAAATGCCATTTTTACGGAACCACTGCATTTTTTGTGACCTCATGATCTCGTAGTGGGAGGAGAACATGCCAGCAGTCTGCATAAATTCACGCATCACTCTGTTTATAACACACCTTCCAACCTCTGGCTGGGGACAAATTACACCAGCATGGGCCGATACTCCTCTTGGTGTTATGCATGAGAAAACAACCTTGGCAGTAGGAATAATCTGCATCATTGCATTCAGCAACCTCTTCAAGTGACTGATTAAACGTCCACACGACATGCAACCCAAATTTAGACTTCCACAGTGCACCACGACAAAGTCAATGTTCGTGACGGATGCCACATATCTGCAAAGGCGCACCGACCCGCTGAAACTGCAGTCACTCTGACAGCCCCAGAAAACATCTACTCCTTCCAACCCGAAATTATCAGCAACCCCTCTTTGCACACAACACCTGTGCAGATGGCGCACAAAGGTATTACCGACGATAAGCAGTGTGCGTCTCTCCATCTCGACCAACCTCACGACACAGTATTGGGATGAAATGGCACTGCCCCTTCCTGTCAACCACATCCTAAACACCTAATTGACTATTTCCCACAATTCCATTTCCATGGCCACCATGCTCATAATGGCAGGATGTGGCACGTGCGCTTTCCCATCTACAGTGAGGGCCACAGCCCAGTAAAGCAGACACAATACTTCTTACCTTTGCACAGGCATTTTTGCAGCGCTCCCTCATTGGGTGCTGTCAAATTTTCAAACACGCATGTAGCAAACACATACAAAACCTCTGCATTGCACACTATCATTTCTGTACACCACTCCATATTTACCGTTAAACACTTTCAGTGCATGCATCCGTTTGATTCCAAAGCCCCTCCGCCAGAAAAGAAGTGGTTCATGTGACAGAATGCATGATTGCAGAATCCACAAAGATCCTGAGGCTCACCCAGCACACCTTTGGCCATGCACACAACAGTGCAGCCCTTTCCACACCCACCACAACACTATGGATCTATGCATGCAACCTTGTGGGTAGCTGACATTATGCACACACGTAATATACGTAGCAGAACGTCTACCCAATTCCCCCACACCACAGAACACCCATTCAAGAAAAGGTGTCATAATTAGCAGAATCCACAAACATACCACTGCCAGCACCACCCCTACCCACTGCCATTCACAAAGTATTGTGTCACTGGCAACCCAAGCACAACAGCTTCACAACATTGGGCCTACTTCAATAGATCGGCACACAGCAGAGTAACCAAACACATATAAGCTGCACTTCAACCATACCCTCTTCCATATTCACATTATATAAACACTGCACCCTGTGGCCACACTGCACAACTTCTCACTGCACCATCTCCTGCCGTACACCAACTACTGTAGCATGTTGCAGCTATCACCACAACCATGGAAAACACTATACACACTTTTCAACTCACTTGTGCTGCTGTAGCACGTCTACAACGTGGTCCACACCCATTCTCCAAAGATCACCACCATGTGCCTGATGCACTCTCAAACTTGCATTGCTGCAGTGGGTGTGCTCCTTGAATACATTCCCCGCTCTGTAATGCAACCATGCATGTCAGCATGTCACCAACAACCACTATGCACATATGCACTACTAACACCAGCAATCCTACCCAACCTACGCACCACAATGGAGCTGTACAGTGTTAAATGCAACAGTTACCATAATGTACAAACATGACACTGTCTCTGGTACCCCTACGCCCTTTCATTCACATATTATTGTCTTACCCACTTCCACTCAGAAAGTATTGTGTCACTGCCAACCTAACCATAAATGTTCACAACATTACACCTACTCCAAGCAATCTGCACACAGCACACTATCCAAGCACATGTAAGCTGCCCTTCACCATACCTTCTACCATACTGAGAGTATGCAAACACTGCACCCAGTGCCCACACTGCGTGACTTTTCACTGCACCATCTCCAACCACAATCCTACCCAGCCTCTGCACCGCAATGGAGCTGCACAGCGTTAAATGCAACTGTTACCACAATGTACAAACATTACACTGTCTCCGGCACCCCTATGCCCTTTCATTCACATACTATTGTCTTATCCACTTCCACTCAGAAAGTATTGTGTCACTGCCAACCTAACCACAAAATGTTCACAACATTTCCCCTACTCCAAGCAATCTGCACACAGCACACTATCCAAGCACGTATAAGCTGCCCTTCACCCATACCCGCTACCATACTGACAGTATGCAAACACTGCGCCCAGTGCTCACACTTCGTGACTGTTCACTGCACCATCTCCAACCACACGTGAAAAACGTTACCATATTCTACAGTCACCTGACCTGCGAAACCAAACATACACGCATGGCAGCTCACTTCTGCTGCTCTATTGTGCCTGAAATGTGCTCCACACCCATTCTGTACAAGTCACCACCCTTTAACTGATGCAGAGTCAAAAATGCATTATTGCCATGGGTGTGCTCAAGCCCTAGGCTCTTGAGTGCATGGCCTATGGCCTATGGCCTTTGGCCATGCACCCAATAGTCTAGGCCTTGCACACACCCATCGCAATGTAATGCCACCATGTAGGTCACCATGTCACCAACTACGACAATCCACATACACACCACTGCCACCAGCACTCCTACCCAACCTGCGCACCACCATGGAGCTATGCAGCAAAAAATTGCAACAGTTAACATAATGTAGAAATAAAACACTGTCTCCTGCACCCCTGTGCACTTTCATTCACATACTACCGCCGTACCCACTTACATTCACAAAGTATTGTGTCACTGCCAACCTACCCACATAATGTTCCCAACATTGGCCCTACTCCAACCAATCTGCACACACCACACTATGCAAGCACCACCCTCTACCGGATGCAGAGTAAGACATGCATTGCTGCGGTGGGTGTGCTAAAGCCCTAGGCTCTTCAGTACATGGCCTACGGCCTACGGCCTTCAGCCATGAACCCAATAGTCTAATCCTTCAACAGACCCACCGCAACTTCATGCACCCATGCATGCCACCATGTACCCACCTACCGCTATCCATCTACATAGCACAGGCCCTGGCGCTCCCACCCAACCTATGTCATGTGCAATTCACTCCCCTTCTGAAATTCTGAAATTCACCTGCCGCCACTCACTATGGAAAGAGGTCACCGCAAACAGGTCACGGCAGAAGCTATCGGGCTGTTATGAAAGCTGCCTCCAATCACCACACAAAGTAGTCGCCTGTCTAGTCTTCTTCCAGCTATTTACTTATGTCACATGAACCACTTCTCACTCCCCCACCCTTTCCAACCCTTCTTGCCACAAACACATGGTGTACGGTATATTTTCCAGACCCTTCCGCCGCCGCACTGCCTTCCGATACACCATGGCGGCGTTTTGAAAAAAACATTGAAACAGAGCACCCTTTCCTCCAGCCAACCACTGGCCCTGTCTAAAGTTCTCTGACAGCATGCCATACCGTAAGCCAATGACACTTCTGTTCGCGGAGCAAACAGGGAAATGGGTCCACGGATTGGAGCCAGATATCACACATTTTTAGAGACGTACATTTCAGTTCTTTGCAACAAAAATACTGATCGGATTTCCACCAAACACACGAAAGGATGCTTTCTGAACCAAGCCCCCACTCCTGCTGCAGATTTGGTGCAAATCCATCCAGCCATTCGGACTGCAGCCATGTGCAAACTTTTGCCCATTCAGTCTATGGAAAAGAAATTGTTTTGGGGCCCCCCTATAACTTTCCCTCGCTGCACGAAACCTCACCAAAGAGCGGGCCATATACTTTTTTTTGCAAACTTTGGTGAGGATACATCCAGGGGGAGCGATGTTATAAGCTGGCCAAAAAGTGGTCTTCCTATGAGTTTAGCAACTAAACCATAACTACACAGCCGCTACCACAGGCCGTGTGATATATATGAAACACAGGTGCCAACCTTGAAGCTGTATTTCTATGAGGTTCCAGTACATCTGAACTTCAAAACTGCAATGTGCAGCCAGTGGATCTGCATCACTGTTCTCATCTGAGGCTGTTCCTGGTATTGATGGTGATGGGTGGTTTCTGAACCACTCTGTATTCTCATTCTCAAACATAGATTTTGGATTAAGGAGATATTGCAGCAATTACTTTGTCAATGACCTTGCAAACCTTCACCCTCTCTTCATTGTTATGCGATCCCTGGGCTTGAAGCCAAGGATAAGTCTTGCAGTCCTGCTCTGGATTAGATCTTGAATCCATCTGAAGGAAAGGGAGAACCTTTTTTTGAAGTTTGAGTTTGGCAAAGCCAGTTTGGCACATTGCTGACACTTGGGCTGATCTGGATCCAGAGGACAGGACTTGTATGCCCAAGCTTTTGACAACAGAAGCGGGTTTGGCACATGGGCCAAGATAAGAGGACCAGTAGTCGGAGGTCCAAAGTGAATTGGGACAAGCAGAGCCTACCATCAGTATCTCGGTTTTGTCACTGTTGAGGTTAAGCTAGTTTTCGGACATCCAGTCAGCGACTGCATAGAGGCAGTTCTTTGGCTTATGAGGGAGATTGGTAGAGGGAGCATTAAGACGAAAGAGGATTTGCGTGTCATCGGCCTAAGGAAAAAAAAAATGCCGTGACTTTAGATTAATTTTGTGAGAGCCAACATATACAAGTTAAACAAAAGAGGGGAAAGAATGATCCCTAGGGGATTCCACAGTCGAAAGTAATACGGCAAAAAGTAAAGGGGGTAAAAGAAACAATCTGAGCCCGTTTGAAAGAAACGATGAGAACAATTTCAGGAGATTGCCAGAGATTCCAACCTCATGAAGACATTGAAGAGGTCTGTGGTGAACAACAGTGTCAAAGGCCGAAGATGATCTCCAGAAGGATTAGGGCACCAACCACTCTGTGGTCCTGAAGTAGGGCAATGTCATCAAGAAGAGACACCAGAACAGACTCAGTACCCATGCCGGGGCAAAAGCCTGTCTGGAAAGGATGGAGGAGAAGGTTAATTTTAAACAAAAGAGAGAGCTGTGGAGTGGCAATCACTTCAAGCTGTTTCATTACAATAGGAAGGAAGAAAAATTGGTTGGTAATTCTCCACAGCAGCAGGATCTAAATGTGGCTTCTTCAGAAGAGGAGAGATCACAGCATGTTTAAGTGAGTCAGGAATATAACCAGTACAGAAAGAATGCTGAAGGAGAGCGACAATTTTTTGTGAGAGGGATTTCAGAATATGGAGAGGAATCGGGTCCATAGGAGAGCTATATTTAAGCCTAGAAAGGGCAGTGGAAACCATGGCATATGTCGCTTTCATGAATTCAAAGCTGTTGACAGAGGAAATGAGTGGGAAAGGGAGAACATCAGAAGAGGTTTCAAAAACATATCTTTCAGCGCAAATCAGCTCCCAAATTTTACATATCTTTTCCTTGAAGAAGATGCAATTCAGTTGCAATGAATTTGCTTAAGCAGAGAAGCAGGAGGAAGGGGGGACGAACCAGATTGGTTAATTCCTTGACCACCCAGAAACAGTTCCTTAGAAGAGCAGCTAGCATTCAAAATGCGTTCTGAAAAATGTTGGGCTTTAGCATTTTTAATGGCGCCTTAATAGAATATACGCACAGAAACGTAAGCCGTTTTAGCCGGAATGTCAAGGATACAGTGCCATCTGTGTTGAGCTTGTGCATCTTTGCTTCAGAGTTCACAATTCAGGAGAATACCAGGGGGCAGACTTTTTTGCACGAATAATGGAGAGTTTAGAAGGGGCCACAAAATCTGCAGTAGATTGTAAAGCTTCAATCGGAGAGTTACACAAATTAGTGCCAGTAAAAATACTTTGATGAATCCGATTTTCAATAGACGTAGGAATATTTTCAGGGGGGACTTTAAGTCAGCTGCATTGGAGCCTGGCAGAGGGGGTCAGACTAATTCTATGCTGAGCAAGGGGAACAGAAAAAGGCAACAAAAAATGGTCAGACCAGGACATTGGTAAAGGGAGAAAGGACAAAAGACCAGGTATATCTGTAATACAGAGAAAGTCTGGTGTAGGCTCATCAAGAGCAGATAAAATATCATTGTGGTGAGCCACTGCGGATCGTGCATTAGTAAGGAGGCATTTGAGACTAAAATGGGAAGTGGTGAGAGTCCCAAATGTGGTTGGCGTGGATAAAATATTAAACCTAGCAGGCCAACACACATTCAAAGGCGCCAAGTGCACAAGAGCATTGCTCAAATAAGTGGTAGCACACGGCTCACAGCTACTGTCATTGTTGGTCTCCAGGGATCACAGCCCGGAATGGTCCCGGATGGGTACAGACTTGCCTTAAGTACACATTCAGAGTGCTGATGGCACACCCGCTGTGCCTGTCCGCTGCACAAACAATCTTTCTGGCACATTTATGACGGAGGGAAGAGAAAACAACAAGGCGTATGTAACGCTGTGAAAAACAAAGAAAGAGGACTCACGTAGATGTCAAAGTGGAGCCTTTCAAGGAGAGAAGATCACAGCAGGGTACTTGTCACAAGGACAGTGTAAACATAAAATATGTAAATATATAGGAATTCTTCGAGTGGATGGAGAGATTATATTGCCTTTGGAGCAGGTGACAGGCCACTCAGCATCTTGCTTTCCGTAGAGGCTAGGTTGAAATCATGCCACGTCCAAGGATGTCCAGAGTGTTGGGGAAGGAGAGGTGAAGGTTAGCTCGGGCTGTGTCAGTGTGAGAGTCAGTGACCAGAGTGGGAGGGGGAATGAAAGTGGCGGCAAAAGCAGCAACCGACACTTGCTTCATCAGTCGAATGATGGAGTAGGAGAATGGCAGTGTGGGTGCAGGCTTAGCCGGGGGCCCAAGAGATCCAGTTGACAGGACAGGAGAGCATGATCAGACCAGGAGAGAGGTGTAGTGAGAGGCTTGGAGATGGGGATGTCTGCTGAGATGAGAGCATCCAAGGTGGGTCTGGCTGAGTGCGTCAGACCTGAGGGAAGATGATGAGGGAAAGAAAGACACAGAGGCTGCAGAAGAGTCCAGAGTCCGCATCATGGGAGTCAAGGGACCATCAATTCATCCAATGGGTGTATACCTACAATGTCTAATGAAATTCATTATTATTAGGTCAGATTTTGTGGGGCTATCTTTTTGATGTAGTGAGGTGGATTAGATAAGACCCACGATTAGTAAATATTATCAGAGGTTTATATGTGTATTCCTTCTCTGTAGTTTGCAAGGCACTTGGGATGGGTAACCGTGAGTTACCTGGGGGAACCCAGGCATGGACTCCTGCTCACTGTGCTTAGAGAGGCACACCTCCACCTCACTGATGAGGCCCAACAAGGCTGAAACACGTGTATGGGGTTGCTGTTGGTACTCTTGTTCAGAAGGGAATTGCCATAGCATTTCAGTGCTAGGGTGCCATTGTGGGCAGGACAAAGACTGATATGCAAATTGATATTTCCCATCTGTGAAAGGTACAGTGAGCAAAAGGCAGATGGCTGCAAACTCACAAAGTGGGAAAGAAACCACAGAACAGGTTATCATGTAACGTTCTTCCTGGAGAGGGGCGCCTGCTACCTTTTTTGAAAAATGTTTGAAAGGAAATTGGGATTGGTCACCCTGAGTTACCTGGGGAAACCCAGGCGTGGACTCCCTGCTCACTGTGCTCAAAGAGGCACAGCTCCACCTCAATGATGTGACACAACAAGGCTGAAACATGTGTATGGGGTTGCTGTTGGTACTCGGGAATTTCCATAGCATTTCAGTGCTGGACTGCACATGTGGCCGGGACAAAGACTGATATGCAAATGGGAATTACCCATCTCTGGAAGGTACAGTGAGCAAAAAGCAGATGGCTGCAAACTTTCAAAGTGGAAAGAAACCACAGAACAGGTTATCATGCCATGTTCTTCCTGTAGAGGGGCGCCTGCTACCATTTCTGAAAAATGTTTGCAAGGAATTTAGGGATTGGTCACCCTGAGTTACCTGGGGGAACCCAGACGTGGACTCCCTGTTCACTGTGCTCAGAGAGGCACAGCTCCACCTCACTCATGAGGCCTAAACAAGGCTGAAACACGTGTATGGGGTTGCTGTTGGTACTCTTGTTCAGAAGTGAATTGCCATAGCATTTCAGCGCTGGACTGCCCATGTGGGCGAGACAAAGACTGATATGCAGATGGATATTTCCCATCTGTGAAACGTACAGTGAGCAAAAAGCAGATGGCTGCAAACTCTCAAAGTTGTAAAGCATGCAAACCCATAGGCATCAGGGCGCTAAATTGGTCAATGGCGGGAAAAGGAGGAGCAGAGGGGTAGGGAGGTTACAAAGTACAATATAAGTAAGTTGTCAAGTAAGGTGAAGTGTCAACAGTTGTCAGGAGATGGCAGCATGTCAGTTGAATAAGGCAGTTTTGAGATTTTTTCTGAACGGGCAGTATGGGGTTTTGGAACGTAAGTGCAGAGTTAAGACATTACATAGGTGTGCAGCAATGGCTGCGAAGCTAGAACCACCTGTGTTTCTGTGCTTGAAATGTGGGCTGCTGAGTCTGTGGCTGTAGAGGCATCTAGTTGGTCTGGTTGAACTGTTCTTAGATATCCTCTGCAGCAGATTTGGTGGCACTGTGTTGGGGTGGCAGGGGTGGGTGATGAAGAGTATTTTAAAGTTGATTGGGCAGCTCTTCTGTAGGATGAGACGTGGTTACATTTAGAGAGGTCCAGGGTTGCCCGAATGACATTATTCTGGATGGTCTGGAGCTTGTCCAACTTTCGTTCTGAGGTGCCAGAGAGGAGGGAATTGCAATAATCCAAATGCAATCCTATCACTGCTCTAGCAATGCTTATATGGTCTTTTGCAGAGAGGAAGTGTTTAGATACATTCAGGAGTTTAGTGGTGTGAGCATCCGGGGAGTCAATAGAGTTAACGTGGTGGGTCATGCAAGGGCTGGAATGAAGGTGGACGCCTAACGCTTTGATGGCTGAGGAGACCGAGATGGTGCAGGCATCAATAGTGAAGATACGGTAGGCTAGGTCGAGTTTGGCAAGGCAGGAAGGAGGGCCAATGATCAGGATCTCTGTCTTCTCATCATTAGGCGGAGTTGGTGCATGGCCATCCAAGTTTGGATGATATCATGAATGTTCGAGATATGGTGATTGTTATGTTCGTGTTTGCCTGAGAGAGGGATGAGAATCTGAGTATCATCAGCATAGTTTGTGAATGCGATGCCCAGTGAAATGAGGTGATCAAAAAGAGGCTTTGTATAAATATTATACAGGGTATGAGGAATTCAAGAGCCTTGCGGGAAGCCACTGGGGACCTGCAGTGGGTGGGCAGCTGCGCTGTCTGCATACACTCGGGCACTTCTATCAGTGAGGAAGGAAACAATTCATTTGGAGGCAGTAGGGGAGAGGTTGGCAGCAGTAGTAAGGTGGCAGCAGAGAGTCTTGTGGTTGACGAGGTCAAATGCTGCTGATAGATCAAGCAGTAGGAGAGCAAGGCTGCCTGTGTCACAGATGTCTTCCATCTGATTTTTAAGGTTTAGGAGGGAGAATTCAGTGCCATGACCATGGTGGAAACCTGACTGGCGTGGGCTTAATCAGTTGTGCTGTTCTAGGTATGTTTGTATTTGGCCATAAGCATCCTGATTCAAACATTTTTTATAAAATGTGGACCGTTGTGATGGGCCTGTAATGGCTATATGTGATTTTACCAATGTAAAATTTAGAGTGGTACGTTTTACATAGGTTAAAAATACCGAAAAAATACCAAAATTGTTTACCCCCCGAAATCCCCTATTTTCCTACTCTTTTAACCCCATCCCCACCCATTTTAACCCCTTACCCTGCTACCATATATATATTGATTTAAAATGTTCTGTATATTTTCAGTATTTTATACTTTCGGTAAAACTTACCACTCTGAATTTTTTTCGATAAAATAACTGGATACTCCTGTAATTAGTGGGAATGGAAGGATCAAGGGATATTTTCTTTATGAGTGGCGACATCCAGGCTTCCTTGACGTTTGGAGGGATGGAGCTGCAGACAAACAAAGAATTGATAAAGGTAGTAATGATGGGGATGAGGTCTGTGGCACATTCCTTGATAAGCTGGGCAGGGCATGTATCTCCTTGGCAGTGGGAAGGTTTCAAAGTGGCGATGAGGGGGGTGATTTCTTCTTCAGTGACTGGCAGGAAATTGCAGGAAGAAACAACAGTGGGAGGTGGGGGGGCAGGGCGTATCCCTAGCATGTTTGTATTTGAAAGGATGGACACTTTCTTGGATTAAATTTTGAGTTGGAGTATGTCGATTTTTTTGGTGACGGCATCTTGGATGCTTTGGCAGCAGGCAATGTCTTTTGTGAAGTTAACTTTAGGTGCAAAAGGAGATTCCAGTTCATGTCAATAAAGAAGAGATTGTGTGAATCCGATTGGGCCTTAGATTTCCTATCTGAGAGGGAGGATGTTTTGGCTGATTGAGTGGCTTGTTTGTATTCCTTGGACAGATGAAGGAGATTGAATGTGTTACCCTGTGAAGGGGATTGAAGCCAAATGGTTTTGAGGGACCCTTTGCTGGCTCTCATGGCGTGGAGGTCAGGTGAGAACCAAGAGATGATGTGAGTAGGTTTGGCTTTGTGGGATTTGAGGGGTGAAATGGATTTTATGGCTGACAGGAGGGCCTTGGTAGAGGTGCCAACCAAACTGGAGGGGTTAAATGGCAGACCAGCTGTAATGAGAGTGTGGCCCACTGTGAGATGGGATGTAGTTTGCCTTTGGTGAGGTTGCAGATGCATCTTGTAATGGTGGGAGGGAGGGAGTGGGTGATGGTGGTCTGAACGAAAGTGTCCAGCAGCAAAAATGAAATGGTGTGGTGGTCTGACCGCAGGTTAGGGGTGATGGCTAGGTTGGTTAGGTTAAAGTTAAGGTCTGTGAGCCAATAGAGTGATCTGCTTAACTGGTGAGTAGGTTTGGATATATTTTGGGTGAAGCCTAGGGAGTCAAGGGAGTTAGCCAGTGAGATGGCTTCTTTGTCAGAGGGGTCATTGAGCCCCACGTTCAGGTCTCTTAGAAGGAGAATTTTTGGATGGCAGTTTAATACTTGCACTCAGGAGCTGTTAATGTCATCCTCAAAGGAGGTGACTGGGGGATGTCAGTAGACGATGTGCATAGTCATGATGGTTGTGGCTGAAAGTGTTAGTTTAGTGATAAGTAGCTCACAGGACAAGGGAGCTATGGTAGGAAGTGGACAGAAGGCCAGTGTGTCTTTTTAGATTAGAGCAACTCCACTCACTTGGTGCTTTAGGGGGTTGCTGCGTAGGATAGTGTATTCTGCTGGGATGGCAATGGCGATTTGTATTTGTATTTTATTTATTAATAAAGCGCACCTGTCCCAAAGGCATCTGGGTGCATAACTTGGGATACAGACATAATAGGCAATTACAGATAATATACAGAGGAGCATTTACAAATAATCAAATAATATACAGAAGAGGGCATTAAATTACTAGAAAACAACAGTTACGAGTAATTAAACATCAGAAATGTACAAGTGTAAAACAGGCAAAGGATGGTTTGTCTAGGCATGTGGGTGGTGAATGACCCATCTGATTCAAGGGTGGTTGAGGCAGACAACCATGCTTTAGCTTGCCTTTTGAACGCTGGAATGGATGGTTCTGCTCTGAGGGGGTTCGGAAGTTTTCCATAGTTTTACTGCCAAGAAAGGGAAGCTGATCCCCCGTGATCGCTGAAGGTTGAAATGGGGTATAGTTAGGCAATTGGACTGGGCTCTTCTGAGGTGTCTGTTAGAGGTATGGGTAGTAAATCTCTTGGCGAGGTAGCAAGGTGATTGGTTGGTGATGCATTTATGAGTAAGAGCAAGGGTTTTTAGGGATACTCGTTGTGTTACTGATAACCAGCGGAGACTTTGTCTGGTGTCATAGATGTGATGATTCCTAGGGCTATTTAATGCAGCACTGAAAGCATTGTTCTGAATAATCTGTAACTTATTTAAGTTCCCTTGGTTAGTGCCAAGATAGAGGGTGTTGAAATAATACATTTTAGACATTACCAGGGTCATGGCTAATGTGGTACAGTTGTCTGGAGATAAGAACGGGCGGCAGGCTATAATGAGCTTGCATGTGTAGGCTGCTGTGGACGATACTACATTGGTTTGCCTCGAGAGAGAAAGGGTGGAGTCGATGTAAATGCCTAGGGTTTTGGTGTCCTTTGTAACTTTAATGATGTTGCCATCAATGACGAAGGAGTTAAACGAAGGGTGAAGTTTGTTGAGTCTTTGATGGGTGCCTAGGATGAGAATTTCTGTCTTTTCGTCATTCAGACAGAGTTTGTGTTGTGCCATCCACGCTTGTGTGACTTGGTAAATAGAGTTAACGGCAAGTGTGTCAGCTGTATGATCGCCGGTAGTAGGTATGAGTATCTGGGTGTCATCCGCATAGTTGGTGTAGATGACACCCAGATAATCCAAAATATCGAAAAGTGGCTTTGTAGACACATTGTGGAGTGTGGGTGAAACTCACGATCCTTGTGGTACTCCGCAGGTGACAGGTGAAGGTTCAGCAGATGCGGATGGGGAGAAAACCCTCATAGACCTGTTGTCCAGAAAGGAGCTAATCCAGGCCGTAGCTCTATCCGAGAAATGGGCAGTTAGTTTAAGGTGTCGGCAGAGGATTTGGTGATTTACTAGGTCAAACACTGCGGTTAGGTCAAGTAGGAGTAAAAGGGCGAGTTTACCCTTGTCTTTGAGATCCTCAATCTGTGTTTTAAGATCAATCAGAGCGGTTTCAGTTCCATGACGCAGATGGAACCCTGATTGTCTAAGTCCCAAGAGTTTGTTGGTTTCCAAGTAGTCTTGGATCTGCAGATAGGCTGCTCGATCAAGGATTTTTAGCAAGAATGGCACTGTAGTGATGGGCCTGCAGTTGGTAGGTATGTTAGCATCCAATGAAGGTTTTTTAAGAAGTGGGGTGACCCAGGCATCCTTAAGGTTGTCAGGGACAATCCCAGAGCTGAAGCAAGAGTTTATGAATGCAGTGATGAAAGGCACTAGGTTATGAGACGCCTCCTTAACAATAGTGGCAGTACATGAGTCGCCTTGGCAATTCAAAGGTTTAAGGTTGTTGATAATATTTTCAATTTCAGAGATAGTAAGGGGCACAACGTTAAATGGTTTCTGGGAGTGGAGGTTGATGTTTGTTCTGATCTGGTGAGATTTATCTTGTGGGTCGATCTGCAGGCTGATTTTTTTGTTGTTAATTTTGGTTTGGAGAGTGGCTATTTTACCAAGGAGTGCCTTTTGTATATTGACACACCAAGAACTGTCTTTAATGTAGGTGTCAGGAGGAGGGACCGGAGATTCCAGTTCTTTTAGTATTATGAATAGCTCTTTGGTGTTAGATTTAGCTTGTTCAATGCGCTTATTATAAGTATTTTTTTTGAAGTATAGCCTCTTTGTAGTTCAAGGTGGCTAAGGCTAAGCTCACTTTGTTCATTTCAGTGGGGTTACTTTTCCAACGTACTTCTAGATTGTGTTTATCTTTTCGTAGGACTCTCAACTGAGGAGTTGAGATGGGCCTATGGTTTAGGTTTAATAGGTGCAATTTGGTCTAGCGCTTTTAGTAATGTCTGATTAAACAAATCTACCATGACAGTTGAATCAGTGCAGAGAGAGGCGTGTTCATTGAGGATGGGGAGGATAAGTGGGAGCAGTTTTTTGCATGTTATGTCTCTCTTGTTTCTAGTAGAGATAGCAGGAGCGATATCGGGTTTGATGCGGGTTATTTTGGCAGAGATGCAAAATGTGATTAGATGGTGGTCTGTCCAGACACACGGTTGGTTAGAATTCACATTTATATCGCAGTTTAAGCCAGATAGCCAGTCGAGGATCTTCTCTTAGAATGTGTTGCTCATTAATATGTTGCGTAAAACCTATGCTGGTAAGTAAGTTGTTGATGTGTGTGCTGCGGAATCATTGGGATCTTGCATACCCAGATTAATATCACCTAGTACGATGATTTGAGATTTAGTTTTTGTGTTAGAGGCAAGAATGTGAGATAGGTCTCAATCAAATGTGGAGATAGAGCCAGGCGGCCTGTAAATTAGATGGAGTGTGATAGTCTTACTAGGGGTGTGTGTTAATTTGACTGTGAGTGAATTGCTGATCCTTAGAGATGCAGAGATTATTAGAACTGTTATGAATGAATGCAATGCCACCTCCTTTGGTTTGATTGGTGTTGCGATTGTTTTTAATGATGGTATAGCCTGTAGGGATAGCTAAAGATAGGAGCGGTCCTGAGGCTGTATGGATCCATGTTTCTGTGATGGCGATACATTTGAGATCATGTGCAAAGATAAGGTCAGCTATGTCAAGTGCATGTGCTGTAAGTGACCTGGCATTAATCAGAGCCCCTTTGATGGTCATAGGGGCATGTGGCGAGCTTGTGTCATGATAGATGTTCATAGTTGGTGAGGGAGGTGAGGTGGCGTGGGCTGATGGCAATGGTGATGGTGAGGGCAGGACCAGTGACTGGGTGCAACCAGGTTTCAGTTAATGCAAGGAGGTCGAGGTGCTGATTGGTGATGAGGTCACGGATGTCTGAAGCATGAGCTTTGATAGAGCGTGCATTGATGAGTGTGCCAGAGAGGGGTTGAGAGGCAGGGTTGGGTGTGATCATGGCTTTATAGTGTTCCTGGGGGGGTGTATGTGTTGGGTGTGCATACAGAGTTGTGCAAGTCGGTTCTTGAGTGAAGGTGGGTAGAGCTGGGGCATGTTTGCTGGAGTTGTGTGCGAGGAAAGCCTTGAGGTATGCTGGGTACCATTGCAAGGGAAAGCAGTGAATGTGGCAGAGGTGCAGGGGGTATATGAGCCAGCCTGGGTACTGCTAGTTGGCTTCCCTGTGGAGAAGTTGTCAGGGCCCTTGGGGAAAGGGGAAGGGGATGTCTGTGTGCGTTGGAAGTAGTCTCCTTTCAGGTGGGCTAAGGTTGGAAGAAATGGCAAAGCTTTGATCTTGACAGAAATGCAGAAGGTTTGGAGCATTTCATAAGGTCAGGGGAATTCACAAACACTGTCTTTCGTAGGAGCTCCACAGAGGACAGGAGCGCTAAAATGAGGCTTAAGGGATGAGACGATGGGTGATCCCAATGTACAGTAATGGGCAGATTTGGCTGTGGGTGTGGGCTGGGGCAGGTTATATGCAGGCAAGGTGTCTCCGAGTCATGAGGATTCTGGAGTAGGGAGCACTGAGGAAGGAGGAGAAGAGCTGGTGTGGCAAGGCGGCGAGAATCACTGAGTGCATCAGTGCCATGAGTGCAGTTTTTGAGAGGTTAGTGGCAAGGTTTGATGTGAGTTGCATCACTGTGAGGCGAGGCCTGCAGTGCTGATGGGGTAACTGTCATGGTGGGAGCATGCCTGGCTTCATACATCGGGAGGGACGAAAGGTGAGACAGAGGAGAGTGCAGGCCTCACCGCAATCATGGGGTCCAAGTAGGGTGTTGGCAAGCATGGCAGAGGCAGCACCGCAATTGCGGGGGCCCGAAAAGGTGTAGGGGCAGGCAGTGCCTGCGGATGTGACTGCTGACATGCTCTGGGTGGTGCAGCATAGTGGCTGCACAGTATCAGACATTGAAGGGCTAGCACAAGGATATTGGCAATGCGGGACTTAAATGCTATATAAATCGCTAGGACGTGATGTCTTACCTTGACTATGCTCTGTTGTGGATTGGTAAGGCATCGGCTGAGCAGTGGCAGCTAGTGGAATCAATCGTGAGGACATGAAAGTATGTAGATTTTTCTGGAGCATTAGAGTGCCAAAGAGGGATGTTGTTAGGCCGGCAATGGCAGGACAGGTCCAGACAGGATCTCCCATCTTTATAAGGTGTTCCTGTAGGTAGGCCGGCTTCGCCTGCCGCCCTCCCCAACCTCCATACAAATGCTGATCGAGGGACCAATTGGCTGGTGTCCAAGGCGGGACAAAGGGCACACAAGGTACAGGTTTCATGAGAGCCGCAACAGCAGCCATTTTAATATGATGTTGTATCTCAGTAATGGCAATTGGAAGTCTATCTGGGCTTACCTATGAAATAGGCATCAGTGGGCACCTGGTGTTCTCTATGCACACATAGATTGCCTGCTGCTGTGTCCAAGGACAGACAGGATCTCCAATGCTTATAGGGGGTCCTTGGAGGGTGCCGGCTTCGCCTGCCGGGTCCACTGACCTCCATAGAAATGCTGATCAAGGGCCTAATCGGCTGGCGGGAAATGCGGTACAAAGGGCACGGCACACAAGGCCCAGGCTTTGTGAGAGCTGCAGGGGCGGCCATTTTAACATGATGTTGCATCCCAGTAATGGCAATTGGAAGCCCATCAGGGCTTACATATGAGATAGGCATCGGTGGCCATCTGTTGTTCACATGCACGTGAAGAGTGCGTGCTACTGTGTATTATAGAAATGTGGCACTGGTGCAAGTTCTATTAGCACTGGGGCAAAAATGTCCCTAGTGCAAAAAACACATTCTTTGAATGCATTTTTTGCGCCAAGGCAAAGGACTAAGGCAAACATTACCCTGGTTAAAAATGCATTGAAAGAATATGGGCCTGATTCCCAATGTGTTTTTCAATAGGAAAATGCCATTGAAAAACGCGTTGTGAATCAATCCCTATGCGTTTTTCATTGGGGAAATGTTTTCCCTAGTACTAAGTGCATTTTACAAAGGTTCTTTAATATGTCCCTATATCTGCACCATCTTGGTCTGTATGAATACTAATACTCAAGTACTAATAAGAAGGCTGTCCCCCGCAGCCATCAAGATCATCAGATCTAATTGAAATGTATCATAAATATGAATGAGTGAGCATTTTCTGTCACCTCACGTGTGTTGAATGGTTACACTTGTGTCCCCATTTGCTAAATACAGCTAGTAAAATGACCAGGTTCAATATTGGATCAAATATAATGCTTAAACGAATTGTTGCTGCTAAAGTAGGGTCTGGAATTTCTTAAATGTTTTCTGAGAATGACTACTGAGGGCTCCTAGATCCTGCACTTGCGCACGGTTTTGTGTTGATACCTGCTAGCGTTGTACACAACTGTGACTAGCCATTGGGAGTCATCAATTGCCTTTTGTTGCTAATACAGATAGATCACTAAATTGGCCAGGCCCCTCAATCAAATGGTTGGCAAGATTATCATGAATTCCAATAATCAGCACACTCCTGATGCCCACTTCTCTTTTGTAGTGCAAAAATGATACGTGCGGTCTGAAAAGACCTTTTTTTGTCAGAGAGACATCTGCTAAAATTACAGAGGAAGACAGAAGACGCTTCCCAGAAAGGTTTCAATATTGAGGACCACTGGGGGCTTGTTTGTGCATCAGCTCTTCACCTGTAATCAGAACCCTCACTTAAAGAAGAAAGAGAGAGTGATACAAGAGTGTTTGTTTGTGTTTTCTAGACAGAACCCTCTGAATGCCACGTTTCAGCATTCTGACTTAGAAGCCTTTAAGCCTTTCCAGAGGCATTGAGGCTAAAGGCTAACGATTGATGTCTGCTTTACTGTCATTGGTGACGTCACACGGCTTCCGGCTGTGCCTTCATTAGTTGGCAAAGCACAACTCCTGCACCGTTTTGGGGTTTAAGAACACAGAAATGTCCCGCTGAAGTTCATTTGTAAAAACAGGTGGAAGACTTGGCCCATACTTTTATTTCACGCACGGTTTCAACATCTCTTGTAATACTACGGGGAACTGGAAAATGGGGGTGTAATTTTGTGAAAAAACATCACAGAGTAAAACCCATATGTGGACAACATGATTTTTTGATTTTTGTATTTATTTCTATTTATATAGTGCACAAGACACGGCCCGCAGGCACAGTGGCGCTAATGTAACAGACAACGAAAAAATATAGCAGCACAAAGCAAGACATAAGGGAAAGTCAGAGTATGCGTGAAAATCAGATAAAAGAAAGCTGCCTATAAAAAAGCAGCCAGTTGCAATAAAAGAATTCTCAAGACAGCCCACACATGTTGAAGTACAAACGGCACACCTACCCATTCTACCAGGATCGAAGCCCTATATTAAATATACAAGCTGGTGGTAGATCTAAAGAAACGAGTTGGTGGTAGATCTCTTTCCTCGGCTTGGGGCCTCAGCCTCCTGCCACTCTAAAACTTGAGCAGAACCATCCCTGGTTCCGGAAGGACCTCAAGACCTTCCTCTTTGCTTCTGCCTTCGCTCTTCCTCTTCCCTGCTGATCTGTCTACTTCGGTACCCTGCACCCAGTTGCCCTCTGACTTTGGGCCCAGCTCCCTGCCGACCCATCCACTCACCTGCACTGCCTCCTGGCAACCCCTGCACTTGGGTCTGTATCTGTAACCCTACAGTCCCCTTACATGCACTTATCAGACACCTCTTTTCGGCACGTTAAACCCTGCACTTGCCACCCTGCAGGCTGCACTACCAGTTGTTGTTTTTATCCCTTGCTTAGCACTTTACATGCACAGGCGTAACGGGGACCACCGCAGCCCCCACGGTGCAGGGGGCCCCATTCTACTCATGCCTAGCAGGCAAAGTCCAGTGGCAATGTGGGGGGCCCACAGCAGGGCTAGCAGGGGGGCCCCCACATTTTGTGTCATGACACTGTTCCACGTTCCCCTCCCCCTGCACTTTCCCACTTCCCTCTCCCCTGCAAATGTGCATTCTCAATGTCACTGGGCCTAGTAAGATTGTTGTTTTGTCCTCCCTTGTTTCCCCTCCCTTGCCCTTTGCACTCTGAAACACTTGTGTATGAGCATGATACAAATAAAATATCATATCATATCAAATCAAATATCAATCTTAAATTAGTCGATACCCAGTCCAGATCTTCACAAATGCTTACATTTGCTGCAGCCACACCCTAGCAGTATACAGTCCCTGGATTCTTGGGTGCACTAGCTATCCAGTTCAAGCTACTGAAGAACCTGAAATTCTGAAGATGTAATAATCCCTGGGCCAGTTTTCTGGAAGAGCCCTGCCACCACTTTATTTCTTAGTGCTTCCTTGGGTTCTTTCCCTATTGGCTTCTCCACATTCGCAATTACAAAGCTCCTTGTATTCATAGTTAAATTTCTCAAGGGCTTTTCCTCCATTCTGGGCATATCTGTTTTGCCAATACAAAGATCATTAGAGCTGTAGGACTTTCTTTTAGAACCATCCCTGCATCACGCACACTGTATGGCTGCCCCAGAAAGAGTAGGTGTAGTAATTTTGGAGACAGATGAAATTTCATATATTTTAGCAGAACTTTTCGCTCAAGAGACAGAATCATTCGCCCCAGGATCTGTCTGGCAGTACTGATCTATCAAATTAGATTTCAAAATACTCTGAGAAGAACTATGCACCTTAAATAGCAAATACTGAAAGGCAAATGTATCAATAAAGTCAACCCAGACACAGAAATCTGAGTTTCTACACTGCGTTATCTCCCGGATAATATTATCTTTAAGATGTCACCATTCCTCAGGCTCTAGGTGCACAGCTAGTTCCTCCACCATCCTAGAATGACCCATAAAGTACAATGTCCTCACTTTTGCTTAGGGGGAGGTGGGCATACAACCAGGGTATGAGGTAAATTCCCAAAGTCTCCAGCATGGTTACTCTTGACAACAGATGACATTGGACAGGCCATAGATCGGTCAGGTTCTTTATCATGAATAGGGGAGCTATCTCTGTATCCTGAAGGCGCCGCTTCCTTCGCTCACTGCTAGCCAAAACTTCAGAACATCGAGACTATTTGGCAATAGGCGTCAATAAAAGATCACCATGCACTATGCTTGCAGACTCTATTTAATATTCCCGAGTTGGGGTTTTCTTGCCCAGGCCCCTTCTTCACCCCCTGAAAAGAGGATTCAAACACAGGGGAGAGTAAGAGGACAGAATGCCTAGGTGCTACATTGAGTCCATTTGCTCTTGTTACTGACATATTCAACACTCAGAAAAAACAAACAGCACTAAAAAAATATATATATACCTTGAATAAACATAAGCACACAAGTTCAAACAGGAGACGGCTGTGGCGATACTCTCTTCTCAAAGGCAACAGCCACAACAGTATGAACTTGCAATCTGCAATACATGTCCATTGTGACATGCCACAAGCCTGAATCTTAGCAGACCACTGTATAGGCAGAGCTTCGCTCCCAAGCCTTTCAGGGCTGTCGCGTCTCCAAAAGCACCCTGGAGAATGCCAAATGTCAACTCCCAGCTGCCCCAAACATCTTGCAGAAGCCTCAGGAACACACTGGGCACCAGGCACCAGAAAACACAGGGGGTCAGGAGAGAAGAGCAGCCCCAAGGCTGCTGACATGAATAGGGAAGCAAAAAGCCAGGTGAACACAGACCGGCAAGCTGCACCATGGGCTTGCACACTTAGGAATGTGCGTACTCTCCGAACGGCTGCTTCCGCCACCTGTGTTCCCTTTGACCTGGAGTCAAAGATGAGATTTGGTATGAACTTTACCAGAACAAGCAACCTATTATCAACCCATTGGTCTTTCCTCCCTTCCAAAGGCCATGCCAACTGTGAGGAATTGCCATCTTGCAAGGGTGTAGAAGCTCTGACCGTTTTCATTTTTATGAATTAATAAAATGATGCAGGCAATTCCATCTCTGAAAGGCAATCCGCTGATCAGATTCCCGTCTCATTGGCTCCATGCCCAAAGGTATAGTGTACACTTGTGTCCTGCTGTATCAGTATCCTGGTCTCCAGCACCTGCTCTATCAGCGGCACAAGGCAGGTTCAGAGGACACAAACACCCATTTGATAACTGCAGTGACAGACACGTCTCTGCAGTGCAGGGCTGCATTTAAGCAATGCACCCTTAAAAAAAACATAATAATGAGTCTCCAGTCCGGGTGGCAGAATAATCTCTACATTTAAGCCACACTTCTGTTAGGGTATGTTGGATGGTATTCTCATAATTATCACAGCAACAGCAGTTTTATGTGACACATGTGTTAGCCCTGGGAACCTAACTCAGTGTTGAAGGGGTTATGGGTATTCTTCACATACAGGGATGAATTTACACTGGTATCAAGACTGTAGACCTGGGCACTAACTCTCTTTGACACCTTTGTAAGGGGTGGTAACCCTTCCCCAGAGAGACAGCCACTCCATTGAAAGCTGGCAATGGAAAAGGGATCAAAGGAGGGATATACGTGATGTTTTCGAAAATATTTTACCTAATGGAGAAGTGACCAAATTTATTCAACCTAAAAACGAAACTTATTTTTTACTTTTTCTACTTTTTTTCATAATGTGGGGGGAGACCCCCTGCAGCTCACCCTTACCCCCCCCTACCCTAACATATACCCTTACCCCACACCCCACCTTTATGCACTATACATATAGCACATTACCTACCATGTTTGGTCAAATAAATTTGGTCACTTCTCCTTAGGTAAAATTGTATTCAGTCATTCCTACCAATACCTCAAAGGAGTACACCCATTCACACAGAAAGGAGTTACCTCACAACAGGGTGCTGCATAACCAAATGCCTTTCATTGCTCTCTTTCCTGTCCCCTCCACATTATGTAGCACAAAGCACTTTGAGTGTGATGTCAGAAGGCAAAAGTCCACTGATTCCAGGGGCAAGGATTGGACACCTAAAGCAAGCTTGCCTTAGTCCAATCACCTGTGGACATTTACCTTTAAAAGAAGGGGTCTTCCCTAGTAATTTGATTAAATCTGGAACAAACACCTGAAAATAATTCATTGGACCTCTTTTGGGAGAGTTGCCCTTTCCAAAGCCATCAACCACTGAGGTGAAGAAGGAGCAGTCCAAGACAAAGGACAGCTCTGCCTCCTAACCAAATCCAGGACACATTGAGAATGACTCTTGCTGTTTACCAGGACCTGCCACTCTGCACCAGAATTTCCCAAGGCTGGGAGAGCAGACCCCCAAAGGGCTCATCCTGTCCTCAAGCACCTAAAGTGGGTCTCACAGTATGTCTCACAGTGTCCAGAGGACCAAAACATCTAAGGCTCGACGTACTGCCCATACGGCACTGGTCAAACTGATATCAAGGCACTTTTGATTGCAAGGGATACTCGCAGTCCTGCTTTTTGGCACTCCTCAAAACCCTTGAACTTCAGTGACTACATCTCGAGCCCGCTCGATGCTGCGTTGTGCTCTTTATGATCCTCTTTATGATCCTGCACTCTCTAGGATATCACCAGCAGCACGACAACGTGACCCGAGTCGAACAGCAGGAGAGTCACTTACTGACTCAATCCAGGGGGTAGAACATGACTCAACAGACCTGTCCTTGAATGGACACTTGTCCAAATAGCACACCGGAACAACAGGATCATGGTTCGACAACTGCCACCTACTGACTCAAAACCACTGCAGCATTACTAATCGACTCCTCCAGGCGGTTACAACCCAACTCCGTATGGCTCGACCTGGAACAGATCCTGGTGAGCGCCCCGACCTGCATCGCCGAACGTCGCCTTCAAACCACACAGAGCTAAAGCATTTGAACCTGCTCAACGCCCAATTGCTACTTGGGCCCACACGATCAATATACCCGAGCTGAGCTCATTCCGCTTGTACCACTGCTCAAAGCCAGGTTTAATGCCATTGAACCACCAAAGATGCAAAACAAGGAACGATCTCCAATAACTGCCCCCTCTGTTCATTTTGGACCCTTGAGATGGTGGTGGTATTAGGTCACTTTCATCCAAAGATATATCCTTTTTGTGATTCATAATATGCCTATCACTCGTGTTTTCGTGCTCAAAATGCTACATTCTTCTATCCATCGCATCTTCTCTGTTCTTTCCACAGGGAAGAGTTTTGTACAGTATTTTCTATTTAGTTTTCTTGCAGATTGTGTGTTTGATTAAAGTATATATATATTTATGAAACCTTAATTGAACATTGCTTTTGTTTTGGGTTACTGTGCTGTTTGGGTCACCACTGGATCACATTCACACACCCTCTTAAAAACATAACATGCCCTTGACCCACATTAACACAAAAACCGAAGGAGGTTTATTTCTTAATTGTGCCCGTTTTACCTTTATGATTTCGTTTGCTTTTGGTTTGTAGAAGTGTGAGGGCTAAGTGGGCGTTGTAGCCTCTACTTATCCGGTTTCACCTTCAGGACATTAGTCAATTCGTCACACCAACTTCAACCTCACCACCATCATATTTTTATGGCTTTATTTTTGAAGATATGTCGTTCAACAATTCCTTAATGCGGTAAAAACTTATCTGCCAAGTGTCAGCCAGGCAAGTGGGCGGGAGCTGGATTTGCATTGCAACCCGATAGGCCCAGTAACATTCCTCCTTCTGCACAAACATCAATCTTGCTAAAAATGAACGCCACGTGTTTTTCCAATTTTAATGCACCCCCAGGTTTAATATGCATCTAGGGAAACAGATACAGATCACTCTTTTCAGCGTTCTTTATCATAAACATTTCATATCCAATGCGATCATGCATTATGATAAAACCAAGAAAAGCGGTGCCTAGAATGTTGCTATTCAACACATTTTCCAGACAGAGCAAGAATGAGGAACGCATGCCGCACACACTGTGCATCGAAGGACCTGTGAGCAATAAAGCCTTAACAGTTATGACTATAATGAGGTGAGTTTGAATATAAGTGAGGTCCCTCGAGCACTGAGGAGTATTCTGTCCATGTGCAGATGTGCTAATGTGCTTCCAGCTAGCGGTCCAATCCCAGTAGAGCAGCAGCAAGCAACGCAAAGCGGTTCCATAATATCAAATGAGAACGTGTGACCGACCCTTTGAATAGTTTAGCATCGCGTTATGAAATGTTTTCCCCGAGATGAGTGCGGCATGACTGGAGACAGCCATTTTAGTTTGATTATTGCAAATGGAGGTAGGCTGAGAGAGGAACTGAGTGACAGAGCTGGAGGGAGAATAATTGTCAGGAGCAAAATAGAGAAATTGAGTGAGAAGGAGAGATCAAGCGAGTGACAGTTTGAAGTGTGATAGTGCGCTTCTGATGTGTCAGAACATTTCGGCGGCGCCATAAGCGGTTTCATTAGTTCACATCCTCTATGACAGGCAGCACTGATGTTCAACAAGGCCATTAATTGATGCAATACACAATTGCACCACCTTTCCACTTCATGTTGCTAAGTATTAGTCATATACCATGCGCACATAGCTTGGGCGGTCCCTACACCTAGAGACATTTGATTTCAGCAAACATGTCAGCGCGTTCACCCGTGCTTGCTGACATTCCATGTGCCTAGTGTGCCAGAGCTCAGGAATGATACAGTTGTATTCTCACATATAAGTAATGGGCGGAGACAATCCATGTAACAGGTAGTGGCGGTCCTTCTCCTCTGCAAAGATTACTGTGCAACTATAATATGTTATTTATAATTCCATTTTGAAACAAAAAAAAAACAAAAGCATATATTTGCAGTGGATATTAACTTATTATCCATATATCCCTCTGGGACAATTTACCGAATAGTATGCTTTTATTTCTGATAAACAATAACTTCAGTGTCATAACACCAAATACAAAAACTGCCTAGGGAGTGACAAGTTAATATCAAGACTTTCAGAAACACAGTGAAACTAGACATTGAACACTGGTCTAGAATTTCTTGGTGGTGGTATTTTCTTTGTAATCCTATGCGTCTTTTTTTGGGTATAGTTGTTAGGGATACGGTGTATGGGATTGTTTAAATAAAAAGTAAAAATGAAACACTGTAGACAAAACATACATCTATCTCACATGGTGCACTTACTGGGATGTTTAGTGCTAGTGGTTAAGTGATTAGGTCACGTTTGTCTGAAAAAAAAAGAATATGCTTCAATTTTT
This sequence comes from Ambystoma mexicanum, assembly GCF_040938575.1. Classification (NCBI taxonomy): domain Eukaryota; kingdom Metazoa; phylum Chordata; class Amphibia; order Caudata; family Ambystomatidae; genus Ambystoma; species Ambystoma mexicanum. The sequence goes on from NC_090935.1 coordinate 1,275,800,640, forward strand.
TTTATATAGTCGTTGGTACATCACAGGCATTAATGGAGTGTTTCTAAAGATTGTCTTCACTGCCATGTGCACTCAAAGTCGAGAAAAACAATCTCCATTTTGTGGGGACACTCATTGCCAGCCTCCGAACATCTATCCCATTGAGAGCATCGCCCAAGGCAGCTTAGCCCATCGAAATGAAAGTCTGCCTACTCTATACGCAACCCAGTATCCCCATTCCTGCTTCCAACCTCATGTTACATTTGCTCCGCGTGGTAGCACAGATCTATTGCCACTGCCGCCGGGTTCCGAGGTAGGAGAGAACTGCCCCCCCACCCCCCACCCCCCTTGCCAGCTGACTACCTTTTGTGTACCATCATTTTAGTGGACAAACAAGTGTTGCTGAAATTCATCTGGTGAAAAGGCACACATATGATTCAAAGACCATTTTTTTAATAGCATAACGCCGGATATAAGAAAGAGTGAGGACTGGCATACTGACGCTAATGTGCACACATTTTCATGAGGTTCGCAATCAACACATAAAGAAGACAACAACTTCTTCCTGATGTTTCATCGGCATCCCTGGCAACATTTGCACCCCAACTCAAACAATCAGTAGACGGATTCCTTCATTTAAGTCAGGCATCCACCTCTGGCAAGCAAGCAATGACTCTCCCAGACACACCATGAATACACCCCATGAAGGGAACTACCCACAGAGAAATGCAGAGTCATTTCACATGTACTGAGTGCCTTTATCTAGGGTATAACTTTATTTCTTTTAGCAATAACTGCAATCCATGCAATGAACCAATATTTGTAAACAACGAATAACACAACAAACACTTCGTTTTTGTCTCTAAAATAAATTAAAAAATGTCGTCCACTACTTCACTACTGTATTTGAGTCTGCCAGTCAATGGGGACACGGGGGTACAACACCATGCACACAGTTATCAAGGTTTGTGTGAGAGTTGGAAGGCTAATTAATGCATGTCCTAATCAAATAATGACCTACTAAAAGCCGCTAAGTATACGTGGCCATTCCTGAGTTGCAGTACTCTAGGACTCACAAATGCACCATGCATACTGGATAGACGAAAATGAACTACTCAACAGGTGAAACCTTACACCAATACAAGGCACAGAGAGACAAAAGGCTAGACCTTTCAAGGGGAACCCCTAAACTATCAGCAGGATGACACAATTTGTACTGCCAAACAACACTCACATTGATGCACCACTGTATGCTGGAGTCTACCAGCGAGTGGGCAAAGAGAGTTGTGAGCAGTATGTGGTGAGGGACTGTCTTGGCTCATGGTTTTCAATTCACCTTAACTCAACCCAAAATTCAATCAAAGAAATTTCAATAAAGAAAACATGCATGGGTGTGCACATAAATCAGGCCTTAACACACCAAATTGAACATAAAGTCCTTAATCAGTAACATGTCTTGCAAAGAATGGGATGCAGATTAACTCTTACACCAAATAACCAGACCGACTCAGGAAGTTGGCAAAGTCTCATCCGACTGTTTTATTATCAATTGTCTAAAACGGGAAGTTACAACGGATATCAACGGACGTTCGATCATGATCTCAGCGCAAATCACATAAAAACACACTTAAGAACTAAACATTCATCATACATGACGTCATATTATGCGGCAAATAAGAAAAACCTATGAGGGATTGTGGTTGGCTTGAGGGGAACATCTCAGTATACTTTCTATACAGGATCGGGTTGTGGTTGCATCACTACGGTCAGGTGGACAACTCAGGCCTGCCTCTAGTGCAAGTCATCCTCAACACTTATTAAGTTCACAGAATACTATTGGTTCTTAAACTATAAGGCCCTCCATTATATGGCCCTATACAATTGGTTGGCATTCTCGTACTATGTCTGGAACATTTGGCTCCTCAGCAGCACGTAAGCTCATACCCAGGTGCCGGGAAGTGGCCATGACTTTGCTTCTCACTCAATTAGCCATACATCTCTCATCGCCCATGGCCTCTGCCATGAATACTGTCTTTGAACTTGGCCTTGCAGTAGATTCTCTTCTCTTGGGAACAAAAGTGAGTACATGCACACGCTTATCACAGTTCTGGTCTGGATGCCCAAATCCTATTTCCATCCTATGCTCACGTGACAGGAGACCATATTTTTGCCCATTTTAGAGCATTTAAATGTCTTGTATTAATAAACGTGCCACTCATGGTGTTCTTTCTTTGCACCCTAACACAGTATGAGTCAGCGTCTCACGGTTTCTGTTCTTCATGGATAGATAACCGGCCTTGGCTTACCCCAGCTTTGATACCAGGCCAAATAGCTTCACCCTTCAAGTCCGCGATCTCCGGCATATTATTTGCTGTGACACACACAGCTCTCGATCCTTCTTTCTCCATGGATTTGAACTTACTAAAACATGTGACACCGATGTCCAGACACTATACAATTGTGACTTTGCCTGCAAATTATTCACTACGTATAGCCAGCCTCTATGATCACTTGGTCTACTTGCGTTGCTGCATCTGTACATTCGCGGAACAAATTTTATGCAGTGCATCATACACACATGCAGTCTTCTATTCCTCATAGCAACGTTCAATTAATTCCTTATTTAGTAAAGTAGTTTCTTTAAGGTCCACCAGCTTCTCAATTATCTTTTTTTCATATTCCCTCAGGAGCTCTTCCAAAAGACTGTAATTTCTTCGTGCATACATCTGATATGGCTTTCTTAATTGTTACCTTTCCTCGAACACTCATCACGGTGTGGTCATAACCACTGGTGTCAAGCATGGTGCAGTTTCAGGCTTCCAACATACAGGCAGTAGGTGGGACTTCCTGCAGAGACATTCGGCTGCTCCTATATAAAAGTAATCAATCACATTGCAATATACTGAACACGTTGTAAGTAAAGAAATTAAAAAAGTGGCTCAAATTGTTTGTTGAGAGGAACTGGTCCAGCGTTGCTCTTCAATGCAGCTAATAATTCGCATTTTGTAAAAGAAAAAGCAAAGAGGCATTGGACATCAAAGAGTTAAAAATCTTAATTGATCCCTGAACAGCTTATCCCTCTTGTGCAAATAATATCATCATTTTATTTCGGGTTAACATCATAAACATTTTCAGAAGAAAGCATACATTTCAAATAATACATAACTGACCCCTTACAGACATGGGCACAGTAAGATGACATGATATAAGATGCCCTTAGCATCTTTATGGGCCATGAGTGGAAATGACCCAATAGACCTTGATCCCAGTGGGACTGCATTCGTTCCAGTTAATAAACTCCCAGGTGGATTTGTACCCCAGGAGTATGGGCTCAGTGTGATTGCATAGCTTACACTGCTTACAAGGGGGTTAACTGAATTTACAGTGTTCGAAATGCCCCTAGAGACATTAGCGTCACAAAGCCTTATCTTAATAGCGTCAAATGTATCGTCCCCCGGGTTTGAAGTAAGTCCTGAAACAGTGTACAATCTGCTCCATGTGTAAAAAATGACAGCCCCTCACTGAGCAAAGCCAATGAAAATATGTATTCTGTATTGCTTCCCTTACTTCAAGCCGCTTGTGACCAATTTGGGTACACCATGCAGAAGTACATTCCTGGATGCAAAGGCCCCTATCGGCCTAATTGATTCGCTAGCTCTATTTGACAGATTTTCATCCAGGGCCTTGATTGGCTTCACCAGAATCCTATTGGCCCTGGGGATTCTATTTCCTTGCAAGCTACAGATTTACCCCATTGGGCTTGGGGCTACTAGGTGTGAGGACCTTGTGGGTGCAGAGCCAGGTGGAATTAGGTTATAGACGGACACTTTGCCCCTATGGGCATGTGCCTTGTTTGAATTAGCTCTGTTGGCGTTGTTGGGGAGGAGAGGTCTTTCTGACCCCCCTCGAACCTTCTCGTGTGAAATGGATCTCATATTTACACAATGGCTGGAGACGTCCCTGTCTGTGTTTGTCTGTTCTTATAATTTGGACTTAGAATTAACCCCATAAAAGGACAGTAAACACAGCCATTTGGTGAGACATGCAGACTCCATTTTGTGCCACCCTAAATGCCATCCTTTTCTAAGCCATGCAATGATCTCTAAACAGCCATCTCTCCCCCTGTCCAGTGCCGTGCACAGAAGAGCCCAGCTTCCCCTCTCCACCTCCTGGCAGCTCAAAACAAACCCATTTTTCACGGAAGCCCAGCCATGTATTGTTGCAAGTATTCAGTATCCTTTCTTCTTCCCATTTGCTCACTGCCCCGCGTGTGACCGGAGCACACCATGGCCTGTGTGCCATAGATCTCCACAAACCTGCTAGTGCTCCCTCGACCCCCACCTTTAGAAGTTACAGCTCACGGAGCCCCTGCCTGCATTCCCCACCGCCTTGATGCAGATACACTTCTAACCCCCTTTTAAGTGACAAGACCATGCACCCACCACATCCCTAATCCCTTCACACCATATATTCACTGTAGAAACAACACATGTCAATTTATATTATGAGGCATCAGACAGATCAAAAAACCCTCAAGATGGGCACCTAGCTCAGGTTACTGTGGTTTATGGGCCCTTGATATGATATGATAGACTATTTATAACACGCTTAATAACCAGAGATTTCTAAGCCCGGACCTGGGGATCGAACCTGTGTTGCTCCGTGTCATTTTCCTTCCAAGGTGAGCAAGTTGCCCCTGAGCTATACTACAGAGAGTGTAAATGGTAGGATGACCATATACTTGTCAAAATAAACTTTGCAGCACCCCAGTAAATTTCAATAATTTTTATGGTAGTCATTTGTCTCATGAATTTGGTGCTAGTTGTGCTAAGATAGCTTAGTCAGAAATGTTGCCTCTTGTGTGCCTGACCACCCTGCGGATTTGAGCCCAGCCGACCCTTGTGCTGCCTGCTGAACCTTCATGCCACCTGCCAATCCGTGGAGCCAGCCCATATGTTTCCATATTATACACATGTATTCCGCCAATTCTGCTGTAATATCATGCACCTATAGGGAAACGTCAGTAGTGATGTTTCCACAACTTATAATGTACTGTTCATGTAATGTTTGGCAGAGCACTCTCAGGGCAGCAGAGTTCTCTGCATGCAGGGTGTGTTCTTTATTTGACTTGTTTGGTATCGTGTTGGGACCAGGTCATTTTCAAGTGGTGACCCCGATGTGATTGTTCCCTGACACCCCCATAATGTGGCGAGATCCGGGGCTTCCCCAGGAGGGCCAAATGCAACCTACGGCTGACCAGAATCGACAAAGGTTGTACGCTCCTGAGCAGGTTTTGTGGGTCCTGGCTTTGCGAATACCCAACTGCTCGCCGGAGCCGGGCAGGGCCCGCCACGGGATCGCCCCCCTTCTGGATAGACTGCGAACGGATGCTCTCAGTATACCACGGACACGTGAGTATTGATTGCAAGAAGAATTAAAGGTGGGATGTATGAAGAGCATGGAGCACATTTAGAAGGGGGTAGTGTTATGGTTGGGCTGGATGTAAGTGAATAGAGTGATTGTTAAGCATAAAGGGGGTTGTTTGTTCTTTTATGGCCATTAGGTTTTTTATGAAGAAGATGATGAAGTAAGAGGAGATACGGGAACCTAGCTCTGAAAGAGGGTGGAAGGCGGCGCCTCATAGTACTGTCCCAACCAGTGACGCAATATTAAGGAGGAAAAGGATAAAAGTAGGAGCCTCATATAGTTAGTAGTCTCGGGAAAATAGTAGTGACTCTTCTTTTTAGTATAATATTATGAAGGAAGGCCCAGAAGAGGCAGAGATGATGTGAATGTTGAGTGTGAGCGGGGAAAATATAAACGTTTAACTGAACAAGGGCTTGGGGTATCAGGGACTGTTTTTAGGTTTTATGTTCTCTGTTCAGTGTTGTTGATATATTTTTCGGTCTGTGGTGTCCAAACATTAACTGGTCAAATGTTCTTTGTGTTTCATATCCCTATCATTGCAATGCATAAGTAATTCATTTAGAAATGGAATAGAAAGTGTAAGTAATATATCAATGGTTAAGAACTAGCGATGTCAGCACACAGTTACACACACTGAGGGAGGCGAAAGGTATATAGCAGCATCATGTGTGGGGAAACTCGACTCTCACATATTTGTCAGCACCTCCCTCTCTATAGCGACAAAATAAAGAAAAATCATGGGGAGTGGTTGACAGACATTAAAGGGGAAGGACCACCCCGAGTCTGACCAGAACAGCGATCTTTTGATAAGTAGTATTAGACCATGTAGAGACATACTTGATGGCTAAATACAAAAGGAAGCAGCTCCAAAATAGACGGGAATTGTTGGATTTGTGGAGGATATTCAAAGAAATTCCCCCCACAAATAGCAAAGAAAAAGGGTAAGAAGCTCCACAAGTGCCAACAGGCGACGCAGGGGTAAAGAACAAAGGAGGGGCAGAACCAAAGAAATTGTACCCACTACTCACACGACCCACTGAAGAGTAATGTGATCCACTGTATTTACCACAACCAAGGGTACCGACCACCACAGTAGCTTCACCACCTCTCCCATATGTCCCAGATAATCTCACAGGTGCCCCTGATTTAGAAATATTGATGACAAATACGCCGGCTGAGTTAGCACGATTGCAGACATTATGCAAGGCAGCATTGACAGCACACGGAGGACAACCGCAGTTGCCGCCCCCATTACAAAGTTCCATTGTGCTACCAGAAGATGAGTGGAAATATGTGGATTTCCTGTTCCGAATAGACAGCGCACCAATCAAAAAGGTACGAGTGGAGCGAGAAGGAGAAACAGTGAGCATGGGATACAACACAATAGCATTAGATTGGGAAGAGGAATGTTGGAGTGACTTTGACGAGTTAGAGGAGGGGACAACGGGAGGAGCAGAACAGATAACGTGGGCAACTCCACAGGTGACAAAAAGAGGAGAAGAGGGGTAGGAAGGAAGGCTCCACAAACAGACTAGGGTGAATGGCGATAGCAAAAAAGAAAGGAGCAAAGGTAAGTAGAGGAAAAGTTGGATCAAAACTGCAAATACCTCTCATCCACAAGGGAGCGGGACACCCCCATTATGTCCCCTGTGCATTGATGGACAAAACTAATTCATTAAAAGTGCTCCCTCCACTTTCAGGGGGGGGGGGGGCGAGAAAATGGATATACACATTCAAGAAAAATACAACAGGAGTGCCACTGGCGATATGGGGATATCAAAAGCCTACTGTTATCAACTTGGTGTGATCAGGCAGATGCAGTGTGGGTGAAGGCGGAGTTCCCAGCTGTGACAATGGGCAATAATCGCCATGACGGGGCATCTTTTAACAGCGTAAAGGGCACAAGTATGGGATGCACTGAGGAGGACCTTCCCTGACACCCCAGATTTACATTCTCTCATGCAGTGCACTATGGGGGATGAGAAAGAGGCTCTGCAATTCATTCTTCGAATGCAGGATATGGGGTGAGCGGAGACAGGCACAGCGTGGGACCAATCCACCTCCCTGTTCTATTTCATTATCAAAAAAGGTCTCCCAAAGGAGGTAGAGAAGGCCCTTGATAAAATTGCTGGGATAGAAGCCAAGGGTTGGCCAGAAACACAGAGCATCATAGTACACCACTGCAGGATGATCAAAGAGAGGGAAAAAGAAATAGCACAAAAAACATTAGCAGACAAAGCAAAGCTGGTACAGAGTAAGTTGGTGAAGGTCGCGGCGTTAACAGCAGGACCGCTTACAGAACGACAAGGACAAGACGGGGAGAGAACAGTAACAAAAAAGGCTAGAATGGCAGCAACATGGGCAAATAATGGTCAGGAGCAATGGGGTGAAGAGCAGTACACAGGACCCCATTGGCAAGGAAGGCCCACAAGAGGAAGAGGTGGGTACCGCGGGCTGCACAGTGGAGGATATGGAGGGCAAGAACTTAGGGGAGGAGGACAAAGGGCATGTTGGTTGTGTGGAAGATGGGGCCATTTTGCAAGGGAATGTCCTGTCCGCCCTACCGCTAACTACCAAAATGATCAGAGAAACAGCAATGTACCCAATATGGACACCCACACCCAGGCAGCCCCTATGGATTGCCTATGGGAAGATATGTACAGGATGAACAGCAGGGCAGCACACATCCACAAGGGCCAAACAAACAGAGACAACAGCCACAAAATATGCAGACACGTCTTACTCATCAAAACCAGATGACATACACTCACACCAACCCCTTTGCTACAACTGTGAATGGCGCGCCGGCACCGTTTCCGGGAAGGTGTGTGCTCAGCGACAATGTTTTCTCTTGCACCGGAACAGACATCCGGATTAGGGCAGCCCACATAGAACCCTTGCGTGCCCAGTCCTGTCGACTAGCTTACGCCGAGATGAGGAACCATTGGTGGGGGCAGAGATAGGAAATAAACAGTTAATCTTTTTGGTGGACTCGGGGTGGAGAAATCATGTCTATGTGAAGGCAATTTTCTGCTGTCAGGCAAACATCTTGAGACGCAGGGATTCTCTGGGGCTGTGGTCATGGCTCCTTACACTGAAGATTTGAATGTCCGAGTGGGGGGATAAACAGTGAGAACACCCAAACTTTACCTCCAAAATTCAACAGTAAATTAGCAAGAGACCTTCTAAGCAAGCTGAACATGACAATAACATTCACAGACAGGGGCATAGTGTGCTCCAAACCAGGCATGCACCGTCACAGGGCCATGCTATTGATACAGACATTGGCAAAAAAAACAGTAGTGCTAGGAATACCTATTAATGGGGATATTTTTATCTATGGCATACAGGTGTTGCCAAGAGTAGTGCCAGAAATAAGATGAAAGGGCTGGATAGTGCCCTCAGATTTTGTTTTACGCCCAGTAGCTACCCCCAAAATAGTACCTGGTACAGTCCTCTCACTGGATTTGCAAGGAGTTCAGGTGTAAGCAAAATGTATTGTGGCAATTGGCCTGGACGTGCAGGAGTGTGAATGTGTAACGCTCACCTGATTCTCGCAGAGGCGCCGGTCTTGACTGGGCGACTACCGTATCTTCAAACGTGATGTGTAGCACCCGGTTGGCTCTTTGGGCTGGACCTCTGTGCACTGTATGCCTGACGTGTAGAGTAAGATGTCTGCAGATAGAAAATATGGGGTTAATTAACTGCGGTTATTGGGGTGTCCCTATCTCTTTCCTCTTCTCCTCTCCTGTAGACCCCCAAAGGTTAACGCTCTCACCTTAGGTAAGTGAATGCCGAGCTCTCCATCTGCCTCGGGGCAGGGTGCTGTAACCAGTTTCTTCACTGGATAGGTAGCGCAGGCCTCTTGACTTCAGAGGACTGCTGTCCGTCGTTTACTGCACGAACGGTAAGTTTCGAGTCATTCAAATGTCTTTAAAGTCTTTAGTAATGATGTCTCTTGTTTTGCAGGGTTCCGGCGATGGCGGATGACGGGCTGAAGTGAGTTGAAGATGGAGCCCGTGTGATGAATAGAAGCGCCTGGAAGCACGTAAGTAAGCGCTTGTTGCCTGCTTCACTATGCGCTCTAACTGTCTTTTTATTTTGCAGGTACGAGTTCGGAGCGGCTGCAGGGTGCCGGAATACCCACTGGATTAGATGTGGAAAGGAGTAATGGCACGTGAGTATTAAAGTTCCCCAATGTCTTTAAACACACCTTGTTTTGTCTTTCAGATGCGGGATGCAGCGCCGAAGGCCTTCGGAGCGTGCGAAGAGTTGGTAAACTTTTGTCTTTCAGATGCCGGAATGCAGTGTGAAGACCTCCGGAGCGCACGAAGAGTAGGTAAGCCTTTGCCTTTCAGATGCCGGAATGCTAACCTGTTCTTTCTTGTCTTTATAGGTGTTGCTGAAGACTGGATTCAGGATGGTAAGCCTTTGCCTTTCAGATGCCGGAATGCTAACCTGTTCTTTCTTGTCTTTATAGGTGTTGCTGAAGACTGGATTCAGGATGGTAAGCCTTTTTCCTTAGTCCCAGGACCGGATGCAGAAGACACGATGAGCGTTCTGCTGCAGAGGTTGCAGAATAACGCAAAGCAAGATTCATCCACCGGGTGTGGTTTAAATAGCCTCCTGTAGTGCTTAGGTGTCTCCTTCCACAGCCACGCCTAAGTAAGAAAAGAGTTCCTGGTAAGAAAAGAGTTCCTGCCTTCCAGAAGAGTTCCAGTGTTCTGAATCTAGGGAGTGGCTCCAGCCCCACCCAACAGGAAAAGTAGTTCCAAACAGAAGAGGATCAGAGGCTCAACTGGCAGGCAAGTAAGCAGCATGGTCTGCTGAAGGTAAGTCCACCCAAGCATTATGAGCCCGGCGCTTCTAGCGCTGGGACTGGGTATATTTATGAGCCTGGTGCCACTGGCGCCAGGACTGGGTCCAAAAGGTCCCAATTGGGACTGGTTGGCACTCGGAACCTGGGTTATGGATCTGCTTCCAAGGGAGTTGGGAAAACCCTGACCTTTTGGAAGCAGAGATCATGACAGTACCCCCCCTCAAGGCCCCTCCCAAACCGGGCTTCTCTCGGGGGTTTTGGCTTGTCAGGAAATGTTCGGTGAAATCTTTTGATTAGGCGAGGAGCATGGACATATTCAGCAGGTTCCCAGGATCTCTCTTGGGGGCCGTAGCCTTTCCAGTCAATTAGGTAGAATAGTTTAGATTTGGAGATCTTGGAGTCCAGAATGCTTTTGACTTCAAACTCGAGTTCTCCATCCACTAGGATAGGTTTTGGAGATTTGGTTAGTCGGGTTTGAGGTTGCACGGTTTTTAATAGAGAGACGTGGAAGACCGGATGTATCTTCATGTGCGGGGGCAAGTCCAACTTGACCGCTACTGGGTTTACTATGGTAGTGATGGAATAGGGACCAAGGTATCTTGGGTTGAATGTGCGTGGCCCTTTTAGAGATAGATATTTGGTGCATAACCAGACTTGATCCCCTACTTGATAGTGAGGGGCTTCCTTCCGATGTTGATCTGCTCCTTTCTTGTATTGTTCTTTAGCCCTTTGAAGGTGAGAAACAGCTTCCTTAAAGGCTTGGGTGATTGTAGAATGCAGGTAGTCTACTGCTGGTGTTTCAAGATCTTGGAGGGGATCCAACTCCGAGGTTCGAGGGTGACTGCCGTACAAAAGAAAAAATGGGGTTTTCCCAGTTCCCGAATGGACAGAGTTATTGTAGGCATACTCGGCTATCCAAAGGATATCTTTCCAAGTTTTTTCAGTTTGTTGCAGCATGCAGCGTAAATACTGTTCCAGAGTTTGATTGGTCCTCTCGGTTTGTCCGTCGGTCTGAGGGTGGTGACTGGTCGATAGTCTCACATCAATTTGAGCCGACCGACAGCAACTTCGCCAAAAATGAGAAATAAATTGACTACCTCGATCCGAAATTAGAACCGAAGGAAAACCGTGCAGTCGGACGATGTTTTCGAGAAATTCTCGGGCCAGAGTTGCTGCTGTTGGCAAGCCTTTGAGCGGAATGAAATGCGCCATCTTGGAGAATAAGTCCACGATTACTAGAATCGTATTGTAACCGGAGCATGGAGGTAGATCGGTGATGAAGTCCATAGAAAGCGTATGCCAAGGGCGAGGTGGGATGTCAATAGGGCGTAAGAGGCCTGCTGGTCTTTCCTTTTGACTCTTGTTTTGGGCGCATACTCCACAGGACATTATAAAGTCTCTGATATCTTTTTTCCAAGACGGCCACCAGAAGTAGCGCTTGATCTTTTCTGAGGTCTTGGCTATACCGGGATGACCTTCCATTAAAGAGTCGTGATAACAAGAGATTACTTTTTTCTGTAAATCTGTGCTGGGTAGGTATTATCGTTCTTGGAAATACAATAAGTTGTCCTTTACTGCAAAGTCCTTTCCCTGCAGATGCCAATTCTGTATGTCTGCTGGAGTTACAAGTTGCCTGGCTTTATCCTTAACTTCCTCTATGGATTCTGTGGTGATTACACCCAGAATTCTTTGTTCGGGAATGATTGGTACAGGTTTAGGGTTGACCAAGTGTTCTTCCACTCCCATCCGAGAAAGGGCATCGGCTTTACCGTTCTTTGTACCAGGTCGATAGGTAATTATGAAGTCAAACTCGGCAAAGAATAATGCCCAACGGAGTTGTCTAGAGGATTGGGCTTTTGCGGTCTTCAAATATTGCAGGTTTCGGTGATCCGTAATCACAGTAACGGTGTGTCGGGCCCCCAGCAGATAATGCCGCCAAGCCTTAAAGGCAGACTTGATAGCCAGAAGTTCCTTGTCAGTAATCGTGTAATTGATTTCAGGAGGCGAGAATTTGCGGGACCAAAATGCCACGGGATGCAACTGATTGGTTACCGGGTCCTTTTGTGATAGAACTGCCCCCATGGCAAGGCTTGAAGCATCAGTTTCCACGATGTAGGGGAGTTCGGGGCGAGGGTGTTTTAAGATTGGTGCAGAGATAAATTTAGTCTTCAAATCCTGGAAAGCTTGTTCCGCCTCGGTAGACCATTCAAAACGTTTGTTTTTCTTTAACAAGGCAGTGATGGGCTGGACTATTCGAGAGAATTCGGGGATAAACCTGCGGTAAAAGTTAGCGAAGCCTAACATGCTTTGCACACCTTTTACGGAGGATGGTGATGGCCATTTGAGAACTGCATCGACCTTCTTTGAATCCATACGCACTCCGCCAGGTGATAATATGAATCCCAAGAATTCAACTTCAGTCACGTTGAAAACACATTTTTCCAACTTAGCGAAAAGTTTGTGTTGACGCAATCTTTCGAGGACCATTTTCACGTGTTTCCGATGTTCAGATTCCGATGAAGAATAAACGAGGATGTCGTCAATGTAAACAACAACACATACATCTATGAGCTCTCTGAGGACATCGTTCATAAAATATTGAAAGGCGGCCGGGGCATTGCAAAGTCCGAAGGGCATGACCTGATATTCAAATAGCCCATACTTGGTGCGGAAGGCCGTCTTCCATTCATCGCCCTCTTTTACTCGTACCAAGTGGTAAGCTCCTCTAAGATCCAGCTTTGTATATATGCATGCTTTTCTGACTTGGTCCAGGAGTTCAGGGATCAAAGGTAACGGATATCTATTCTTAACGGTGATCTGGTTCAGGGAGCGATAATCGATACAAGTTCTAAGGTCTCCTTCCTTTTTTGGAACGAAGAACAAAGCTGAAGAAGCAGGGGACTTGGAAGGACGAATAAACCCATTTGCCAGGTATTGATCCAGGTATTGTCGAAGGTGAAGGTTCTCAGGCTCGGTGAGGGCATAAATTCTACTACAAGGAGGAGTAGATCCAGGTATCAGGTCTATCTGGCAGTCATAAGACCTATGAGGAGGTAGAGAGTTAGCCTGATCCTTCCGGAAAACATCTTGGTATTCTAGGTATTCGGGAGGTAACTGGGGAGTCTCTGAAGAAATTGCAGCCAGTGCAACACCAGGTGGAGGGTGACAAGTAGAGACACATTCTGGAAACTGGACCGTTCTTGCTCGCCAATCGATCAGAGGATTGTGTTTCTCTAACCAAGGTATTCCTAGAATAATCTGAAACTGAGGGGCCTTGATCACATCGAACACGATCTTCTCATGGTGTCCATCTTGACTTACTAGCGTCACCTCTTGAGTGGTATGCGTTACTGGCCCGGAGGCTATCTCCGTACCATCCACCGTAGTAATGACGTCCTTTACAGCCTTGGGACAAAGAGTTAGATTCATCCTCAAAACCATTTCATGATCCACATAATTGCCGATGGCACCGCTGTCGACGTAAGCTTCAATTGCATGTAATCGATCCGGATTATCAGGGCTAATGAGGACCATAGGTATCACGAAATGCGAGGTCACGGAACTGGTTTTCACGCTCGGCAAGAGGACCTCTATTCTTGTCGGGCGAGGTCGTTTCCCTGCTCAGAGTTTGTAACTTTGGTAACTGCAGCTCCTACTGCCTTCTTGGCAGGTTTCACCGGACAGTCTCGAAGAAAGTGCCCTGAGTTTCCGCAATATAGGCATAATTGCAACTGTTTCCTCCTTTCCCGCTCCCTTTGTGTTAGAGGACCTTTCAGACCCCCTATTTGCATGGGTTGCCCGGAGTCTACTCCTTTGGAAGGAGTTGGCGGTTTGGAAAATACTCGAGCATCAAACTTGGAACGATCGGCCTTCCTGTTCTGCAGCCTGTGATCTATTTGAACGACCAAGTCTATATAATCCGAACAGTCTTGTGGGGGATTCACTACTTGGGCTAAAACGTCTTTGAGCTCTCCACGTAGACCTCTATAAAACAGCGTAATCCTTTTGTCCTCAGGCCATTGAGTTTCCACTATTAGTCTATTGAAAGATGCAATATAAGCCAAAAGGTCTTGATTACCCTGTCGCAACGGAAGAAGCTCATTGTCCAAGGCCTGCCCCTGTGAATGTCTTGCGAACAGTTTTTCCATACTAAGCTGAAAGGCTTGAAAATCATGGAGAACCGGATCATCTTGATTAACTAGAGGGATCGACCAGTCTGCCGCATTGCCACTAAGGTACGAAAGTACAAAAGCTACTTTTGCTTGATCAGTTGGAAAGGCTGCTGGCCGGCATAAGAGTGCAACCGGCACTGATTGATAAATACTGCAAACCTCTTTGGGTCACCAGAAAATCGTTCGGGCGGAACCAGAGGTACGTTCCCAGGTAGGTTGATCTGCACTGGATTCATAGAGGATGTTGAAGGAAGATTTGCCCCTGATGCGGGTAACGGGGTCTGTCCGGCTTGTGACTGTAGCACTTGTCTAGCAAGATTGTCTGTTCTCTCCTTGGAAATAATTAGTTCCCTTCTTAGAGCATTCGTTTCCTGACGAGCTGCATGCACTTCTGCCCTTAGTTCCCCAAGTAACCGGGCTAGGGGGTCAGTATCCGAGGTTTCCATAGCGCCTGGGCGAGAGTTTTGCGGTAGGCTTTGCGTTCTGTAACGCTCACCTGATTCTCGCAGAGGCGCCGGTCTTGACTGGGCGACTACCGTATCTTCAAAGGTGATGTGTAGCACCCGGTTGGCTCTTTGGGCTTGACCTCTGTGCACTGTATGCCTGACGTGTAGAGTAAGATGTCTGCAGATAGAAAATATGGGGTTAATTAACTGGGGTTATTGGGGTGTCCCTATCTCTTTCCTCTTCTCCTCTCCTGTAGACCCCCAAAGGTTAACGCTCTCACCTTAGGTAAGTGAATGCCGAGCTCTCCATCGCCTCGGGGCAGGGTGCTGTAACCAGTTTCTTCACTGGATAGGTAGCGCAGGCCTCTTGACTTCAGAGGACTGCTGTCCGTCGTTTACTGCACGAACGGTAAGTTTCGAGTCATTCAAATGTCTTTAAAGTCTTTAGTAATGATGTCTCTTGTTTTGCAGGGTTCCGGCGATGGCGGATGACGGGCTGAAGTGAGTTGAAGATGGAGCCCGTGTGATGAATAGAAGCGCCTGGAAGCACGTAAGTAAGCGCTTGTTGCCTGCTTCACTATGTGCTCTAACTGTCTTTTTATTTTGCAGGTACGAGTTCGGAGCGGCTGCAGGGTGCCGGAATACCCACTGGATTAGATGTGGAAAGGAGTAATGGCACGTGAGTATTAAAGTTCCCCAATGTCTTTAAACGCACCTTGTTTTGTCTTTCAGATGCGGGATGCAGCGCCGAAGGCCTCCGGAGCGTGCAAAGAGTTGGTAAACTTTTGTCTTTCAGATGCCGGAATGCAGTGTGAAGACCTCCGGAGCGCACGAAGTGTAGGTAAGCCTTTGCCTTTCAGATGCCGGAATGCTAACCTGTTCTTTCTTGTCTTTATAGGTGTTGCTGAAGACTGGATTCAGGATGGTAAGCCTTTGCCTTTCAGATACCGGAATGCTAACCTGTTCTTTCTTGTCTTTATAGGTGTTGCTGAAGACTGGATTCAGGATGGTAAGCCTTTTTCCTTAGGCCCAGGACCGGATGCAGAAGACACGATGAGCGTTCTGCTGCAGAGGTTGCAGAATAACGCAAAGCAAGATTCATCCACCGGGTGTGGTTTAAATAGCCTCCTGTAGTGCTTAGGTGTCTCCTTCCACAGCCACGCCTAAGTAAGTAAAGAGTTCCTGGTAAGAAAAGAGTTCCTGCCTTCCAGAAGAGTTCCAGTGTTCTGAATCTAGGGAGTGGCTCCAGCCCCACCCAACAGGAAAAGTAGTTCCAAACAGAAGAGGATCAGAGGCTCAACTGGCAGGCAAGTAAGCAGCATGGTCTGCTGAAGGTAAGTCCACCCAAGCATTATGAGCCCGGCGCTTCCAGCGCTGGGACTGGGCATATTTATGAGCCTGGTGCCACTGGCGCCAGGACTGGGTCCAAAAGGTCCCAATTGGGACTGGTTGGCACTCGGAACCTGGGTTATGGATCTGCTTCCAAGGGAGTTGGGAAAACCCTGACCTTTTGGAAGCAGAGATCATGACAGAATGGTAGACTGTGTTGCACATAGATCCAAACAAAGCATTGCAAGATTTGACAGACAAGGAGTTGTTCACTGACAATGACACTGATGGGGAGATAATAATGGAAATATGCATGTCTTGTAATATAATGGTGCAAAACAGACAAGCAACAACCTCCCTCATGGCCATTGTCGGTCACCACCACCATTTTGCAATACAGATTTGCAGCAAGTTCCCCCAACTTTGTGGACAACACATCCACATGATGTTGGATTATTAAAAGAAGTGACACCTGTGAAAACTGAAAAATGGAGCAGTATTACCCTGAGGGAGACAATACTCCATATCGCGAGAGGCGGAGGAAGGAATTAAAGACACAATACATGCACTTCTACAACAAGGCATCGTTGTCCCCTCCACTTCCCCATGCAACACTGCGATTTATCCAATTAAGAAAGCGAAAGAGGGTCATGGAGGATGGTGCAGGACATCCACCCACCTAACAATATTGTCCAAAAGGAGTTCCCTCTTGTCCCAAACCCAGCGTCCATTCTGTGCAGCATCCCACAAAAGGCAACACACTTTACTGTGGTTGATTTGGAAAATGCCTTCTTCTCAGTACCCCTTGTTCCGGACTCACAAAATCTGACTGCATTCACCATAGAGTGAAAAAGGTATGCACACTGCCGATTGCCCCAGGGGTACTGTGAAAGCCCCAGCATTTTCAACAGAATATTGCATGAAGACCTCTGCAATATTGCTGTCCAAAGCACGATCAATGATTTACTGATTTGTAGTGAAGGAAAAGAAATGTGTCAAAAAGATTCTGTTGAGTTGGCCCGCAAGGGGTATAAAGTGGACAAAAAAAAACAATACTGTTCATACAGAAGTATTGTCAGGCCGATTCATGGAATTAATGTGCGCCGAAAATCTCGTGCAAGCGTGTGAAAGCGTGCGAATCGCAGTGCAAGTGCGAAAATCGCAGCGAAATGGAAGTCCCTGCGCGTGTAAATCCATGGATGTGCGCTAAAATCCTGCGTGGTGCACACGGGTGCACACGGCATCAAACAGCGTGCGCTACACGCACAGCGAAAGTGCACATAGTGCGGCGTACACAACAAAAGTAGGCGGAACACGGGGCGTTACACACGGAAAGGGGAACAACGTGTGAAAATGTGGGCGTTACGGGGGAAGTACAGGAGGCAAATGCGCAGAACGCCCACACGCGCGCCTACAACATGTATTCGTGGAATCGAATGGGGCTAACGCGTGCGCCAAAAAAGACGCGCTAATCCGGAAACACGTACGCCAGCAGGAAGCAGGCATATGCGGACCCGCGCAGCATAAAAGTGCACGCAAACAACAAACAAGCTCAGACGCAACGGTGAATATACTGTTCCTCGCAGCAGTGGTCGTGGAATACCGCAGGAGGAGGAGGAGGATAGTCAGGGCCAGAATTTTTACACCCAGGACCAGCCTTTTTGGGATGCCTGATGACCAGGTGTACGGGAGGTACAGGTTTCCACCTCACATAATACTCAACCTGGTGAGTGAGTGGGAGGATGACCTCACATCACCCACCCTGTGCTCCCAAGCACTGAGCCCCTTGGAAAAGGTGCTCAATGTACTGCACTTCTTGGCCACTGGTTCATTTCAGCGGACAAGTGCCATAGTGGGGGGGAGGGTGTCACAGGCCACGCAGTCACGCTGCCTACACCAGGTGTTGGCCATCATGACTGCACGCCCATCAGTCCGCAGGCACATATACCTGCCCAGAACACCTGCAGAAAGAATGGCTGCGTCCAGGATTTTTACGGGGTAGCACACTTCCCCAAAGTGCTAGGTGCCATTGATTGCACCCATGTGGCTCTACGTCCTCCCAGGGCAACTGAGCATATCTATAGAAACCGCAAGCACTGGCATTCCATCAACGTGCAGGTAGTATGGGATGCCAAGGAATCATCACCTCAGTATATGCCAACTATCCAGGGTCCACCCCTGACAGTTTCATTTACAGAATGTCAACCCTAAACCGGGACCTAGAAGCTGGGTGGCATGGAGATACATGGCTGCTTGGTGAGTATAAATGCCACTGCACATGCATACATGTCAGATACTGAGTAATGTCACAACCCCACTAATGATACCCATCATCACCTCCCCAGGGGACAGTGCCTACCCTCTGAGCACACACATGATGAAGCCAATTCGAAACCCCACCACACCACTCGAGGTAAGATACAACACAGCCCATATTGCAACCCGGGGCATAGTGGAGCGCACATTCGGAGTGCTCAAGTCACGCTTTCGCTCCCTTGACCGCTCTGGTGGGCAGCTGCTATACGCTCCCCCAGTAGTGTGCAGGATCATAGTGGCAGCATGTGTTCTGCACAATGTTGCAACACGACGGGGCCTGCCGGTGGACATGGTGGTGCCCTCACATCCCCAACCACATGCACGGCCGCTGCGCATGGGAGGGGAAAGGGCACGTGGTGAGGCAGCCGGTATGCAGCTGGTGGCTAATTACTTCACCTAAAATCACACCCCTGTGGAGTGCACACAGCCCTGGCACATACCAGCTGACAATCAATGATGATGACATAAGGGACAGTCAACTGTCACAACCATACCAGCCTGCGATTGGTCACCTGGAAGTGTCACACTGTGTGCATCACTACCTACCGAAAGACAACCAATGCTGTGTCACAAAAAGAGACACATGTATGCAGCATGAATGACAACCCCCTTTCAAAATACAACATGAAAATAGCGCCATGTCACCCAACCCCTCCCCATCTCCACCTCCCAACACACCATAGCATGTCATGCAATGTGGAAGCAAACAAAGGAATGCACAACACCTGACACAAGTGTCACAAAGTGCACTGTCCCAAATGGAAACATGCCACAGACAATATGCTCCCAGTAATCAATAACAAACTGCACACATGACCAAATACTTACCAGCAACACAATACAGCAACACAGCATGAAACTTTGCCAAACTATGACAGTACAAATTCAAAGTAGTGCAAGTCTTACAACCTGAATAAGCCAGCACATCGACCCCTTCCAACTGCAGAGTGTTGCTGTCAGGCAAATGTGTCAGTGTACTGCATACAACATGAACTGCATCTGCAAAGGAGACGGCCTTGTGAAGAGATGAAGAAGGTACCTGCGAATAAGGAGGAAGACATGGATGCACAAGCACATATCAATACACCATGCCGTATTCAATACAACAACAATACCCACTAGGGATGACAACACAGTTTTGACTACAGACTGCCCACACAGCTCATGGGAGCCCAATGTCACTGTGTAAGTCACTGTCACTTGGTCACACCCTTTGCAAGCCCATGGAAACGGGAAGCAGGAGGGGTGTGTGTGTCAGGAACCCAAGCATCTAATCCAAACACAGGACAAGCCTGCATGTGCCCAGCCGGAAAACACAGTGGATGCCCATGGGAGCCACACAAGGCAACACAATATAATCAATTTTTTAAAAAAAGAATAAAAAATGGCCATGTGGGGGCAAGGGGGGGCACCGAGGAGGTTCGAGGACAGGTTGCACACCAACACCCACCTGCTTGGATGTTGCGGAAAAAAAAATACCTCCATGGGCTCATGGCCTGCATGGGTATGCCATTGTGGGAGAACTGCTGTCGCTCTCTTCACCCTCTGCTGCTGCATCAGGAGGTGGTGGTGCTATGGGAGGCAGCCCACACAAAGCCCTGGAATGGTTCTTCATGGTAGCAAGCATGCGGGTGTGGAAGGTCTGATTCTGGAGGATGATAGTTCAGAGATCCCCATGCAGCACCTCACGGGTTGCCTGCATTTCTGCATGCATGGCCTCGTGTGATGCCCGGATCTCCTCATGGGTAGCCTGCAGCTCAGCTGAGAGCGAACATGTGAGCTGCTCCAGCTGCTGTTTGTTCTGCCCTAAAATTTCGGGAAGCCTCAAGTTCACCCAGAGTCTCCCTGAGGTTATGGAGTTCTACCCTCAGGGCTTCCCTGTGGCCCTGTAACTCTATTGATATGGCTTCGCGCAGAGTCTCCAGTGCCGCCCATCGGTCCCTGTTGGACGCCAACATGTCTTCCCTGTTTGATTGGCAAATGGAGTCTGTTGCCTGCTGTTGTTGCTCCATCTGCCTTTCAGGGGGGAGAATGGAAGTGGCCACCCTCTCCATTGCCTGAGCCATCATTTCAACCGACGCTCCCTGTTGTGCTGCTATACTGTAAATGGTGTTTTCCCATACAGTATTGCCTGGTGGCGTACGGCCACCGAGTTGGCGGGCACCACACCTGTTTGGGGCAAGGCGATCTGCACCTTGCTGTTCCGGCACTGCCTGAGGCTGCAGGACTGCATTCCCCCTCAGATCTGCTGGCCCAGGAACAGGATCAGATGTTGTGTAGTGTGACCCTGCATCCGTAACCGCCAAAGGCGGACCTACCAACACTGACATCCCCATAGAGGGTTCTACCCCTGGTGCAGGTGGGTTGGACAGAACAGAATCCCTGCCAAAAACACTCACCTGTGACAGCACATTAGTCTCATCATCCGATTCAGCACCTGAATAGAGGTCTGGGGAGTGCACCCAGAGACATCCCTGGACAGTATGGTCTGCAGTAAGATTCGGTTTTCACCCACCACCACACCACGTCCCCCACTGGTGCCCAGTCGTGCCTGAGATTCCTCCTGGGTCTGCACCATCTCCTCAACAGCATCAAGTGCGTCATCACCTGCAAAAACATGAAAGACAACAAATGAAAACAGGCATGAGCACCATAGCACACACATAGGCTGTGACAAGCCAGAGATCCAGTACATGATTTACACATGTCCCACATGACTATAACCCTGGCATACATGCACTGTCAATGAGTTGGAAGGGGAGGCAAAAAGCAGACGCTGATGAGACCAAGATGGAAAAGCAACACATTTGCTGCATGCTGGGTAGCAGTGGAATCACACAATTGCCTGTGAGTGGCATGTCCAATACACATACATGACACATGCCAGCACACAGATGGCATGTAGCATAGCCATGGTACATTTGACAATTACAGCCATATGTCAGTGAATGAGTACTGTCACCCATCCATGTGAGATGGACATGATGAGATGAAAAATGCAAAATAGTGTGACAAAATACGCATGTGCCCCACACTGCAACACATCCAGTGTACAATAATACAGTGATGGAAGGCAGATGTACACATCAATGGTTGGTCACCTCAAAAT
Source organism: Ambystoma mexicanum (assembly GCF_040938575.1). Lineage (NCBI taxonomy): Eukaryota > Metazoa > Chordata > Amphibia > Caudata > Ambystomatidae > Ambystoma > Ambystoma mexicanum. The sequence continues at coordinate 1,275,822,237 of NC_090935.1, forward strand.
GACAGCAAACAACTATCATGTACCAAATTCAAACAGGCACCAAAAATCAATGTGACCAGGCCAATACTCAATCAGCCTGAATGTTCCAATCATTCACATGACAAGGTAACAAATGTGGCCCAATGAGGGGTGTAATCAATGCCAGAAGCATGTCACATATGTGGCATTAGGGCTGATAAATGCATAGCAAACATTAGAGAATTGAAACAATCAGCCTGAATGAACCCTGAAAAAATCTGAACAATGTTGCAAGATGACAGTTCAAGGGCAACTGCAGTAATGTTGCGCCAGTTGGCTACTGTGGGCAGAAGGGATACTGTCATATCCAAATTCAAGGCCAGTGAATTCTTTGGAGGAAGCACATGGGTGACCCATACCACTCAGGAGTACACACCCTCACACCCTCACCAGGAACTCAGTCAGAACCCGTCACCCAAACAACATACACATGGATTACACACACATGCATGGGCACTCACCGGACACTGCGTCGTAATCTGGTAGGTCTCCCATGCCTTGGATCTGTTCCTCTGTGACGAAGGTTCCAGCAACAGACTCATGTTCAGTGAGTTGTTTGTCCTCTGGTGGAGACCCACCGCCAGTCACCAGGGTAGAGGCATGATTTGAGGCCAGCTTGTTCTTTGCTCTGCGTTTCAGGTCATTCCAACGCCCTACGTTGACCAGGTGTGGTCTTGCACCCTGCAGTCACCACCATTTTGCGGCTATGTGCTGACACATAGGTCACAAGTGCATCAAGTTCAGCATCATTAAAGCTAGGCTTCCTTGATGTGCCGGAGTGTGTAGCCGTGTCTGGGGTCTCAGCCTGTAGTGCCAGAGCACCCTTCTTCTTCTTTTTCAAAGGTGGTGCGGATCATGAGTGGCTTACGCCGCTCTGGTCAGTAGGGGCAGAAGCGCAGGTGGACTGGGTACTAGGAGTGTGCGAATGCACAATGACCATAGGTCTTGGTGCAGGCATTGGCTGCAGGGTGATGTTGGCAGGGCCAACGTCGGTTTGATGGACCTGGACCGACACTGTCCCGGCTGGGAGACTCAGAGCTGGGGTGGATAGAGCTGCAGCTGCCCCTGCAGCCTCCCCACCCTGCCTACTTGGGGCAGCAGATGACATTGCAGCCCCAGATCCACGTGGCCTGGTGACAGCAACTTGCACCGCGACACGTGGCTTAGACTTGCTGACCTGGAAGTCAGCCTCGGAGTCATCCTGTGCCGGTTCAGGTGCCAAAATGGACCAGTCCAACAAGGGCTGAGCTGGGATGGTGTCAGCTACGTTTCCCACAACCATGGGGGGGCATGGGTGTCCCTGATTGGTCCTCCACACACGGGTGTAGGGGCACCCTGCAAATCCTGGCCACATCCCCTACCGCGCCCACCATGCCCACCTTTTGAAGGTCGGCCACCTTTGCCTCCCTTACCGCTTGGTCGCCTCCCAACCATGGCACTGATGTTGTTGTGCGTATGGGAGTTGCAGTAATCTATTGTCCTGGGCAATTGGGGGTGAAATGGGTAGGGTACTAGATGGAATTCGTACCCTAGTGCTCTAGCAAGGCTGTCTTTGACCCCTGGGGGAAGATGACGGGTCACGCAACGCACAGGCACCCAGAAAACAAAAATGAACGTGAACGTAACCCCTCGTAGACCACGTGCGTTGAAAAATGAACCCGCACTACGCTGTGGCACCCAGAAACACAAAAATTAGCGTGTGCGTAATACATGCCACCTACAATGACCTCTGAAGGGGAGCGCGACACACGGGGCAAGCATAGTTGGTAAATACGTGCGCAACTCACTGTATGCCTGGAGAAATAACATGAAAAATACGCGCGTTGGCAACACCCTCGCCAAAAGAAGAATTGTACGCTGTCTGAGGAAACGGCCAAAAGAAGAATTGAACGCTGTCAGAGGTAAGAGGGAGTACGAACTTGAACCGTTGTGAAGTAATCGCGTGTGAACCAACAAGAAGTACAAAATTCACCCACTCGCTCTCCACGAAAAGCACGTACAAGAAAATGGCATGCTACACGTACCTTTTAAACCGGTCCACACGTACAACATCACTTACGTGTGTACGTGCTAAGGCCCTTTCCTCCAATTACACGAGCTGACACTCGGACGTGCAGTTTTTGCACGTGTACAATGAACATGCACCCGTGTTGAGGGAAACGCCCTTGCACGTCACGTCACAGACGCGCTTACGCGCTAAGGGCCTTTGGTCCAATGAATTTGCATACGTGCTGTGTCTTCACGTGCTGATTCACTATGCACCCATCATGAGGGAAACGCCCGCGCGCATAACATCACAGAAGACTCCCAACTGGGATACCATCGCTCCACAGCCCAGGCCCAGGACCCAGTTGCCCACCCACACCTGCCATGTCGGGGCAAACACCATCTGAGACCACTGGCAACCCACGGCCAGAGAGGCAGAGGGCCACCAGCTTCAGTGAGGAGGAAGTTGGTGTCCTGGTGCGGCATGTCCTGGGGCACTATGATGTCCTCCACGGAACATCACGCGCCAACAAGGAAGGATGGGAGAGGATCTGGGAGGACGTAGTGGTTGCCATCAACGCGGAGGTGGTGGCAACCCGCGACATCAAGCACGTCAAGAAGCGCTGGGAGGACTTGACATCCAGGACCCTCTACAAGGCCCGGCGCCTTGCGGAGGGGGGCTGGGGCAGCATGAGTGACATCCAGATGAGGGTCCTGGAACGCGTATGCCCAGCGCTCCACGCCCAGATCCTTCGGAGGCAGACTCGTCCGGAGTTGAGCGGTAAGTGTCCAAGCATTGCTGTGTGAGACAGGGCATGTTGCAGTGTGCTGGTAGTCTGATACTTGCCTGTATGTGTGACATAGTCCATGTACTTATGTGTGTGTGCAGGGACATCATGGTCATGCATGTGAGACCAGTAATGTGTGAACCACATGGATGGTGCATGTGTTCCAATGCAACATGGGGAGCTGTATGCGGAATGCACACATGAGAGCATGTCAGTCTCTGTTCTTGGACATGGAGGGGGTGTGAGGGATGGGTGCTGCTGTCATGTACATGTATGGTGCACATGTGTGTGTGTCTGAGAAGTGTGTGTGTGACTTTGAAATGCCATGGATGCATGACACATGTCCTTGATGACCCTCCGGTGATGTGTGTGCATGGGATCAGTGTGAGCCATGATGCATGTGGGTTTGAAGGCAACATTTTGGTTAAAAGAGGCCCTTGTACATGGATGCTGATGTTGATTGCAGGCGCCGTGCCTGTTTCTGCATGTGTGTTGCGTGCATTCACCCATGTGTTGTGGAGGGACAGGATGGAAGTGACGTTTGACAGTGCCACTCATGTGTTATTGCTTCCTGTCTAGGGGACTATTGTACAGTACCCTGATGCTTGTGTTCTATGTCTCCCTCTACACAGCGTCGAGTGAAGAAGAGGGTGGAGACGGCACTGTGGAGCCAAGTGGGGGGGATGCCTCCACCGGGTGGTGACGCAAGGCCCAGCCACCCTCCCAGGAATTTCCATCATCCGGGAGCGAGGGGACTGGTGCCGCGTCTGCCGCTACGGCTGTAGTGGAAGGGCCGGGTGAGCCCCCACAGGGGCTTGCAATGGCGGAAGACAGTGCAGAGACATCCAGGTTGGTGGTCTCCATGGAGGAGGAGGAGCCCGCTACTGAGCCACACATGGGGACTGGTGGTGTAGTCCAGGGCCAGGGTCAGGAGGCAGCACAGGTCACCGCAGAGGGGCCTGTGCATGTCGCTGTCCCTGACCCTGTGACTGCACCACTTGCACCAGTGGTACTACCGCCACCAGTCCCCATGTGTGCAGGTACGGGGGAGGCCCACGTCATCTGGCTCTCCACTACCTGTGGTCGAGGGGACCCCTGACCGTATGGGCTCCGTCCTGATTGGTGTTGCGTTGTGCACACGTGTCATTTGTGATGATGTGCATGCTTCCTGGGGGGAGCACGCACGCCATCACGAAGAGCTGCGTGGCAACGTGACACTGTTGGGTGGGGCCATGGTCGTTGGTTTCTTACATGTGTCGCGCACTCTGGCGGACCTCTCCACCTCTGTGGAGACTATCCGCCAGTCGTTCTCCCTGCCGTCTTCCAGCCCAGATTCCACGGGGGCCCCCTGTGGATCTGGCCCGACCAACACAGCCAGCTTGGTGGAGATCCCATCCCTGCCACAGTCGAGAGTCGGAGATCCAGCAGGGGTGGACACCCCAACAACTGGAGACTAGCAGATGGAGGATGTGCAGGCATCATCGGACAGGGCACATGGACAGCAGCAGCAGCAGCAGGCTCTAGGTGGGAGCAATGATGGCTCGGGGCCATCAACATCAGAGGGGCAGGCATCGGCCTGAGGGCAGGAGGACCCTGGAATGGGTGTGTCTTCCGTGTGGCTGCGGTTGGGCCAGCGTATAGATGCGGAGCGGCAGCGGGCGGAAGAGGCGCGTCTCACCATGGTCAGGGCGGTGTTCTCCATGCGTCGGGCGTTGAGGCGGGCTGAGTGCCTCGAGGCAACTTGCAGGGAGTTGGAGGTGGACATGGCATTATCCCTGTGAGACCTCGCAGCCAGGACAGAGTCTCGCCTCCAGGACATCGTCAAGGGGTTCAATGATGCCCTGGCCCACGACATCACAGAGTGAGCCGCAGGACTTGCCCGCTGCCATTGAATATAGTTCTTTAGTGTTAACTTTCCTTTCTGTTTTCATTTGTTTTGGGCCGCTTGGACAATGCCCCACCTTTTTGTATATAGTTCTTAATTAGGTAGGGTTTTTGTAGGTTTTATTTCTAAAGTTGGGCTCATGGTCCCTGGATTTCATATTTGTACATAGTTGAACAGTGGATTTGTCATATTTTTTTCCTTCAATTTTTTTTCACCATGGAGCAATGGATTTTTATTATTTATTTCCCTTTGGATTTGCTTAGTTGGACTTAGACTTTGCACACATTTTCATTTGGATTCATTTGGATTCTGTATTCATTTTTTTTTCATCTTGGGACATGCTGCATTATTTTTCTTTTTTCCGTTATTGTGTGTTTTGACTTGATTCACTTCATTTTGAGTTCAATACATTTTTGATTCTTACTTCAATGTGTGATTTGCTTTCATTCATTTCAGGCATCTCACCATGTCGGTTTTCACATTCACTGGCACCCATTGTGTGTGTATGACGTACATGTGTTGATGTACATACTTGCCATTTGGGTTGTATCATGTAATGGCCATTTCAATGTGGGGTGGATGTAATACTCGGTTGGTTATTTGGGCAGGGGTGGGGTGCCGTGGAATTTGGGTGGCCATAGGGCCATGATTTTGGATCATGATGACATGTTAGGGGGGGACATGTGTCGGTGCCTGCTGGCAGGTGGCAGTCACTGCTGGGGGGTGGGGGTGCAGGGGAACATGATTGGGGGCCTGCTGGCAGGTGCCTTTCACTGCTGGGGGGTGGGGGTGCAGGGGAACATGAGTGGGACATGAGTGGGGGCCTGCTAGCAGGGGCCCCTCACTGCTGGGGGGGTGGGGGTGCAGGGGAACATGAGTGGGGGCCTGCTGGCAGGTGCCCCTCACTGCTTGGGGGTGGGGTGCAGGGGAACATGAGTGGGACATGAGTGGGGGCCTGCTGGCAGGTGCCCCTCACTGCTGGGGCTGGGGGTGCAGGGGAACATGTGTGGGGGCCTGCTGGCAGGTGCCCCTCACTGCTGGGGGTGGGGGTGCAGGGGAACATGAGTTGGACATGAGTGGGAGCCTGCTGGCAGGTGCCCCTCACTGCTGGGGGGTGGGGGTGCAGGGGAACATGAGTGGGGGCCTGCTGGCAGGTGCCCCTCACTGCTGAGGGATGGGGGTGCAGGGGAACATGAGTGGGGGCCTGCTGGCAGGTGCCCCTCATTGCTGGGCGTGGGGGTGCAGGGGAACATGAGTGGGGGCCTGCTGGCAGGGGCCCCTCACTGCTGGGGGGTGGGGGTGCAGGGGAACATGAGTGGGGGCCTGCTGGCAGGTGCCCCTCACTGCTGGGGGGTGGGGATGCAGGGGAACATAAGTGGGGGCCTGCTGGCAGGTGCCCCTCACTGCTGGGGGGTGGGGATGCAGGGGAACATGAGTGGGGGCCTGCTGGCAGGTGCCCCTCACTGCTGGGGGTTGGGGGCGCAGGGGTACATGAGTTGGTGATCACCAGTGCAAAGTGACACGTGGCCTGGCTGGGGGGCATGGCCATGGTGGATGGGCTGCCCGTGGTACGTAATTCCAGTGCACCACAGGAATACGCACCCCGCTCGCACAGGCCCTACCGCGTGTGAAACTTCCCGTGAACCCCCCAAATACACATAGCCTGCTCGCACAGGGCCTACCGCGTGTGATACTCCCTGCGTACCCCCCAAATACACGTAGCCTGCTCGCACAGGGCCAACCACGTGTGAAACTCAACGCAAACCCCAGTAATACACGTGCCCCGCTCGGCCAAGGCCTATCGCGTGTGCAAATCCCTGCGAACCCCATTAATACACGTGCCCCACTCACACAGGGCCTACCGCGTGTGAAACTCCCCGCGTACACCCCAAATACACGTACCCCGCTCGCACAGGCCCTGCCGCGTGTGATGATTCCAGCGCACCCCAGGAATACACGTTCCCCGCTCGGCGTTTGCTGTGTAGCGGCCCTGTTAGCTGGTCCAGGGTTAGCGCTGCCCTTTGCGCTGGATTTTGATGGCTTTTCCTTGCGAGGGTTGGTCTTGGGGGAGTAACTGGCTCTGCGGGATGTTCTCTGCGCCAGGGCTCTTTTTGCCTTGGGAATTCCATGAATACGCAGTGCGCCAGAATGCTGTTTAGCGCACACGGCTGGCGCACGCTGGCTCACGATCCCTCTCTGCACTGCTCGCGTGCGCTGCCTCTGCGCTGAAATCTATGAATTACCCGTGTATCTGTGACAGCTGATATTAAAGGATGGTAAAAGAATAATACCAGAACAGGGCTGCCACAGTTCATGCAGCAGCCAGTCCCCACACTGTAAAGGACATGCAGAGATTCCTTGGCATTTGCAACTATTGTCGAGCATGGAATTTAGATTATGCTTCATACACCAAGCCCATATTTCAGGAGCACGTTCTTGACTGTCAACAATTTGGGGAGCACAAAACTGTGGCAGCAACAGCAACATGCCTTGGCCCTGGTTCCACCTCTGTTTTTCCACACATGTGAAGAAGGCTTCTCCTTTTGAGTTTGTTGAGACCTGGCAAAACTACGTTGACAGCCCCTGGTGCTTGTACCAGACTCCCCCCTAGCAAACTACCCATGCTTGCAGCCTGTTGGCAGGAAGACTGGGGGAGCATCCCGTCAGGAGTTGGTTTGAAGGTGGGAGAGGTGGTAGGTTCCTTCAGCCCTCCTGCAGAGGGCGGAGAGTAGAGGCAGGTAGATTTAGAAAAAGGCTGTTACAATAGTCCAAGCTAGAGAGAACCAGAGCTTGGATACCATGAGCTTCTGGAGGAAGGAGAGGAAACGCAGAGTACTTGCGTCCACTGGGAGCCAGTGGAGAGATTTCAGAGCTGGAGAGATACGATCCCAGGGCTTGAGGCCAAGGATAAGTCTTGCAGTCCTGTTCTGGATTAGTTGCAGAACAGGACTGCAAGACTTGTCCTTGGCCTCCAGCCCTGGGATCATATCTCTCCAGCTCTGAAATCTCTCCACTGGCTCCCAGTGGATGCAAGGATTAAATTCAATACCCTCTGCATTGTCCACAAGGCTTTCTGGGGCCTGGGTCCAAAATACCTTCAGCTATCCCTCCGCAAATACCTCCCCTCTCGAGCTCTTCACTACTCTACCTCCAACTCCCTCAGGGTCAGTCGTGTTTCTAAGAAACGAGCTGGGGGTAGACCTCTGTCTTCGGCTGGGGCCTCCCTCTGGAACAGCCTCCCTGCCACTCTAAAACGTGAGGAGAACCATCTCTGCTTCCGGAAGCACCTCAAGACCTTCCTCTTTTCTTCTGCCTTCGCTCCCCCTCTCCCCTGCTGATCTGCTCTCTTTTGGCACCATGCACCTGCCACCCTCTGTCCTTTGGGCCCAGGTACCTGCTCATCCTGCCACCCTCCCGCACTGCCTCCGGGCCACCCCTTGCACTAGGTCTGTATCTGTACCCATACAGCCCCCCTTTTTCTTCCTGCACTTATCAGACCTACCCTGTTTGCTGCCTTAAACCTAGCACTTGCAAATTGCTGGCTGCATTACCACTGTTTGTTGCCTTTATTATTTATTTATTGTTATTTATCTGTTTCTCCTCTGCTTCGCACTTTCCACCTCTCCCCCTTCCATGCACTTTTCCCCTCCCCCCTCTCCCATGCACTTGCGCGTTCTCAATGTCACTGGGCCTAGTAAGATCACTGTTCTGTTCTCCCCTGTTCCCCTCCCTTGCCTTGTCGCGCTCTGAAACACTTGTGTACGAGCGCGATAGAAATAAAATATCAATCAATCAATCAAAAACCAGGGTTACTGTACAAAGGGGTAGGTGATGGTCCAAAGAGATCAGCAATGTCGGGTGTGTGGGGTTTGTATGGCAGCCCAGGCCCCCTCCATGCACTCCACGTTGGGGTCAGCAAAAGATGGACACATTCGGGTAACGAATGAGCAGGTGGAATATCAGCTGTTTTGACAACAGTGGTTATGACAGGATTTATGACATTGTTCTCAGTTTCAGTTTCAATGACAGTGTCAATGTCAGCCCAGGAACTGCTGTATTGCAGTGATAGACAGGTGGGCATTCCCAAAAGGGGACCATAGCTTCAGTTACACCCAAATCAGTTGGAACAACAGCACATGAAGAAATCAAGGTAGATGGCTTAGTGATTTGTAGTTTCCTCTTTAGGGTAAAAATAAATGTCCATTGAGGCCCCTGGCCAACACCCATGTCCAAACCAAGCCCTACCCCATACAAGGAGTGATATTTGAGTCACACACACTATAATCACCTCCCATAGAGTGAGATTGGCTTCCTTCCACACACCGTACCACTAGAAAGTACCAAAATGGGAATTGAAAGATGCCAGAGCTACGATGACAAATATGTTACTGAGTTACTCCAAAAGGCATCCATCCTAGGTGGTCCAACTGAAACCATGACTAATATCACCAACTGGGAGGAGCTAACACAACTGAGGAAAAGACTAGTTCGGACAGAACTGCATGGCTCAATAATGCTGGAGTATCCAAGAAAAGGCACATTGCCTCAGGGTTTAGTCGTGCGTAACAAACCCAGCCTTTTTCTCGATAATAAAAACCTTGTGTTGCAGTGAAGTTATGTGGCCAATAATTGTGGACGGGACTGGATTATTCTAATTATTGACACATCCAATCAAATGACAGAGAAAATATGAATAGGTCTCAATACCCTAGAAGAGGAGATCAAGAAAGCCTTCCCCAGCGACCTATACAAAAAACAAGTTGATGCACTACTCCTGGAAATTATTACCTTAAAAGAAGATACATTACGCAACAGGGTTAGAAGAATGAACAAAGATCTTCTTAATTTTACAGACAAAAAAGCTTTCCGATACACTCAGGACAATTATAAACACGGTGATCTGCAAATTGATGCGCCCGACAATAATGCTAAGAAAAAGAGAGTGACTTTTCGAAATACGTCTTTTAGTTCTAGCAATGGTAGCAACTATGGAGAAACATGAGCTAATCGAGGTGGATACAATCTTAGACAACAAGGAAAGAGGAATAATTACCGAGGCAGAAACAACAGTAATTGCGGCAACTGTGGAAAATGAGGACATGGAGCTCAACAGCCTTTTTTAGAACAGTGGCCAGAGGCTTGGGATCTAGAGCCATGCATAACGCGCATCATGCAAGCCTTGTGGTAAACCTTTCCAAATATACACCAACTCCAGACCAAACCCGAATCCTATACAAGGGAATGGGTTTCATACCCTCGAACCAGCACAACCAGTTCTTGTTCCGACAGGAGTTTTTCAAATTCATGGAAAAGATACATCTGCAAAAATTCTTTCAAGACAAAGAACTGGAAGACAAAGACACAGACTCAGATCTCCATTTAAAAAAAAAAAAACGGACTGTTCTGTGTACCTCTGCAGGCTAGAACTGCATAAGCACGCATTTTTTAAAACAGGGTGCTTCGGTATGTAGCAAAATTGGAGAAATCAATAGGAGGCAAATCCATCTTCCAAAATACCACCAATCGTGAAAAGGTGGCGATGAACAATCTACTAGCCAATAGAACCATCATAATCCGCAAAGCGGACAAAGGCGGTGCGATTGTTATGCAAGAGAGGGAAGCATATTTCAGAGAATGCAACAGACAACTGCTAGATGTGAGTTGCTATGAACCCCTGATTAGTGGATATACCCCTAAACTACAGGGGTATATTCTTCTATCTAAAGTAACAAAAGTAACTAAAGCGAAACAGAGAGGTTGGGTTTCACTTAAAGAGGCAGACTTTTTGTGCATAGATAAACCACAAATCCCACAATTCTACACTCTACCCAAAATACATAAGTACATGGAGTGAATTCAGTTTTGGAACCCCTGTCACGATTTGTAGACTTCTTTCTCCAACCCCTGGTGCACAAAATGGATTCCTTTGTACAGGACATGATGCAAAGTATTAAGGAAGTAGAAGGGCTTCCTTTCGACTCAGACACCGAGATTTTAGTAGGACTCGATGTAGTAGCATTATACACAAGCATCCCACAAAGAGCTACTTTAGAAATGCTTGAAGAGAGACTACTTAGAGAATACACAGCATCGACTACTCCAATGTCATGTGTTCTTTGGTGTGCAAAAATGTCCCTAACTGAGAGATATTTTCATTTCAATGGAAAGTTCTTTAAGCAAATACAAGGAGCTGTGATGGGGGCCAGCCTGGCTCCTAGTGTTGGCAACCTGTATATGGAGGCTTTTGAATGAAATAGAATTCACACAAATTGGAACCCTTTCTTCAACAGCATACGAGCTTGGAGAAGGTACATAGACAATATTTTTGTCATTTGGAAGGGCGATCAAGCCCAATTAGAACAATTCTGTCAGTCGATTAATACACAAGACCAATTACTCCGATTTACGAATACCAGAAGCACAATTGAACTCTTTGTAAGACCCTACCACAAATCGACTGATAGGAACTCCCTTCTTCATTACAGCAGTTTCCACCCGTGACACATGAGAGACAATCTCCCCCTAGGGCAGTTTCTACACCATAAACGCAATAGCACCAATAAAGATGACTTCCTGAAAGAAGCTGATAAAATGAACGAATGGCTACAGCAGAGAGGCTACCCACAGGAACTTATACATGAAAGCACTCAAAAGGGCCAAAAATAACAACAGAGAATCTCTCCTAGAGTATAAAGAACGGCCAAATGAGAAACATGACAAACTTTTTTTCGTCAACATCTACAGTCATCTTTCGAAACCCTATCAAGAAAATCCTTTTTAAAAATTGGAACATCCTTTAACAAGGGACCAAACCACTGCCAAGACCGATTGTGGCAAAAAAAGGAGCAGAAACTTTTTAAAAAAAATTATGAGAAATAACATCAGCTCCCTTTCCATGAGGCAAACAGCACTCCCGAGCAGTGGGGCATTTCCAAATTGATGGGCCATTATCCCTGTGGCACCTGTGCCTGTTGCCCGTCCACTACCAAAAGCTACCAAGTTGACATAGGCTTAGAGACTCCTTGAAGGCAAACCGAATTGACCAACTGCAATTCAACTATGCTAATCTACTGTATTTGATGCCCTTGCAATAAGCTACACATCGGGAAACCCAAAAAAGAATACTAAAATACGAATAGGTGAACACAAAAGTTGCCTCAGAAATCAGACCGCCAATGCCCGCTAGTTGGACAATGGATAGAACTAATACATCAACCGGATGATCTGAGATGGACACTGCTCTTAAAACTCAAACCTAGCTCGGACATCAATCGTGACAAAAGATGACTGCTTAAGAAAGAGCAACAACTAATTTATCTGGCCTATACTGTGGAAAACCTTTAAGGCTCATTCACGTCGGGTACGAGGAAAACGCCAGTTTTTTCAGTTTTTCTAATTGAACTTTCTCAAGCCTCACCACACTTCCTGCTGGGCCATGTCCGCCCCATACTCCTGAGATGCTGCCAGCCATTTTCGCTCTCGCCTACCATGGCACAATTTCCCCTCACTGCCATTGTGGTTCTCTCATTTCTGCCTGCTGAATCCAGGCCTCTTTTCAGAGACCTTGGAAACCCCAGTATTGCTTGCCTCAGTCCAGATGATCTCCATTCACTGAGCTTCCTCCTGCTTCCTCCTGCACCGCTCTATGCCCAACAAGGCTGAAACACGTGTCTGGGGATGCTGTTGGTACTCTTGTTCAGAGGAGAATTGCCTAGTATTTCGGTGCTGGACTGCCCCTGGGCAGGACAAAGACTGATATGCGGGGAAATGTCTTCTCTGTGAAAGGGACAGTGAGCTAAAGACTTGGTAGAGTCTCTCTCAGGGTTTATTCACCCAAGAACAGGTCATAAGGTTGTGTTTGTGCTGGTGGAGAGATTCCCAGACCCCCCCTTTGTTTTGCATAAATTAACTTTGGGCCTAACCCTAAGTTACCAGGGCAATCCAGACGTGGACCCCTTGCTCACTGTTCTTAGAGAGGCACAGCTTCACCTCACTGATGATGCCCAACAAGGCTGAAACACGATTGCGGGGTTGCTGTTGGTACTCTTGTTCATAGGAGAATTGCCTAGCATTTCGGTGCTGGACTGCCCCTGGGCAGGACAAAGACTGATATGCAGGGAAATGGCTTCTCTGTGAAAGGGACAGTGAGCTAAAGTCTTGGTAGAGTTTCTCCCAGGGGTTATTCACCCAAGAACAGGTTATTGGGCTGTGTTCGTGCTGGTAGAGAGATTCCCAGACCCCTCCGTTGTTTTGAATGAATTAACTTTGGGTCTGACCCTAAGTTACCAGGGCGATCCAGACACGGACCCCTTGCACACTGTTCTTAGAGAGGCACAGCTTCACCTAACTGATGATGCCCAACAAGGCTGAAACACCTGTATGGGGTTGCTGTTGGTACTCTTGTTCAGAGGAGAATTGCCTAGCATTTCGGTACTGGACTGCCCCTGGTCAGGACAAAGACTGATATGCAGGGACATTTCTTCTCTGTGAAGGGGACAGTGAGCTAACGACTTGGTAGATTCTCTCCCAGGGGTTATTCACCCAAGAACAGGTCATTGGGCTGTGTTCATGCTGGTAGAGAGATTCCCTGACCCGTCCCCTTTGTTTTGCATAAATTAACTTTGGGTCTGACCCTAAGTTACTAGGGCGATCCAGACGTGGACCCCTAGCTCACTGGTCTTAGAGAGGCACAGCTTCACCTCACTGATGATGCCCAACAAGGCTGAAACACCTGTATGGGGTTGCTGTTGGTACTCTTGTTCAGAGGAGAATTGCCTAGCATTTCGTACTGGACTGCCCCTAGGAAGGACAAAGCCTGATATGCGTGGACATTTCTTCTCTGTGAAAGGGACAGTGAGCTAAAGACTTGGTAGAGTCTCTCACATGGGTTATTCACCCTGGAACAGGTCATTGGGCTGTTTTTGTGCTGGTAGAGATATTCCCAGACCCCCCTTTTGTTTTGCATCTGCTAAATCATCAGACAAAACCCCTGGGCCAATAAAGGTGTAAGGTTAATTGCCACTCTACTAATACTGCACTGTACATAACCTTTTATCGACTTTGGTCTTTTTCTTTTGTTTTTTCTGCAAGCAAAAGGAAAAAGCAACAAATGCTATAAGAAGTGAGTGTGGCTTTAAAGTTGTATCTGTATATGGAGAGTCAAGTAACAACCTCTATTGGGCTCAAATTGTTGGATAGGCTAAACCCAGCACAGTATGATATGATATGATCTGGCATTTATAATATATCTGTACTCATGTGTTTCTAGGCGCAACAAGACGAGGGCGAAATGAAGGGGGGACAAAATACTGATCTAACTAGTCCTTGTGTCATTTAGATCACACAAGTGTGGGGAAGAGGGAAGGGGAGAAGTGCAAGGGGGAGCGGAAGGGGGAGGTGCAGTTAACTCACAAGTGCAGCCAGCAGATGGCTTATAATTTCAGAGAGAAGGGTCTGTAGGGTTGCAGATACAGACCCTTAAGTGCTGGGGATCCTGGAGGCAGTGCAAGAGAAACTGGACATGCAAGAGCTTGGGCCCGGGTTCAGAGGGTGAACAGGTGACCACTGCACAGAGCAGTCAGGTGCATCAGCAGAGGAGTGGAAGAGAGAAACAGAAGCAAAAAGGAAGATCTTGAGTTGCTTCTGGAACCAGCAGTGGTTCTGCTCAAGTTTGAGAGAGGCAGGCCCCAGCCGAGGAGATAGGTATGCCCCCAACTCTCTGCTTGGAGAAGTGCCCGACGCTAAGAGAATTGGAGGTGGACGAGTGGAGAGCTCAAGAAGGAAGATGTTTTGGAAGAGAAGGTTTGAGGTTGAGCGGTCCCTGGCCCCAGAAAGTCTTCTGGACGATGCAGAGGATCTTGAAGTTAATCCTTGCAGCCACGGGGAGCCAGTGGAGAGATTTTAGAGCTGGAGAGATACAATCCCTGGGCTTGAGGCCAAGGACAAGTCTTGCAGTCCTGTTCTGGATAGGTTGTAAAGGTCAAAGAGTAGAGGCAGGATGATTTAGAAAGAGTCTGTTGCAGTAGTCCAGCCAAGAGAAGACCAGAGCTTTGGAGACAGTGAGCTTCTGGGGGAAGTGAGAAAAGGAAGATTACCGCTGAGGAGGTGCAGCTAATAGTTTGACTTCTTAGAGACTTCAGAGATGTGAGCAGAGAACGACAGGGTGGAGTTGAAGACGACACCAAGGTTCTTAGCCTCACAGGAAGTAGCAGGAAGAGAGCCCAGAGTGGGTGGCCAGAGAAAGAGAGGAAAGGAGTGAGCGGTTATCCCAATGAGCAGGATCTCAGTCTTACTGATATAAAGGCAGAGATCATTGGTGGCACACCATTCCTAAATTACAGTCATACAGTCTGGTATGAGAGAAGAAGCAGATGTGGTTGAGGGGAGCCTGAAAGAGAACTGAGTTTCATCCTCATAACATTGAAATTTGGAGCAGAAAGTAGTGATGCAGTGGTCAACAGATGCTGGGTAGTGGCTGAAGAGCCAGGGAGAGAGGTTAGACCCCTGGGGAACACCACAAGTAGAAAGAGAGGTAGAAGAGAGGAAAGACCCCAGTTGTACCTGAGAGGGTCAGTCGGTGAGAAAGAAGGTCAAACGGGCCAGGGCCTGAGCATTAATGCCAAGGTTGTTTCAGAGGCAATTGAGCAAGATGGCATGGTTGATTGTGTCAAATGAACTTGCAAGGGAATTGCTGTGCCCATAAAGCAACTCAAAGCAACATTGAAATTACAGCTACTTTATCCTGTTGGTGCACCCAGGATTGTCAAAGTCTGGTAGTAATTCCAGTGAATACTGTGCAAAACCCACCATGGGAGTAGTTGGTCTAGAAAAGAGTCAGTCACATGCCAGGTGAGCACTCTGAAGACCAGTATGGCTTGGGCGACTTCGGTAGATTAATTTAGTTGATGCTTCTGACAAGTATGAAAAAAAGGAAATCCAAAACAGTAAAAAAAACACATACAAAAACCAGCATGGTGTTTTAAAATTCTGTTCTAATTAAATGTGTGAGTGTGTGTGGAGAGGAAACTAAAAAGTGTTGCTGGAAGACAAGATGTTCCCGGCCTGTGCACCTTGATCTGTGGTGGGGCTTTTCAAATATCTCCAACATTGTAGCACAGGATGTAGCATATTGTCTTACCCCCAAACCATGAGACATATTTTTGCTCAAAGAATACTTTAGCTCCAAGGCTATTTTGCTTCTAGTATTCAAGCTTTTGTTTGTTTTTCAGCAACCATACAGAAACAAAAAAATAAAATAAAAAACAAGTCTGTTCCAAAAAGTCACCTGAAGGCCAGTGTACTCGTCACTTTATTGCCAAAGTTGTGTATATGAAGCCCATCATCATATGGCCTCGGCCACACACACACTCTACTATCACATGCGTGATGGTGGCTGCCAGCGGGTGGGTTTCACTTCAGTTTAAAGGAGTGTGGGAGTCCCCCTCCTTGGAATGAACATGGGTCAAATACCCTGTTCTATGGAATTTCTTCGGGTTTCACTTCAGCTAAACCCTGTCCAAAGTTCAAAGAAAGATATTTCAATAGAGAGTATATATAAAGCTTTTCACACACACCGAGCCTTGGCACATCGTGAATCAAACACTCTACAATGCACAACGCAGGGTGTATGAGAGTTGCCATGAATCCACTGCAACCTAGCCTAAACATCCTTTCTAATGCAACTAAATAATGTTGTTACTGCTGGAATTATCTGGGCCTGGAATTATTGATAGTAACTACTATGCCACGCCATGAGTGAAACTCGGCTGGCAAAGAGTCAATCACTCGCCAGGTGTTCATCCTGAAGACCAGTATACATTGGGCGACTTCACCAGATTGCACGTTAAGCTGGTGCTTCTGAAAAGTATGAAAAAGGTAGCCCAAAACTGTAAACAAAATAAAATAAAGCAATAAAGCAATGGGGTATTTTTAATTCTGAAGGAGTGACAGGTGTAACAGCTGCGGAGAGGGAAGTAAAAACTGGATGTACATGTCACCAGTTTCTGGCCCTGTGCACTTTGACCTGTAATGTACTACTTTTCACCATCATTGCACAGGCTATGGCATCTACCTTGAGCCACCAAGCTGTGAGGCAAAATTCTGCTCCACGAATGCATACGTTGTAAGGCCATATTGCCTACAGCATTTATGTGTTCTTTCTATCTGTCAATGAGTAAACAAAAACAAAAAAATTAAATATAAAAAACAAGGCTATCTGAAAAGTTCTCAGGCCTAGTACGATAGTCGCTTGTTTTGTTCCTCTCCCTCCTTTCTCCTCCTCCCTCCCTCACTTCTTGTTAATCTCCAGCTCTACCAGAAATGTCATCGGGCCTAGTATGGTAGTCACCCTTCTGTTTCCCATTTCCATCCTATCTGTGTTTTAGCTCTTTCGCTATCTGAAATGTCGTCAGGCCGAGTACGATAGTTAATTTCACATTCTTGTTGTTCATGGCCTGTAAGAATGTGGTTGTATTTTCCCTTGTTCCCCCCCTTGCCTTGAAGCGCTTTGAAACACATTGTGTATAGGCGCCATATAAATAAACGAAATAAAATAAATCATATCATATCGCTAATTCAGAACTGCATTGGAGGAGTTTGGATTTGAACCCAGCTCTCACTGCGTCTTCTAATTTGGAATCCAGTGTCCTCCTAAATCCAGGGGAGGTCATGTCCTAAAAATTAAAGTGGGGGGACGCATCAACAAATGCAATGGGATGCGACGTCACCAGAAATGAGCATATTAAGGTGAAATATGCACATTTCATTAAATTGGCTTTGCATTACCACCTAAATTGCACAGGATTAAGTAAAATCAACACACACACAAAACCGAGAGAGGATATTTTCTTCTAACAGTGTTTTTGAAAATGTTAAAAGGTGTGCATGTTTTTAACTCCAAGAACCAATGCAAATGTTTTCCCTGGAACTTGCAGTACCGAAATGGCAGATTTCACCCTCAGTTGTTTGTTATTTTCATCAGGTTTATTTAGTGAAGTGGTCAAGTATCCAGCCTGCAAGCTGCACAACTGTGATTCAATCCTCGAGGTCGGCTTTAATTCATAAATTCAAAAAGGATGTTCAATGTTTCTCATTGTAGCTCTTGGGACTGAGTCCACCCTCTAAAAAATGTGAGTGGACTCCGTCCACCCATGTGTAGCCTCGACTTCAGCCCTGCTCCTAACCAATGCACTTCCAATACCATAAGCATCTAGTCTGTAGAAGTGTTCACTAGTGCAATCATGCCCTCATACATCCCTGTGCCATCGGTTCGGCCAAAACCTGGTGCATTGGCAACGTGGTTATCAACCTACATCACACCATTTAGAGAGTGAAGGGATGCTGCTAGTTTCTCTCTATGCCTCTCAGAGAAAGAAACCAAGAAATAACACAATCAAAGATCACACATCTGGACAACATGTGCCTTGTGGGGTAAAAGGGTACTTTGTGTGCTGACCCATATGTCAAAGTACCAATAAGTAAAGTAAAATATTTTGGTTTTATCTTATTTTCAACTGAATTGATTCTTTCCCTTGACGATTCTCGCTATGACAGACTCACAATAATAACATTGACCACTGGCACAACAGTGCTTTACAATGACACATAACACAACATAACATTGCAAATGCTCAACTAAGGTTCCATGTGTAAATGTCACCAGGAAAATGTAGCCATGTGAAAAAGTGTTCAACAAAAAGTAGATTTAACAAAGGAAGTCATTCAATAAATGCCAGGCAATGTTTGAAAATGCTGCCAGTAATAAGTCCACCAAAACGGCTATTTTTAAATATTCAAAAGTATGATCCAAGCTTCTAATGAAACCTCCGCAATCACTCTAACTCCATCCCTGAACCTTAACCAAACTCTAATTACAACCCTTATTCTGTACTGAACTTTTACCTAACAATAACCCTTTAGCCGGCTAAAGCATTATATTTGCACGCATCTCAATACAGAACATCAACTAAACAGAAAAGGAACAGTGAACCTAATTCCATCCCCATCACCGGCTTTCCACAAATTCAATAGCCTTTGTCCTAACCCAAACCGTTGCTCTAATGGTAACCTTAGCTTTATCCTTGCTGCAACTCCAACACATGCCCTAATGCTTACACTACCCTAACCCCTAGGTTTATCGGAACCGATAATCAGCCCTCTCCAACCTTCATATCCCTTTTCTAACACATACCCAAATCACCACTCTATTTTCCCAACTGAACAATAACCCCTACCCTAATACTTACCCTGACATTTAATCTTCCCTGACCATTAACCAAACCCCAAAATCACCAGCCCTCACACAACCTACTTGACCGTAACTCTTACCGGTTACCTGGCCACCCTCTCATCTCGGGACCAGGACACCTCCCCCGCCAGTCTCACACTTGCACTCCCTTCCTGGCATCCCCTGCACTTGGGACTGTTTTCTGTATCCCTAAAGACCCACTACCAGCACTTGACACCTGATGCCTGCACTTACCCTTGCACTTGCCCCTTCTGGCCTTACTTTTACTTATTGTTATTTATTCTATTATCCCATATACTGCACTGTCCCCCCTCCCTTCACTCTGCACTTTCCCCTTCCCTCTTCCCATGCACTTGCGCAATCTGATTGACACCTGGCCTAGTAGGATCGTTGTCTGTCTTCTCTCCTTTCCCCTGTTGCCTCGTCGCGCCCTGAGACATTTGTGTATAGGCGCGTTATAAATGCCATATCATATCATATCATATCATATCATACCGTAATGCTAGCCACATATTCACTCTAACCCTAGCCCCAATCCTCACCCAGGCCCATATCCTAACCCTAAACCCGGCAATCGCAAGGTCACTAAAACCTGCATTACTGGAAAAAAAAGTCCCAGTAGCACTGCATTCGGGCTACTATTGGCTACTATTCAGCTGAATGGTTTGACAACTTTTACAGTGCGTTGGTATTTTCACTAGAATATTTTCACTGACAACATTTTTGTTGGCAACATTTTCACTCAATGCCCTCAAACAATATGGCATGTTCTCTGGAAATGCTGTCAAGCAGACTGAACATGTATGTTAAGCTCTTTTGAATTAAATCATTCATTACGTCAAAAGATGGGAGGTGCTGCGTTTCTTTTGCTGAATTGGTAGAATAAATATGGGCGAAACAATTGTTCTCAAAAGAAACTACCTTCCCCAAAACAAATCTTCCAACATTCACTTTTTTACCATCATGTGGAACATTTCCTTTTAATTTACTAAAGCACATTTAAATTTATGTAAGATAGGTGACATTTGTTTAAATGGTACCACATTGAATAACTGAAACACCACTTTCTTCAACGCCTGTATCAACCGCTGCCTAAAAAAACATGGATACAAAGTTTTACAATGACAAGGCCCCTACCAAAATGGTATGATATATAGTCACATTTAAAATAAAAATCTGCTTCTGTATTCACCTATTTAAAAAGCTGTACTTATGGCTTTATCAGGACACACCGGACATGTTTTGTTTCGAACATTCTTCAGGGGGATATTTCAAAACAGGATTTATGATTGTGTGCCCTGTGCTACCTTAGCTTTGGGTGAACAGATTGTATTGTATTAAAGGGCATATCCTTAACCCCTCCTCTCAACTGAAGTGTTTACCTTGTTATATTCATTTATGAAGGTCTTTCTCTACTTTTGTATGTGCAACTTGTGTTCTGAACATTAGTTTCTTATCTTGTTGTTGATATATACATATTCTTCTTCTATATTGTTTGTTTACTTCTACAGATGTAGAACAACTGTTTGAGGGATAGAGCACAGGGGAGCCAAGGCTCCAAGTGATTGTGAGTGAAGCACACATTCGAGTACAAGAAACCATATGATATGATATGATATGATATGATATACACAAGTGTTTCAAGGCACGAAACCATGCTTTGGAGCCTCCATGTTCCTTGTATCACTGTTATGATTAAATCAATGAAATTAATATGCAATTATGATGGAATTTGCTGGACACTGAATGCATTTTCTCGTATTATTTTTCATAATCCCTAATATAGTTTTTCCTGGCATATAACAGGACACATTTTTGTATTTGCATGCATTTGTATGCATAATGCATTGTCCTCGTAACAGATATGATTTAAGTCAACTATTGACAACTTACATTTCACCAATACATAACTACTTAGATTTCATCTAGCACATGGATATTCGTTATGTGTTTGATTTTCCAACCCTGAAATGTAATTGTCCTTATATTGTAAACCCTTTGAACCTCACTTTATAAAGTGCGGTGTATTAAGTGGAGGTGTAAAAGCTAGGTGTATTGCTTGTACACCTTCATTTATCACGCAAGGTCATTTTCACACACGTATATGGTCTCTGCCATGAATTCCTCCTCCATCTCATCAGTGCATTTCATTTCACTCCTGCATGACATTTGCATACAGCCATAAAACAAATAGATTCCTTAGGCATCCTCCTTGGATTAGCACCTGTTAAAGACCAGGCAGATTCCATAGGAATCCTTTAGTAAACACTGTCGGTAAAGCATATTTTGCAGGCAGGGTTTCATTTTTCACAAGTCGAACAAGAAAATGAAATAATAAAAGTGAGGTTGTCTTGCTTTACTCTTTCCTTTTTCGTGACAGCATATTTATGTCAAAAAATGCATACAGGGGACCCCACAGCATGCACGTATTAACATTGGTGGTCCCCAGCATGAACTTAAAAATCAAAAGAAAATATGTCTCTTTCTGTTTCAATATTGTTCACATTTCTTGAAAATGGCTTGAAGAGCACTGTGAATGAACACTTCTGTAGGAACGTTTTGGAAATTCAAATCAATTGATATTTATTCAAGAAACAATGCATCTTCTTCAAATATATAAAGAGTAACACATACATGTACAGCAATATCAAGTTCAACACATAAGTAGTAAAACATATTTCAATAATAAAAGCAATAACTTGATAGGAATAATGTCCTTAAATTAAAATCTTTTAAAAAATAAAGTGCTAATGCACTGTAACTTGTCTTCTTATAGCTGAAACCAGAAGAAGAAGGGCAGGTTGACCATTACTACTATTCCTGAATTACATGACTGAGGGACCATGTTTTATTTCCTCTAGAATGTACAGATTGAGGACACAAAAAGATTTTACAGATATCCTTCTCACCTTCAAATATACATGTATATAATTGGTCATATATCTTACTCCATTTCACAGTGTTACAAGCGAGGGTAAGCACATTCACTCTAACTCTGGTTGTGTAGCTGTCATGCCTCTCAATTGATTTAAATAGCAGAAACCATCTAACAGAGGGTGATACAAAATGCCTTCCTTCTCTCAAAGCAGTATATTTGGACTATTTCAGTTTTTTTCTCCCAAAATGGGCCTAATCTGGAATTCTCTCATGTGAAACTAGCCCAGATTCAAATCCAATATTATGTAATTCATGATGGATATATTTAACAATTTCTGTGAAATAATTCAATTGTTTTTAAATCATCAATCACATTCCGATTAAATTGCAAAGCTTGCTGAGCCAAAATTGTTATTTAGTGAAGAATAGGAGATACTCTTATGTTGTGCTTAAATAAATGAGTACTAGTTTCAAATTAACCAGCAACTTTGGTGCTGATTGAGATAGACAGAAAATGTGTCTAAGAAATGTACTTTCAATATTCTGAAGGTCAGGAACTTTAATGTGTCAAACTTGCAATTGAAACAGATTTTTCATTGTATGCCTGGATCAAAAAAGGTATTGAAAGCCCATCCATTTGTATAATTTAACTGTGCAAGTGTTCCATTAATTTGAGACATCCATAGAGTTTGGCAATTAAATATGTGGGTCCAAGTTACTTGTGGTAACCTCTCATACTGAGAATTGGTAACTCAAGTCAACTTCTCAATCACAATGGTTATTTGTGGCATAATCAGGGGCATGAAGTTTCCTATAGATGTTGACATTGAGTTGGTATGATTGACTATCACATTACGCTCTTCGTTAAAATGAAAATATGTATTAATTCGATATTTAGATGTAGAGCAGCAGGAGTGTGACCAATAACCATATTCTAATACAGGAATATTACCATGGCCAGTAAGTGGAATGTCTTTTGTGGCCTCATTTGGTCCTCTAATGAGTTACCATTCAATACAATAAAAACATGGTTGACAATACATAGCCCTGACATATGCCCAGGTCATTGTCAGAGCGATCAGTAACCACATCATGCATTGTCTGTTGAACTCTTGATTATAAATTACCCTGCATGTCTGCTAAAACTGAGGCCAAGTCATTGAAGAGGCCAACCAACGTATAGGAGAGCACATTTACATGTATTCCAATTAAAACCAAACTTATATTCTTTACAATAACACACATCTGGCCTTTCTGGACTTTCACATATTTGTCTCATAACAAAATTAGATTTAATTCCTGACCCTCAATAGCCACACCATTGAAAAACTCATGATGGGTGCGTTAGCCATTACCATGCTCATCTACATTACTTTTTAGTCTAGCATAAAGTACTCTTCCAAATATGCTGGCATTAAACAGGGCAGTAACCATCTAGGATTTTGGATCACCCATGTTCCAGTATTAAAAATCTGATATTTTACCAAAATCTTCCATTCAGCCAGATCTTCGTACATTTGATTACTGACTCAAAGAGGTTACACACAACTGGACCAAATATTGAAGTATTATGCATACAAGTGTGTATTGGATATCAGATCCAGACACATTACTTCTTGCAAAGACTAGAATGTCCTTGATAACCGCATTTGAAATCAAAGGGCTGACACACATCTAAAACTCTGAAACAGCCTCATACATGCAGGATAATGTATGTCAATGAGTCTGAAAAAAATGTACCCAAGTTTGTAGGTGAGTATATGTAGTTGAAGTTCAAAGTAACTTTTAAGGAAACAGGACTTAAGATATCCCAACCCTAAAACAGTCTGAGTACTTAGCCTCTGTGACTTGAGTCAGTTCATTTGTTTTATCAAGATGAATTTCTTCCTTATAATTCATTTTGGAAAGAGCATATGCTCTCCAGCCTTTCTGAATTTCATGTGGATTATGGGAGTTAACTCTTAAAGCTAGTAGAAAAGATGTATTTGACCTTGCACAATCAGTTAAAAAAAAAAAAAGCAAACAGAAGGCTTAAGCCTCACAATTTTCATGTAAAAGGTAAATGGTTAAGTCTTCAACCGCAACTGTTTGTAGACTGCATGACTATCATCAGTCCCGGTGATTGATGTTAAGCAAATTTGAAATCACAGCAATAGAAGTAGAAATTAAGTTTTGTTCTGGGAGGCCTGATCTAAAGCTGTCAATCTTAGCCGTCTTCTATTTAGGCAAATAACATCTGGAGAAGAGAGTGTATTATATTTATGGAACATTTGTCCACATCATGTGATTTTCTCTGACAGTATATCATGGCCACTATCCAAATGTTGCCCACGTGTATATTGATTACCCTGTTCCAGCTATGCATAGGCACCAAAATGATAATCAGTCATGCTGACACAGGGAAATTGTTCAAGTACAATGTTCTGGTGTATCAGATCTAACTTTTCTATTAACAAACTCAAAAATACTTGCGCCCAGATACCTTTGGGTGAGGAGCGCTATATTAATTAAACAAACAAGCCTAGTTGTGTGAGAGTGGGCAGTCTTGTGGCAGTCCCTCTCAATCAGTCGTTCTACAGTGTTTGTTGCTGTTGCTGGCAGCGTTTCTACAAGAACTCCATAGTCCGAGCGGAGCGGAGTGGTGTGAGAGTGGGCAGTCTTGTGGCAGTCCCTCTCAATCAGTCTTTCTACAGCATTTATTGCTGTTGCTGGCGGCGTTTCTACAAGAACTCCATAGTCCGAGTGGAGCGGAGTGGTGTGAGAGTGGGCAGTCCTGTGGCAGTCCCTCACAATCAGTCTTTTCTACAGTGTTTGTTGCTGTTACTGGCAGCGTTTCTACAAGAACTCCATAGTCTGAGCGGAGCGGAGCATAGTGGTGTGAGCAACGCCGTAATTTTAGGGGGGACGGGGGTGTTTGTCCCCCCCAACTTTCGTGGCACACCATTGTGTCCCCATTCATTTGGCTGGGACACCTTGTCATCAGATGTCCTCACCCAACATTTTCAGCAAAGTTACTCCACTGGGTGTGAGAGTGGGAAGTCTTGCGGCAGTCCCTCTCAATCTGTCTTTCTACAGTGTTTGTTTCTGTTGCTGGCGGCGTTTCTACAAGAATTCTATAGTCCAAGCAGAGTGGAGCAGAGTGGTGTGAGAGTGGGCAGTCTTGTGGCAGTCTTTGGCGGACAGGGCGGCTGGAGGTGAGCCTTTGCTCAACATGCCTAGCCAGGATGAGGAACGGCAAAGACTTCGAAGCTTCCGACCTGTCCCTGCCTCTACAGAAGTTCCTGGTACACCAAGCATGAACATGTTTCCTTTACCCCAGTCGGCCCTCTACCCTTCTCCAAACGGCCGGTGGGTACTTCCCAAAATTCGATGCTGAAATATGCACAGCCTTCTAAATCAGAGAAACAAAGGGAAAAACGTATTCAACTGCGTATTGAATTGATAAAAATGGCCAGTCATACGACTTACAAGGCACTTCCTGTCCAGAGGCTTAAGAACGTACCTCCACCCTGCCTGCCCCAGCGACCCCTTACCTCAGTGGCAGCCCCAGGAGACAGACTTGGAGGTGGAGGAGAGCGGTCTCTGGTGTCTGCGACCACTTCCACACTCGTAGGAGGCATGGAGCGTCCCTCCTATGGAGGAGGGCGGGCTGCCAGCATTGCCGAGTGGCGTGAGCTGTGGGTGGAGGAGAGCGGAGCTTTGAGCGCAGCCTCTGGTGAAGTGTTCGAGGCTGCGCTACAGGGAACCGGGGGAGTGGAATGTCTCCTCATCGAGTGCCCCACTGAGTCCCAGGGCCCCGGAGAGAAAACTAGAGAGAAGGAGACGGAGACAGAGACGGAACAGGAGGCTCTCGCAGTAGTCTCCCGACAGTACCCCAGTGTGGGCCTTAAAGAAAGTGCGAGAACGGGCCAGACAGTGTGAGTGTTGATTCACGAGCAAGCTTCACCACCACATAACGAATCGTCAGCTCCATCCAGGAACAATGCCCTCCTGCAACTGGGGCAGGCTTCTAGTGACTCTATTTTGGACACCCACGTCTTGCCATCACGACCAGTGCTCCCGGAAGTAACTCCTAGAACTTGGATGAATCTTAACATGCGGCCCAGCTGGCAACCTGCATGATACCCCTACTGGATTTTCTAACACAAGGAGAGAACCATTTATTCAAAGTAAAAGATCTTACACAAAAAATCCACGGAAAGGAAGGCCTTTTGTCCAAAACTGCAACTAGCGCTATCCTAGAGAATTCCGTTAAAAATCTTTTTCAAAGACAAACAAAACACAAGCAAAATGGACCGGGCGAGATTTCTGATGCTGACTTACTGGAGGCACTCCTTGAGCCTCTTGTGGCTACTACAGCCCCTCAATCTGTAAAAGACCTACCAGGTTCCACTCGGGAGCCATCAAGAAGTCCAAGATGACATTTTGTTTGTGGCCCTGCTCCTCAGCCATCTCTTCAAGATCCTGAGCCCATGGCAACGGAGCACTTGGACCCGATATTGAGACAAACTACATGTCAGAACCAGCAAAGCAGATGCCTTCCATCAACTTCCCATAGGAGAAAATTATTTCGAGGCTGTCCTCTTGCCCCATCCCTTTTGTTGGCATACTTCGGCGACTTTAAGGAAGCTAACGACCTCAAAATAAACAAATTTAAAACAAATATTCTGGTATTAGAAAAAAGAGACAGAAACGAGGAAAACCAAATTGGTATTAAGAAAGAGTCAAAGTGGAACAGGTTTTGGACTTCAAATACCTAGGGGTCTTGATAGACTCCTCCAAAAAAGAAAATGCAATGCAATTACACCTGCACGCAAAGATGCGAAACCTAATTTTTCAAGCTAAAATCTTGGACAAAAAATATGTCTGCTTGTCACTACTCCTAATAATAAAGTTCTATCAAAATACGGTGCGAACGCTATGCTGTTTCTTCTGAAACTACTTTGGTCTACACTGGAAAGCCTGTTTTGGTGATCAATCCTCAATCTTCGAAAATCCACGCCGTTAGTGCTAATCAGACACAAATTGTCTTTAACGTCTCTTGAGGCAATCGTGGCTCGAAATAGCTCAATGCTATATCAAAAAATCATGGATCCATCTAGCCCTGCGATCTTTACACTAGTAGGAGAGGAGATGAGCTTAGGTTAGTGCAAAATGCTGTCACTGTGAGAGAACGGATGCAAAGCAAACTTGGTGGAATGTGGCAGCTCAATTGAAGAACTCCTACAGAATCCAACAAAAATGAAAAACGTTTAGATGAGATTGATTGGATCGCTACCTTAGAGAAAGCCTTGAACTGTAAACTGACATCGCACCTGCCCCCAACAACGGTTAGAAATTTAAACAACCTCCAACCATTCTTAAAGAAGCACCCGAGCAGAAAACTGCGATCAACCCTCCTTCGGGCGAGGCTGAATTTATTGCCATCAATTGAGATTTTAAACATAAGAGGAATCTCAATGACCAATAGTTGTCGTTTTTGCAAAACACAGACGAGTTCTGAAATGATTCGGCACCTTCTATTATCTTGCCCAGGTACTAGGCTTTGTAGAACACCTCAATTGACTCATCACCTGGATAGAGGTCACTTGGCAGAAGAAGAGCTGTGGTGGGCGCGTTTAATAGGGGGTCTCCGATCATCATGGGCAATAGCTGTGCAAAAATTCTGGACCAGATTTTCAGTGGAAAGTAACAAAGCCCTCACCCGAGGCCAAGATCCTACTCAGATCTACGTGACCATTGACTTACTTGCTTATTATTTTTTTTTTAAATAAGTTGTTTTTTCTTTTATTTGCTTCAGAACTCTTAACTACTTCTACTTTTCTTTTTTTCTGTTTCATGATTTCACTGCTTAACACTTGTAAAAATCACTTCAGTGATGATAATCTCGTTAAAAAAATATATATATATAAAACAAACAATCAAACAAACAAACAAACAAAAGTCCTGAGCTAATAAATGTGCAAACATACTTGGCCTTTCATTTGATATGCATATCAGAAGAGTTAGGTGGCGGATTCCATATGCAAAACCTTCCTCAAATAGAGAGTCATCCTCCAACCCATGCTCTGCTAACCATTAGAAGATTAAAGACCACACACATATTTATGGCACCATTTACTTTTTTACTGTGTATGAAATATTTAGTAAATCCCTACGTGGCTGTCCTATTGATGAGAAATCAAAGTAGTTGTAAAAGTTAGAAAATAAGTAAAAATAATCCAATAATCAATCAACATCAGGCAAGTAAAGTGCTGAAGCACTATAAAAAAAAGAAATCACTGTAACTAACTCAACATTATTGCCTCTCATTACTCTCTTAGTGAGGCCAGCATAACATGAGCAATCCTCAGTGCTAGGTGGTGTCATTTACCATGTCTCCTGGAACATCAAGGGATCAAAGATCACAGGAATTAAATACATCCTAGATCACAAGGCATTGGGGCCAAACTCACAACATTTAGAAATAGATGTTTTAGCCTCTTAATCGCTGTGTGACTGGTATGGCTTTCTGATACATTTCTCAGTACCATTTCAATTCAGAACATACCCATGTAGTGACTAAACTAGTATTTTCTAAAGTGGTGTTATGACTTACCTTTAATAACATTATGCATGTTGTAGCTGTCACTGCCTTAGTAGTCTCAGAAATTATGTAATAAAAAATCATTCATGACAAGAATGTTATGTCTGTGGGGATACAGTTCTTGGTCGGTTTGCCTTTTTAGTGAAGAAAGAGCTTCGAATATATAAAGAAACCTAGCGGAAAGGTAGCAATAGCTGAGGTAAAACAATAGTCACTTGAAAGCTCTGGTAACCAGTGGGCAATGTAAACATGTCTAATGATATTGTAATGCAGTCACACTTAGGTGATTTTGGGACTGGCACCGGACCATGAGATCCTTCTTGCCATAAAAATTTCATAGAGATGCATGGGCAATTCCATTAGTCAATACATCAATCAAGGATAGATTATATTGACCAGGTAGGGTACATCCTTTGGCTTTTCATCTGAAAAAGGGGGTGCATTAAGTAAAGTAACAAGAGGAATAGTCTGTGGGGGAGGAGTACTACTGTTCCCTGTGGCCTAATGTGCAGTGCACTAACCTTATTCAAATTAAATGATTTCTCTATATTTGTGGTCCCTGGCTTTTCTACGGTTGTTATTCTTTCAGAGCCATTTGCATCTGTTGCATCGATATTAGGTGCATTAATTAAAATAACCACCTCCCTAATGTGAGTTGAGTTTGAAACTGGAAAGTGTCCAGAATTAAATATTGCCGACCAGTGTACATTTTCCAACAACAGATTAAAAAGGTGGAGTCACAAAGGAATTGAATGCCTGAATGTTTTTTTTTTTACTTTTAAGGTGTTCAAAGAGTTTAAACTAGCATCATTATTTAGGATATGACTCAGGATTGATTCAATCTTGTCAACTTTCTCAATTAAACCTCTCAGTATGGACCCGAACATTTTGGTAGATTTTTATATGGCCATGTCCAGATGCAACCATTCACACAGCTGCAGTGTAAGTGGTTATAACTCGATTACACTGAAAAACAAACCAAGATTTGTTTCAGCAGAAGAGACAGAATTGTAGTCTTAGTTGCTGGTTCACTGGGAAGCAGACCAGACTTGAACTGGACAACTTCAAGCTCCACAAACAACTCAAGACCTTTCTTTTCTTCTCCTCCTTCCCTCCTCTCCCTTCGCTGTGGGTGAACCATCCACTGTCCCTGAGACTTGTGGGCCTGGTCCCTCAAGACACCTTATAAATATCTAATAAATAAACAAACAAACAAAAAACATATACATCTCAGTTGCAGTAATTCTGGGTGGAACAACTGATTCTAAATTAGGTAATAAACCAGTAGATGACTCAGTAGCCTAAATCCAAGCTTGCACTTTGCCAACTACAATCTTAAAATATGCATCAAATGAGTCTTTAATCTTCAATTGCTTCCCTGGCTTTGGCGAGGCAACTGTTTCCTGTTAGCCATTTAATTGTTGGGATGGATCCCAAACCTAAATAAAGTGCACAGTGAAAGAAGTGGGTATCAACTATCCCAAAGATTATAAATACATCTTCAAGGACCACTGACATCCCAGAAAATCTGAAACAGGTTTGTGTGACCGGATTATTGAAAAAAAAAACCTTGATCCACTAAAAATCCTAGATGAAGCTGTCAAGTAACATCTACAGCCACACTTAGAAAACAAGGCTTTACTCTGCACCTTAAAATCTGCATTTCGTCCATGTTGGAGTATTGAGATGGTTCTGTTAGATGTCAAAGATACCTTATTGAAAATAGCAGATGAGGGTCAGGTTGAGATGTGGATGTTGCTGGATCCGTGGGCAGCATTTGAAAGCATAGATCGCAATATTCTGCCTAGGCGACTGAGAAATCTGGCATTGATTTTGGATATAGCCAAAAGGTGGTTTGGTTCTGAATAACAGAGTTTCCGTAATCAAGGTCAAGGGTTTTGGATTGAATGCAAAAATTCAAATCTATAGGGTCCCACAAGGTTCATGTCTTTCTCCTTTGTTATTTGCCATATACATGAAGCCTGTGTACAACCTATTGATGAATCATGTGGTGTATTTCGAACATTATGTTAATGATACTCAGATAATCTTCAAATTGCTGTGTCACCATGAGAAGACTCTAGTCTATATTCAGTCAGTCTTCTAAGGCATCTTTGAGTGGATATCTGCTAATTGGTAGGACATCAATCAAAACCGAGATTCTGCTCATCCCTCATCACATCTGCTGCTTTAGAACTTCCCACATTTTAGACTTGTCTAAATGCAACTGTGGGAACAGAGAAAGCGCGGTACATTGTGAAGATGTCTATTTTTGCCTTTCCAACTCTGAAAGAAGCATTTTTCATTTAACTTAATTCCTCTTCCAGTTGCTTTCCATGTATTTTGATCTTGTAACACACCACACAGAGGGAAAGGAAGGCAAGCCCCGGTATGGAAGGGGCACCACCGACAGGGATAAAATAGGGAACGTGCACAAAGAGAGGGAATTGTTGGGTGGCCCTCACTTAAATAGACGTCAATAATTGCCAAGCACTTCCAAGTACTTCCCCTTTGTAGAGTTGTGCGTCACAGTACATGCACAATACAATGCCCTTTTCCAGGTAAGGGTCTGCAGCGCAGCATATGGTGTGCAAGGATGTTTTAAGGATCCACTGCCATACACGATTGTTCATGTTAGTGGCCAGAGTAGCTGTGCAGAATGCTGCACATGAGATGATCTTAGTGGACCTTTGGAAGGGCAGTACCCTGCCTACTGGTGCATTATGCCATGATTTCAGTTCTCGCCACATGCAGTACAGACACTTCATGGTACGCCATTAGCTGTCGGACCAGCATTTATTTATTTATTTGCATTTTTAAAGCGCTCACACAGCCTGGGGGAATCGAGGAGCTCTTACAGGAATATGTCTTTGTTACGTATTTATAACGCGCTTAAGAACCCAGAAGTTTGTAAGCACGGACCCGGGGATCAAATCTGTTTTGCTTTATGTCGTCTTGTTTCCAAGGTGAGCACGTTGCCGTTGAGCTATCCTCCCAGGACCTGAATACATTCTGAAATAAAATAATGCTTACAACAGGGTGAAACTGAGCTTCACTACGTGGAGTATGAAGAGAAGTATTCAGCTACACCCATGCAGCTACACTACTTTTCGAACCACCACCGATATTCTTTGCGCTCCAAAGAATCTACTGTTTCTTTACTTCTTTTTACATGCACTTGTATGTGAGTGACCATGGCACACCAGCTTTGCCATTTTGCAGACTCACTGCAGACTGTTACACCTGCAATTAAATGTTTACTCTAACTCTACGACCCGCTGGCAAACCCTTGACACTCTCCGTCACAGTGCTCACTGCAGAGATGGTGTGTCTGTTTCACGGGTCATGGAAAGGCAAGCAGCACATCATTCATCATTCAAATTAATGCAACATTTAATACACCCACCATACATTGGAGGTTGCTGTTGTTTTCCAGTGGGCCTCATAGAGCCAGGCATGCTGTAGCTATACCTTGGTAGGGTTTCACAGCAACCCACGCAGTCACCATGGCTGCTTGAAATGCGAAAGTCTACCATATGAATCCGTAGGCCTGGCAACAGGGGCAGTGTTACCAGCACACAGAGGATGCCCTACACATGAGAATAGCCGTGCAACAGACATACATACGCACCCACAACTACTTAAACGGCATTAGAAGATGCAGCCACTACTGGAGTCCTAGGGAAACTTGCATTGTGATTGCACATACGTCAGCAAGGTGCAGTCTCCCTAGAAAACCTCCATATTACTCCCCTGCAACCATCTGATACAGTACTGTGTGCCACAGACTCACCATGCATTGTTAACATAAAAAGAAAAACCACTCACACACTCCCCAACATTTAAATATACACCTTCCATTTCTAAGATGCACAGACATTATTAGGAAAGGGAAGGGGTAGCGCAAATGGATACATACACAATTTGCCCTTTCAACAAATTTGTCATGGGGGCAGCCAAGGATTGTATGAACAAATGTTGTTAACGGTACGTTATGGTTCAGTTGTGCTACCACAAACCTTTCACCTTCACAGAAAACACTATGCTAAAGCAACATTCTGGTTACAGTGCCCTGCTATAAACCTATCATAACAATGTCTTTTATTGGTTTATTTCATAGGTTTTTAGTAGGGCAGTGGATCCAGAAAGTTCCTTCAGTATAGATTTTTCAGTGAAGGTGATAGGTTTTTAGTAGCACAACTTAACCACAACAACCCGTTAACAATATTTTTGTTAGTGACTATATATATAAGCAATACATTGGACCTATACCAATTTGAGTGTGCATTTCCACACACCATCTCATATACAATAGATAATACATCACATATGCAACAGTCTATATTGCTTTCAGGACAATATTTTAATGATTGTGTCAAAATAACATTTTAGATAACTTTTAGCCGACAAGTGTTTCGACCTTCAGTCTTTATGAAGGCTTTCATATTGCTCAAAACTAGTTATCAAAGTTCTATTTCACTGTCCATAGTATAGAAAGTCAAATAACAAAAATACAAGTACAAAAAAAGTGAAATTGTACCATACCATAATATCAACAGTAGGTAGAAAAGGAGAAAACGGGAGGGTACAGAAAGAAAAATAAATAATTTAAACAATAAAAGAAAGAAAAGAGAACAGATATGTTTTCTAATTCTCGTACTCTTGTAGTAGTCAAGAACATCCTGTTACTGGGGTAAGGTGCTCTTAAGTGCATCAGCACTCTTGTGTCACATGTGCATCACGCTTAATGAGCATTTGTGACCAAAATAAATCTTTTTGGTCTACTGTGACATTTAGGAAATTTCAAGAAGCTGTGCATCTGCACTGCCAAGTGATTCATGCACAATTAAACTAGTAGTCCTAAGGTTGATAAGTTTGGATCACTCCTTCCCTGGTATTGATGACTTCTTACTCATTTAAGTATAACATGAAAGTTACATCTTCTATTAGTGCTTATCAAGCTACCTGAGTAAGTGTTTACTCCATGCATAATGTGGACCACCCTCATTTCTCATTGCATCTATTTGTGCTGTTACTTAAGTCCTCCATTCATATAGTTGAGGTCTATTCACCCCATTAATCTCTTTAGTGTATTCTGTAAGTCATTCAAAATGCATATTATGCCCCAATGATATCTGTGAAAATCATTTATAATCATGTTTTACTGTTGGTGTTTGATTGTCACAGTAATTAAATAATACAGTCTTAATGTACATTGTAATATTCCATGAATTCATTATATAGTTACAATTGTAAAGATACCTCACTGTCTGTATTCAACAAAATATCCTAGCTTCTGTTAGTCTTCCAATAAGTCTACAGCTTCAATATAAGTCTTCTTCTATCCCTATAATAACATATTGAATATCAGCCCCTGGCTCCATCTGTCAGTTAAATATATATGCACCATTTGGTAAAGAGTTACATTTGTAAATCATCAAGGATTTTCCTGGTTCAAATACTGATGTCCCCAAGCTTTTCAGGACCAGGCGTCCTGTCTGGAATCACCTGTAAATTAAAACGACATACCGCGTGCATATACGGCCGCCATTTTGTTTATTGTTTAGATTTGTGTGATGACTTCACAAGTAATATTCTTAGCTTACTATTGTAGAAAAGGTCTTAGCATCAAAAGTATATGGATGTTAAATGACCAGCTCACAGTATAAATATTACATAACATTACTAATGACTCCTTACTAGTGGGCCTTATCCAACAATAGCATAATACCATCAATACATTATAAACTTGCCTTCTTATAATGTGTTATTCTATTGATCTGTGGATATTGTGATCTAGGCTTAACACTGGAGTATAATGATGTCACATATCCACCCTACAATATATATGTTGCTACAAATTGCCTAATGCTCTATATCAATAATTCTTATCTATAGCACCCACACTGCTAAGTGTATAATTAAATATTAAAGGAAAAAACTTTAGTTGCAGGTGAGAACGTAATGAAACAAAACCCCTGAAATTCAGCTAAAGCCACCTTAACATTGCACCCCCTGTTGCATCAGTGATTTGATTTTTAATGTTATCAGTGTTCTCATACAAAATGTAATTAGTGATGTCACCACTAATGTGATATGTGATGTCATCATTGTGGTCATCAGTCACAGGGGGCGTGAAGTTAAGATGGCTTTAGCTGAATTATTGCATTACGTTCTCACCTTAACGTCCCTGCATTTATGATGTCATCATTGTGATTATCAGTCACAGGGGCGTGAAGTTAAGATGGCTTTAGCTGAATTGTTGCATTATGTTCTCACCTTAACGTCTCTGCAACTAAAGATTTTTCCTTGAATTTCAAGAGTTTTGTTATTCCATACACACATTTGCATATTTTTAAACACTATTATTATTTGTAGCTGCAGCTACAGCATCAACCAATGAATTGCAGGATTGTATGTGCAAACCTAACATGAGCAACGACTGGAGTGCTTTTATTTGCAGCTAAAATACTGCCCCTGTTAACAGTGTAACCGCAGAAATAAACAAACAATTTGGAGATTTGAATTACTAAAACTGCATAAAATAAATTACAATAGATATTGTAATATATTTTTGCAGTCTGTGTTCAATTTGATCTATTTTTGTAACTTAAAAGGCGACCTTTAAAAGGGCCGTTTCGGCAGACGGAAAAAGGGCGATGGAATATCGGATGAAAACACATAAGAATGAAACATCTAACAAAGGGAATTAAAATAAAAAGCAATCTATATATATATATTTCTTTATTTTATTTTGAGAAAAAAGGAGGGGAAACTGTCACTTTAAACAAGAAATTAGAATTCTACCATTCCACAAATATAGCACCTCTCTTGACTACACGTAACAGACATTGGGCTTCATTACAAGTTTGCCGGTCTGGAAACAAGGTTAAGCTCACTGGCACCCTTGATCCTGGACTGGCAAACTACGAGTCTGCCAGCCGGAGCCCATGTGCCCGACAGGTCTGACCCTGCTGGGTGCAGCAACCATGGTAGGAAGACTGGTGACAGAAGCACCTGCATTTCCGAGTCCCCACTCCCATATTGGCCTCTATGGGAATGGGGACTTACATTTTTACTGGTGCCTGACTTGTCGGCCGCTGGACTCAAAATGAACCGGTAGCAATAGGAAGGTAGACACCAGTAAATCATTACGAGCCCCGTGGCAACCCTCCAGTAGAACCAGCAGGGTTACCGCTGGGCTCATAATGAAGCCCATCATCTACACATGACTTGCATCATGGAAATATCAGGAGTTGGTAAAGCAGTTGACACCATTGCCGAACTTGAAGCTTCATTTGCAGTTCATAATATTGTTGCACTGGTGAATGGAAGTGCTGCAAGTGGTGCTGATGTCCGTCTACGCAAATAATGGAACCCATGCATTTTTCTTGTACAATGTTTGAGCGCTTTCCGATAGTCATTATCAACGTTATCCCAGTGGACTCACACTACATGATGAATTATAATAGATATTCCCAGGATTTCAGATGGAACATTGGAAGGCCCAAAGCATACAGTGTTGTTGCAGAATGTGCAAAGTACTTCCTCTGCCTCTTTTCTAGGACTGTGTTTTTTAAATTTAAAGAAGCACACACTGTCAGCAGTGATTTCCATTCCAGTTTCCGTCTTCCTCAGTGGCGATGGATTCGAAACCCAAATGATAACGTCATCACTGCTGGTACTCCCGTGGTCGGACATGTTGGAAATGTCCAACTAGTAAGGAATATGTGAAACAATAAAAATGACAACATGAAAAAGACAATGGGCCTCCTTATAACAGTGGTGGCACAGTGATAACATCGCCATTATCACTGCACCGCCACATTACGAGTTCTGCTTGCGGGTGCCGCTCTGCACGCCTGGTCAGACCTGGCGTGAAGTGCGGCACCCGTGAGCAGAACTGGATGGAAGCAACGGTACTGTTATGAACGGTACCGCTGCTACCATCCTTCCCATTCCCATTGAGCCCTATGGGGCTCAAATGGGAAATGGGGACATAATGGCTCCAAGTCCCGTGCATGGGGAATTATCGGGACCACCAAGGTCAGAATGGCCCAATAATTCCCCTTTCGCGGGACCCAGAACTATGTCATGGGGATCTCTGCTGCTGCATTGCTGGTGTCAGTCTTGGTGACCCTAGTGAAGGGCGGGCCACTTGTTTAGCTATGCTCCTCACTGCCAGCGTAAGCTGTGTCAAGTACACCTTGAATTCCTCCCCCAGTATGGTTGCAGTTTTATGAGCATCTGATGCTCTTCTCATTGGGAATAGTGGAGTCTGTATGCTTCTCCCTGTTACTATTTCGTGTGGGGACAAGTGGTGGTCTTTGCTGGGTTGTGTACATAATTGAAATAGTGCTAAAGGCAGGCAATATACCCAGTTGTTTTTGAGGGTGTGACATAACTTTGAAAGTCTACTTTTGAGGAGGCCATTTATTTTCACGACCACCCTGTTCGCTTGCAGGTGGTAAATGGAACATAGTTTATGTTTTATTCCCAGTAGTGATGTTACTTCTTTAAAGAGGTCGTTGACAAAGTGTGTTCCATAATCAGAGCATAAGACATCCCAAATGCTCCAACGTGGGAACAGTTCCCTCACTAAAAATGGTGCTGAACATTTTGCGTCTGGGTTGGGCGCAAGGTCCCGCTGCCACCCAGCGTGAAAAGGGGCAGACCACCACTATCAGCTATCTCGCTCCATTGCACCTTTCTCCCATGTCTGCGTAATCAATGTGCAGCTCAGATAAAGGTCTGATGGGGTGGGGCAGTGTCCCTCGCATTGTTCTGAGGGTCATTCCTGAGCTATTTGTCTGGCAAGTTATGCATTCAGTTGTCATTTTTGCGAGATGTTTAGGGAGATTTGGGACAAACCAGTCCTCCTGGATGTCGGCAGCTATGTGTTGTTTTGTTGTATGTGCTGGAAAATGTAGTTGTTGCAATGCAAGCTGTAATAATTCCACAGGCATAACTAACTTTCCTGTTGCCTCTTGTCGCCAAAGGAGATCAGTGGGTGATTGTGTGCAACCTCTCTTTGACCATAATTCTTGTTCCACAATTTGGGCCCTTTTCTGTAATTCAATTACTTGTGTGATGGGCAGTGAATTATATTCACCTTTTTTTTCCTCTTTTGTGCTAACTTTTAGCAAATACTCTGGTGTTTGGAGCTTTTTGGAAGTACGCTGCCTGCTTTGCAGCGGCATCTGCTGCCGCGTTTCCCAGTGATATTACATCACTGTTGTTTGTATGTGCCTGGCATTTCACCAGGGCCACTACTGATGGTTCTGCAAGGGCCTCTATTAGCTTGTTGGTCAATAGCTCAGCATGTTGTACTGGGGACCCATCTGCTCTCCTGAAACTGCCTCCACCTGGACAACCCAGCATGTACCGTTGTGGTCACGTATGCTGAATCCGAATAAATGGTTACTGCACATCCTTTTGCTGCATGCAATGCTTCAAGTAGTGCTACTAGCTCTGCTGCTTGTGCTGAGTAATGCATTAGTAGTCTTTTTTTGTACAATTATCTCGTACTCCCCTTCCTCCAGTCTTTCTACTGCTCTGGGCATATTAATGCTGACCTATCCACAAAATACACTTCACCTTCCTCTTATACAGCATTCTCGTTTGCTTTGGAAATGTAATGTAATCTCCTTCCCCCTCGTATGTGGCACAATCTTGATTTTGCATGTCTTCTACTGTGCATGGCTCAGTGAGGAACGTTGCTGGATTTACAGTTTTGCAGCGTACTATGTGAATGTTTGAGCTAGAGAGTATTATTTTGTAAGATGTAGCTCTTTGTGTTGTAAGTGTAGATTTAGATCTTTCAAGAATTGCAAACAAGGAATGCTCAACAAACAGTCCGAGCACCCCATTACTATGGTGACACTCTTTTCAATCGCAAAGGTGGCGGCTGCAAGACCTTGTTCGCACGCAAAGTGTTCTTGCATCACAGAGTCAAGGGTGCCACTGTAATAGGCCAAAGGATTGTGCCCTAATGATGTCTTTTGTGATAGTACAGCTGACATGAGTGTCCCATTGCAGTGCGAGAACAGGAAGAATTCCCATTCATAATCCGGGGTTGCTAGAACGGGAGCTGTAGAGATCAGTTCTTTTAGCATTGTAAAGGCTGTTTGCATGTCTGGTGCCCATGCAATAGCTGTGCTATCCTTTTGTGCTTCCTTCAGTGCTTGTAATAGGGGCTGCATGTATGTTGCATAGTCGAGTATCCATGCTCGGCAATAATTACATATGCCAAGAAACTTTTGCATGTCCTTCACTGTGTGTGGCCTGGCTGCAGCGCGTACTATGGCTGCTCTGTCTAGGATTATTCTTTTGCCTTCTTTGGAAATTAGTTGTCCCAGATACAGTACTTCTGCTAGACAGTACTGCAACTTTCCTCTGTCCACTGTAAGAGCCCTTCCTGTCTTACTACGTGCAATACAAATACATGAGACACACCCCAGACGGGGAATAAGGCTAAGAGGACAGGTTGCAAGGGTTTCAGGTTTTTATATAGAATTGGCATCCAGAGAACTCTGCTGCCCGAGAGCACTCTGACAAACATTTCATGTACACGAAAATATGAAGTGAAACATCGTCATAGATGACGCAACTAACATAGGGTACTAGGCTGGTGCAGGATTCTATAGACAGTATAGATATATGTTGTTCTCTGGGTGTTGCTCCGTCTGGATTGGTTGTCCAGTTGGTGGGAGGACGAGCGTCACGAGGTCCATCTGCCTGTGTCCGAGCAGGGAGAGGGTGAGATCCCTGCGAGGCGGGGTGGCCACTAACTAAGCTGACATAATACAACCTAATAAAACATGCACTAAATAATAGTCTTTGCAATTCCTTTGAGCAAATCATTGTAGACCTATAAACTTCATTTGTGTATTGACATCATCACTTATTGAGACTTCTATTGATATTGATATTGCTTTTTAATTTCTATTGCGCTCATACACAAGTGTTTCAGAGCGCGACACGGCAAGGGAAGGGGAACAGGGGAGAACAAAAACAACGATCCTACTAGGCCCAGTGACATTGAGAACGTGCAAGTGCAGGGCAGAGTGCGGGGAGAAGTGCATGGAAGGGGGAACAAAAGGAGAGTGCGGAACGAGAAGGAAAAAAACAAAATTAATAAATAAAAAGGCAACAAACAATGGGAGTGCAGCCAGCAAGTGGCAAGTGCTGGGTTTATGGCAGCAGGCCATGTAAGGTCTAAAAGTGCAGGAAGAAAAAGGGAGGGCTGTATGGGTACAGATATAGACCCTAGTGCAGGGGGTGGCCCGAAGGCATTGCATGAGGGTGGCAAGATGAGCAGGTACCTGGGCCCGGACGACAGAGAGTGGCCAGGTGCATGGTGCCGAGGGAGAGTAGATTCAACAGAGGAGAGGAGAAGGCAGAAGCAAAGAGGAAGGGTTTGAGGTGCTTGCAGAACCAGAGATGGTTCTCCTCAAGTTTTAGAGTAGCAGGGAGGCTGTTCCAGAGGGAGGCCCCAGCCAAAGACAGAGATCTACCCCCAGCTCGTTTCTTTGAGAAACGACTGACCCTGAGGGAGTTTGAGGTAGAGGAGCGGAGTGCTCGAGATGGGAGGTATTTGCAGAGGGATAGCTGAAGGTATGTTGGACCCAGGCCCCAGAAAGCCTTGTGGACAATGAAGAGGGTTTTGAATTTAATCCTTCCATCCACTGGGAGCCAATGGAGAGATTTCAGAGCTGGAGAGAAACGATCCCAGGGATTGAGGCCAAGGACAAGTCTCACAGTCCTGTTTTGGATAAGTTGTAAAGGGCGGAGAGTAGAGGCAGGTAGATTAAGAAAGAGCCTGTTGCAATAGTCCAATTTAGAG
Source organism: Ambystoma mexicanum (assembly GCF_040938575.1). Taxonomy (NCBI): domain Eukaryota; kingdom Metazoa; phylum Chordata; class Amphibia; order Caudata; family Ambystomatidae; genus Ambystoma; species Ambystoma mexicanum. Next base: position 1,275,862,467 of record NC_090935.1, read on the forward strand.
AGGGGGCATTAGGTTAAGGGTCTTGACCAATATGATAACATTGATTGCGCCGAAGGTCTGGACTCGTAAAAAGAGGCTGAGGCAGGTTGGTGTTTGTTAGTAGTGGGAGACAATATACTGTGACAGTGGTCTGATGTTAGCTGAGGGCATGCTGGGGGGGCATCATGGCGGGGTCATATATCTGGTACAACAAGAGAATACCTTGCAGGGACACAGGTTATGCTGGCAGTAATTTTCCAAAAGCGCGGGTGAGGGGGAATGAGCAGGTTTGTGGAGATGGATGAGCTACAGGGCCTGGCCCAAGCTGGTTCACACAGGGGACAGTGATCTCAGAGGAAGAGTGAGATGTTACATTTGTTTTTGTTGCAATTACCTCCTGCTCGGGCGTGAGAATGGAGATGCAAAGCTTTCAGACACAGTGAGAGAAAAGGTGGGGGCCAAGTGTGCTGTGTGTGCAGCGCTGCTGAGGGGAGAGAAGCCTTTTCGTATTATCGCAGTGAGGCCTAGTCAAAAGATGGAGTTGAGGGTGCACAAAATGGATGCCACATGTCCTGCACAACAGCCCAATCTACGCAAATGCTGGCGACGCTGGTATTACATAAGGGCAATGGAGGCATTCCCCACCATTGGAGGCACAGTGTCCAAGCTGCACTGAATGCATAGGGGGGCAGGGAGGCCTACCGGCCCCTCGCTCACACACATTCCCCCCTTTCGATACATCTAAAGTAACAAACTCTTAACTCTTCTGTCCTCGCTTCGATAATACTCAGCTTCGGCTAGCCCTTCATCCCAAGCAGGTGTACCTTTTATGGGCATCTGTGCTCTACATACGCTTTTCAGGGTGTGACCTTTCCTTGAGTATTCATCGGTGGTGTATGTCTTGTATATCCCTCCATCCCCATCCAGGTCCACCCACATTTCATTGTACCATTGCAGCTCTCTTGGTTCTTTTATGGTGGTGTGATGTAGGTTGTCAACCCTGTCCCCATTTTGGCGGTATACAGCTGTCATTCGATACTTTGGTGGGTTGGGTTTCCCATTTTGCATTTGTGCATCTATCATAGTTGTTACCGTTGCCTGTCGGCCCATCGTTGCCATCATCATAGTTGAGTTAGGCATAGATTTTGCACAACATCGTATACCTAGTTGGCACACACAGAAAAATAACATGATGAAGACGATGACAGGAATGAACAATTTCATCACAGTGTTGAACCAGGATGGTATCCAGCTGAACATGTTGTCAAACCAGTTTCTCGGTTCTATTCCTTCCTCTTTCGACATTCTCTCTCCCAGGCTGTGTACTGCTGAGATCACGTAGGAGAGGGTCCCATTATCTGCATCTTCAGAGGGGACAAATGTACGGCATGCGCTCCCGATTTTTTGGCAAACACCGCCGTCCATTGCTGTGAGGAGATCTAGGACGTACCGGTCCTGCATTGTCATTAGGCGCAAAGCACGAAGCTCCACCTTGATCACATTGAACCCTTCTTAAGTTTCATTGGCAAGTTGGATCAGATCCCAGCGTACTATTTGTAACTACTTGGCGTTAGTTTGAGCCTGCAGCCCTGGCGTTAATATTAAGAGGGAAGAAAAGAATGTCTCTGCAGAATTGAAGAGTTTATACTTCGCCAGGATCTCGGCAAGCAGAGCAGATGATTCAGTGGAGATATAGTTTGATGATCTCCTTTTGTGAGACAGACTGTCTTTTAAGTCACTTTCTGACAACAGGTCATACAACAGAGGCTCTGTTATTACTACTTGGGGCGCTGCCGATGTGCCAGCCGACTGCCCTACTGCCGATATGTCAGCCGATCTCCCTGCTGGCGATATGCCAGCCGATTTCCCTGCTGCCGATATGCCAGCCAACCCTTCACCTCCTCGGATATGGCTTTCTGGGATTACCATCAGAGCTGAATGTAGAGTGGCTAAGGTGCAAGTACCCCTCCATGATGCCGGGAGGTGCAGGTACGCTTGTTTGCCGCAGACCCAGTACATGTCCATGAGTGCAGCTGTGCCTTTCCTCTTGTCTGGAATTATAATTGTTTTATTGAACTGCTTGTTGACACCCATAGTCACCTTTCCTTCTCCGTGGAACCAAAGCTCATGTGGTATTTCTTTTTGCGTCTTGAAGGGCTTTTCTAGTGCAGTGACCCATGTGAGTTTTGCAATGTGCTGCAACCAAACAGAGGTGCACGTTTCTTTGACCCATTGAAAGTTTTCTTTTTCGTGAGTCCTCTGAGTGCCTCAGCTTTGCACTCGATCGTTTCCTCATGCTATTTGTTTTCCGTGAATCTTGTTCCTTTTATGACGAAGAATGGTTCTTCAATGCAAATTACTCCTTGGCGCCTGCTAGTGCATGTTCTGTCATTCTGCAGCAGCTCTATTGTAACTGTGTGTGCCTGGAAGGTGCTCCGAATTCTACACAATATGAGATGAATTAAGCACTGGGCGTCTGACAAGGGTACTTCTTGTGACCCTATTATCTTGGGTGTGCCTGATGCCTGCGGTATGAGCGAGCAGACATAGCAGCTCTCATTCGTGGCTTGTTTTGCTGTGGCACTCATGTCTGAGTAACATTTATTTGATTGGTCAGGGTGGTGGGGGTCTTCTATTTCATCTAATCCCAGGCCGTGGTAGATATCATATCTTTTCCCACCCGAACCCCTTTTTTGTCGCCTCCTCCCTCCTTTCCGGTAACTCATAACTTTTTGATAGTGCATAGGAAACACCCCTGCCCATGCTGTGTCATTGAACTCATTCACAGTGTACCCAGCTGATAGATCTGGGGACGTCTGGGTAGCAGCAACATGAAAGTGCATTATCGATCCTTGTGAGGTAGGTTCTCTGGTTGTCTGTGTATTAACATTCATCTGGTTCGGTTCATTTACCCAAAAGTAGTCACCATCATACTTGTTTGTTTCATTATCATTATTCGGGCTTATAGAAGCAGGTGGAAGGAGGGGGGCTGTTGCTGTGTCATTAATGTGCACCATTGTGAGGTTGGTATTGGCAGAATAATTGTTAGCAGGATAGTTATCTCTCCACATTGTTTTCACACTTGCCCATATAAGGACGGACCCTTCCCGTATTAGTTGTGCCTCGCTAACCCTTTCTTCATGTCTTCTATAATTAGAAACACAGTGTTATACCAGGCCATAAAAGATATCATCGTAGAAAACAATATAGCAGAATACTTCAGTCCACACTCAAGATTAAAGTACTTATTAGCTCTGTAACAACCCTATTGCTAACTTACATTACACCATTATCTGTGAGCATGCTCCTTTTGGCCATTGTGTTACCTGGAGGGGCGATATAAAATGGTTAAGTAACAAGCATTCATTCATTAATTAGTTCATTACTTTTTGTCATATCATTCTTACTAGTTTCTTATTTGTTGCTACGTATGTCTTAATATTACTTTTCCATATTTCCCCTGTATTTTACTTGCAATGAGCACCATTTTCTTTCAACATTTCGCATTATATATGTACACATATAGTTTCTTTTACCTTTCATTGATGATAGTAAAGAGATAGGAAAGGGAGACAGTGGAAAAGGTTATAGAGAGAAAATAAGGGAGAGTAGGACAGAGAGATATAGAGGAGGAGGTGCAGGTGCATTCACATTTATTTTCTATCATTTCTTATTCTTTGTCATTTTATACTGTTTCTGTAATTACTTTTCCATCCCACTGCCAATTTCAATATTGTTTGTTTGCTCACAATGAGGGAGTGCTCTATCGCACTGCTCCTCTCACATCTGAGAGATGCACCCAATATTTCAGTCCTTTTACTTTCACAGCTGTAGGTGTGCAATAAATGACCTCGTAGGGGCCATGAAATCTTGTTGATTTCCACCTCTGAACAAAACTCCGTACATACACATTTGCACCTGGCATTAATGGGCCCTCTGGACTTTCTTGGGCCAGCATTGCAGTATCTGTCGCAGCGTTCTCAGTAAAGGGTGGTGCAATTTGTCATGCCATAATACGTACTGCACACGTCAACTGTGTAAGGTATTCCTTAAATTCTTCCCCCAGCACTATGGCAGCCCTGTGCGCATCTGATGCTTTTCTTACTGGAGAGAGTGGCATATGAATACCCCTCCCTGTCACTATTTCGTGTGGGCTCAAATTATGGTCCTTGCGTTGCTGCGTTCTGAGTTGGAACAGTGCTAGGGGCAGGCAATACACCCAATTTTTCTTGAGTGTGTTGCACAATTTTGAAAATTTACTTTTGAGCAGGCCGTTGATCTTTTCCACCATCCTGTTAGCCATTGGGTGATAAATCAAACATAGTTTGTGCTTAACCCCTAGGAGCGATGTTACTTCTTTAAAGAGGTCATTCACAAAATGTGTGCCATTGTGTGATCTTATCACGTCACAAATTCCCCACCTTGAGAACACCTCCCATACCAAGAATTTTGCGGCACACTTCGCGTCTGGGTGGGGACATGGTCCAGCTTCCACCCACCTGGAGAAGGGGCATACCACCACAATCAAGTATCTAGCTCCATTACAACTCTCCACCATATCTGCATAATCGATGTGGAGTTCTCTAAATGGTCCTACTGGGCGTGACAGTTTTCCTCGCAATGTCCTTAGGGTCATCCCTGAACTGTATGTTTGACATGTGATACATTCTATGGTGAATTTTGACAAATGTTCCTGTAGGTTGGGAGTGAACCAATGCTCTTGTATGTCTGCCGCAATATGTTGTTTAGTTACATCGGTCGGAAAATGCAGCTGTTGAAACTCTATTTCTAACAATTCAACTGTCATTACTACCTTCCCAGTTAATTCCTGTCTCCATATCAGATCTGTTGGTGACTGTTTGCACCCTGATTTGGCCCCCAACTCTTACTCTTCTATCGGTGCTCTTCTTTGCAGTTCTATTATTTGCGATAATGGTGTATTGCTATACCCCGCTTCTAATGTTTCTGTATTGGGCGGTTTGACAATACTTTCAAGTGTTGGGGGCACATTGAAATGCACAGCATATTTTGCTGCTGTGTCTGCTGCCATGTTTCCCAATGAGATTGCGTCTGTGTTGTTAGTATGGGCCTGGCATTTCACCACTGCCACTACTGATGGTTCCGCTAATGCTTCTATTAGTTCATTTAGCAATGCAGCATGTTGTACTGGCGACCCATCTGGGCTTCGGAACCCTCTTCGTCACCATCGTGACAATCCTGAATGTACCGTTGTTGTGGCATATGCTGAGTCTGAATATATCACTACTGCGCATCCTTTCGCAGTATGCAACGCCTCAATTAACGCCACCAATTCCGCCACCTGTGCAGAGTAATGAGAAGGGAGGTGTTTTTGACAATTATTTCATAATTCTCTTCTTCTTACCACTGCCATCCCCACATGTTTTTCTCCTGTTTCAGTATCTATGGATGCTGAAACGTCTATGTAGTATATGTCTCCTTCCTGTAATGCATTCTCACTTGCTTTGGAAATATCATCTTCCTCTCACTCGTATGTAGCACAGTCATTTTCCTACATGTCTTCTACAGTGCATGCTTCTATAATGTAGGTGTCTGGGTTTTCTGTTTTACATCTGACCACATGGACATTTGGGCTGGAGATTATTATTTTGTAAGCTGTTGCCCTTTGTGTTTTTAAGGTTGATTTGGATCTTTCTAGAATTGCAAAGAGTTAGTGCTCTGCGTACAGTGTCACTGAGCATCCCATCACGATTGTGGCACTTTTTTCAATGGCGAAGGCCGCTGCAGCGAGAGCTTGTTCGCATGCGAAGTGCCCTTACATTACTGAGTCCAATGTTCCACCATAATAGGCAGTGGCTTGTGGCCTAGTTAAGTTTCTGTGTTTTTACTGCAGTCATTAACGTGCCATTGCAGTGTGAGAATAAATAAAATTCCCTGTCATAATCTGGGTTCGCGAGAACTGTTGTGTTTGCAATCAGATCTTTTAACTTGAAGTACTGTGTCATCATCTCATTTGTCATTTTCATCGGGGCATTATTCATTTGTGACTCTTTTGGCGCTTGCAGCAGTGGGCGTATGTATGCCGCGTAATCAAGTATATATGCGCGGCAGTAATTACAAATACTGAGAAATGTTTGCATGTCCTTTACTGTTTTTGGAATTATCATATGGCGTATGGCAGCTGCCCTGTCAGGCAGTATCCTCTTGCCATCTTTGGAAATGAGTTGCCCTAGGTACAGTACTTCTTCTAGGCAGTATTGCAGTTTTCCTTTATCTACTTTATACCCTTTTGTGGCCAACAAATTCAACAATGTTACAGAATCTGTTCTACACTACTCTTCACTTTTGCTGCAGACAAGCAAATCATCTACGTACTGTATTATTGTGCTCTCTACATCAATGTTTCCAAGATCTTCATGTAAAATCCTATTGAAAATCCTGGGGCTTTCTCAATACCCCTGCGGTAGCCTGCAGTGTTCATATCTGTTCCCCTGTAGCGTGATTGCTGTGAGGTACTGAGAGCTTGGGTCAAGTGGGATTGAAAAGAAAGCATTCTTCAGATCCACTACTGTAAAGCATGTTGTGTCTTTGGGTATGCTGCACAGTATTGATGCTGGATTAGGCACTAATGGGAATTCTTTCTGGATGACGTCATTGAGTGGGCGTAAGTCTTGTATCATTCTCCACGCCCCACCTTTCGCTTTTTTATTGGAAAAATTGCTGTATTACATGGGGAGTTGGGTGGCACTATTATTCCTTGTTTTAGTAGTGCCCTTCTTCTGCTTCCTTTGATAGTGGGTACTGCTTAACTTTTGGATGTATGGCACCTGGCTTCGATTTTTTTTTTATTGGTGTTACTTCGTGCAATAACCCCACATCATGGGGACCTGTGGTCCAAATCTCTGGTAGGACCCTTTCCATGCCTTTCTCAAATATTGAGGGTGGCACGTTGACACTAGCCATGAGAGGATTGTGTATTTCCCTGTACTGGGTCATGATGTCACATGGTATACTTATTTCCATTATTATCTCCCCATCACTCTCACTTTCAGTGAACAATTCTTCATCAGTTAAGTCGTGCAACATTATGTTTGGGTCTATGCACAGTACTGTTCTCTACTCGCATCCATGTGTGTCGAGTCCTATTACTGCGATACGCTTTCTTGAGACCTGAACCCCTTCTAAATCAATGGACAAAATGGTTCCTGGCACAATGTCGGTATTAACAATTGGATGAAAGACAAAATCTGAGGGTACCTTCCAATCTCTTTTTGTTATCTCTGGCACTACTCGTGCTAATACTCTGATACCATAAATTAACATGTCCATGTCAATGGGTACCCCTCTTACTGCAACTTTGTTTGTCATGTTGCTTATCATCAACATTGCTCATACAAGGCACACTCCTGGCGTTGAGCACACTATCCCTCATTCAGTAAAGGAGATCATCATGTTCAATTTGCTCAGAAGGTCCCTTCCTAGCAAATTTATTGGCGCGTCTTTGTGATACAGTAAAGGTGCGCACACTGTTTTTCCCCCCACTGTTATGTCAAGGTCTTTTGTGTAAGGAACCTTTAAAATAGCCCCAAAGAACCCCTGCATTTTCAAATTTCTTGCCGAGAGCGGAAACCGCCCTTCCATGAGACATGATTTTTCCGCTCCTGAGTCTACCATGAAGATAAACTGCTTGTTGCCTATCTCTGCTCCTACTAGTGGTTCCTCTTCTGCACATAGGGTAGTGGATAGGACTGGACATGCAAGTGCTCTCTGTGGGCTGCCCTAATCTGCATACGTCTCAGTTCCTGGCACTGAGAAAACGTTATCTCCTACCACCACTGCACCGCGAAAAGGTGCAGGTGCACCATTAGCAGATGTCGCAAGAATGTTATTGTTCGCATTCCCTACAGTATTTTGTCTTGCCATAGGTTGTTGTATACCCCTCTGTTGTGGCTGCTGCTGCTGGGGTGGCTGCCTTTGTGGCATCTGGGGTTCATTTTAATATTGCTCATTTTGTCCGCCCCCTCCCATACGTAACCCATAGGGACTACACGGGTGTGGATGAGCATATTGTTGTTCATTACCCACAGGGGGCTGTCCTTGGAAGTAACCCATAGGTCGCATTCTACATTCTCTTGAATAGTACCCCCACCTTCCACAATACCAACATGACCCTTGTGATCCTCCTCTCATCCATGGCCCACCAAATCCTCTATTTCCCATTCCTCCGACTCCCCCTCGTGGCCCCCTGTACCCACCTCGTCCACATGTTGGACTCCCTTGCCATTGGGACCCACTGTATTGTTCTTCTCCGTCCCACTTTTCTTGTCCTCCTGCAGCCCATGTTGTGGCCAATCTGACTGGTGCATTTCCTGCTCTGTCATCCCCTTCACTACTCCTATCAGTTGATGTTGCTGCATTCAGCACTGCGATCTTCACTAACTTATTCTGCACTAACTTTGCTTCGCCTGCCAACCTTTTCTGTGTTATCTCCTTTTCTCTTTCTTTGATCCTCCTACAATGGTGTACAATTATGCTTTGGATCTCTGGCCAGCCCTTGGCTTCTATCCCAGCTATTTTATCCAAGGCCTTCTGTACCTCCTTTGGGAGCCCTTTTTTAATTATGAAATAGAACAAGGCGGTGGATTGATGCCACGCCGTACCGGTTTCACTTCTCCGCAGGTATTGCACGCGGAGGATGAATTGCATAGGCTCCTCCTCCTCTCCCATCGTGCACTGCATCACTAAGTGTAAATCTGGAATGTCTGGAAACATTCTCCGCAATGCATCTCATACCTGTGCTCTAACGTTAGTGAATGGTGATCCATCATGGCGGTCACAACTCATTGTCACTCCCGGGAACCCCACCTTCACCCACACTGCGTCTGCTTGATCACCAACAGCGGACACCAACAAACTTTTCAAATCCCCTATTGCTAGTGGAACTCCTGCTGTGTTGTTTTTGAATGCATGTATCCATTTCCCCACCCGACCCGAAAGTGGGTGGAGAAGTTTCAACAAGTTGTTCTTATCCATTTAGGCCCACAGAATGTAGTGCGGCCTCCCTGCCCCTTTACGTATTAGCAGCATTTGTAGTTTGTGTTTTCTTCCTGTCTTACTTACCGTTCCCTTCTCTGTCTTACTCACCAGCATATTTCCTACTCGTTGTCTTAACCACCTTTGCCACCTTGGTGCAACCCTTTCATCTTCCTGGTCGAATGGGAATGGCAGCGGAGACCCCGCTGCTGCTACCCCTTCTTCATATTCATCTAAATCGCTCTATACCTCTTCTACTTCCTCTTCTTGCTCCCTCTCTTCTTGCCCCTCCCCGAGCTGGCTATCTGGGGTTGTTAGGCGTATTATTCTCACTGTTTTACCATTTAAATGGAACAGAAACTCCCCCGATTGCCACTCCTGCTCTTGCCCTCTTGGTATTGGCGCCGGCTGTGGCGACGCTGATGTTGATTCTCCTGCAACGCTTGGTGGAGGCGTGAGGTCTGCCACCGACAGTGGTGGCACCTCCCCTCCCCCTGGCAACATCTGGCTCCTATCGCATAATGCTCTTAATCATGTTATTTCCAATTGTGCATGTGCAAGTTGCCTGGCTAAATCTCCAGTTAGTCGTGCTAAATTCATCGGAGGGGACCTAGTTGGGCCGTAGATCCCCCCTCTGTCATACGGGGATGGTGCAGTGGCTGATGTTGTTGCCGGAGTGGTCTGGGTGGGGCACATGGGCACATACTGGAGCTCGCTATATCCCACTGCAGGCCTCGTCATCAGCGGGTATATTTTAGTAGTATCATTTTCTGTTGTAGTTGTTATGCATTCTCCCCCCGCAGCCCCACTTCCCTCTTCCGGCACCTTCTCTTTCTCAGTTGTCGTATTCTTACTCACCTCACCTGGGGGTGTTATCTACTCAAACATTTGCCACAAATGTAACACTTCCCTTCTGTTCTGTAACTGTTTTCCCCTGTACCTTGCCGGCAGGTGTGTGGACACTAGATACCCTCTTATCAAAAGACCCACCCTCTGGCTATATGGGTGTTATGCTGTCTCCCTTTATCTCCGCCACCCATTGATCGTGATATTTCTGTATCTTTTCGCTATACAAAGGGAGGTGTTGGCAAATATGTGCTAGTGGTGTTGTTCCCCCCATAGTGGTATATTTATTGCCCTTGTTGGTGGTCTCTTAATCTCCTGCGTGTAGGTGCACAGACCTTCAGTAAACACTCTTCTTGTTCCTATGTTTTTCCCAACCTTCTTTTTACCTTTTGACACCAACACTATTTCGACAGTCTTCCCCCGTACACCACTTTGCTGGGACTGTAAATTATTTCAACTATGAATATTTGTCATTTACCATTATCCAAAACACTTTCATTTACGTACACATTGCATTGTCAATTTTCTTAATCAACCTTAGTTTGTTCTTCAACTTACAGACACATAAGCAGTTACTAACATACCAACATGTAACACCTTGACGCATGTGAAAACACAAACATATAACATGTAACATATACTACCTGCACGCTTTACTCCCTCTTTTAATTACTTTAGTTTGTTACCCACTGCTCTAGCTTTCTCATGCACTCCCCACCTCTTACTCCCCTCTCGCTACCTCACCAAGAATTCTGCTCATACGGAAAAAGAATATTCTAAATTACTACTCTGAGATCTCTACATATACAAGACTCCTACTGTTTTCTCTTTATCTTCACTTATTTACCTGCACTGGATGAGAAAATGCTATGCAGCGCCGCCTTCTACCCTGTTTGGGCTAGGATCCCTTACTCTCCTTTGACCTCTTTTATCTCCACAAAACCTAATGGCCATATAAAGGATAGATCAGAAAAAGCCTCAGATTCATTCACACAGACCCTAACTTTCTTCTTGCCCACCTGTTACCTGTTCCCTTTTTCCTTAACCTCTTAGGAACTTTCGCAACCGGTACTCATGTGTTCAGTCAGGTTGTCCGAGAGTCACCGTTCACGGTCTATCCACAATCTGGTCCGCACCCCAACCAAGCTGTGCTTTTTTAGTTGGGTATTCGGTAAACGGGAACCCTTGGACCCTTCTCGTTGTGCGCACAGGCTGGTCGACCGCAGAGGCGATGGTTTTGCTGAGGGGCGTCCCAGCTCTTGCCGCATGTCAAGGGGCCTCGGGGCACCTGTCCCAAATCACATCGCAGGGGTCACCAAATGTAAGAGCCCTCCCTGTCTTACTACGTGCAATACAAATAAATGAGACACACCCCAGACGGGGAATGAGGCTAAGAGGACAGGTTGCAAGAGTTTCAGGTTTTTATATAGAATTGGCATCCAGAGAACTCTGCTGCCCGAAAGTGCTCTGGCAAACATTGCATCTACACGACAATATAAAGTGAAACATCATCATAAATGACGCAACTAACATAGGGTACTAGGCCGGTGCTGGATTGCATAGACAGTATAGATATATGTTGTGCTCTGGGTGTTGCTCCATCTGGATTAGTTGGCCAGTTGGCGGGAGGACGAGCGTCACAAGGTCCATCTCCCTGTGTCCGGGTGGGGTGAGGGTCAGGTCGCTGCGAGGTGGGGTGGCCACTAACTAAGCTGACATAATACAACCTAATAAAACATGCACTAAATAATAGTCATTGCAATTCCTTTGAGAAAATCATTGTAGACCTATAAACTTCATTTGTGTATTTACATCATCACTTATTGAGACTTATATGGGGCATTAGGTTAAGGGTCTTGACCAATATGATAACATTGATTGGACTCGTAAAAAGAGGCTGAGGCAGGTTGGCGTCTGTTAGTAGTGGGAGACAATATACTGCGACAGAGGTCTGATGTTAGCTGAGGGCATGCTGGGTGGGCATCATGGCGAGGTCACGTATCTGGTACATCAAGAGAATACCTCGCAGGGACACAGGGTTACACTGGCAGTAATTTTCCAATAGCGAGGGTGAGGGGGCATGAGCAGGTTTGAAGATGGATGAGCTACAGGGCCTGGCTCAAGCCGGTTCACACACGGGACAGTGATCTCAGAGGAAGAGTGAGATGTTACATTTGTTTTTGTTGTAATTACCTCCGGCTCAAGCGTGAGAATGGAGCTGCAAAGCTTTCAGACACAGTGAGGGAAAAGGTGGGGGCCATGTGCGCGGTGTGCGTGGCGCTGCTGAGGGGAGAGAAGCCTTTTTTGTATTATCGCAGTGAGGCCTAGTCAAAAGATGGAGTTGAGGGTGCACAAAATGGATGCCATGTGTCCTGCACAACAGCCCCATCTACGCAAATGCCAGCCAACGCTGGTATTACATAAGGGCAATGGAGGCATTCCCCACCATTGGAGGCACATGCTCCAAGCTGCACTGAATGCATAGGGGGACGGGGGGGCCTACCGGCGCCTCGCTCGCACACATCACCTTGTACCCCTTGTACCCCTTGTACCACCTTGTACCACTTTGTGCTCGCATTGGATACTGCACAAAATGGATGCGGGATTTCTGATAAGGGAAAACTCTTTCTTTATGACGTCATCGACTGGACATAAATCCTGCACATTCCGCCAAACCCCTCCCTGCGCTTTCTTAATCAGATAAATTGCAGTATTACAAGGGGAATTGGAGGGTACAATTATACCTTGCTGTAACTGTGCATGTATTGTTTCCTAGATCCCCTCTTCTGCTTCACTTGACTGGGGTTATTGTCTCACCCGGGGTGGCACTGCACTGGGTTTAAGTTTAATTTTGACGGTGTTACCTCTTACAAGAGATCCACATCATGGGAGTTAGTCGTCCAGAATTTTGCGGGCACTTTCTTCATGTCCTCATCAAAAAATTACGGTGGTGCACTGTCAATGGCCATGAGGGGGTTCACTACTCTTCTGTTTTGTATCATTATATTGCATGGCATGCATATTTCCATTATTATTTCCCCATCATTGTCCTTGTCAGTGAACAGCTCCTCATCTGTTAGTTCACGCAGCACTATGTTTGTGTCTATGCACAGTACTGCTCGCCACTCGCATCCGTGCGTGTCCAGACCTTACAATACGTTCAGCTGATACTTGTACTCCCTGCCGATCTAATGAAAGGATAGTACTTGGTAATATTTCAGGGGCAGCTACAGGGCGGAAAATAAAGTCAGGGAGTAATCTCCATTCTTTTTGTGTTATTTCAGGTACTACTCGTGCTAGAACTTGTTTCCCATACACAAACATGTCTGCATTAATGGGCACCCCTCGAACAACTACTTAATTCGCTATTGAGTTAATCAACAACATTACCCGGAGTGAGCATATTCCCGGGGTGGAATACATTAAACCCTTTTCAGCAAAGGAAATGGTCATATTGAGTTACTAAGGAGATTTCCTCCCAGCAAATTTACCGTGGAGACTTCATGGTACAAGCGGGGTGCTTGCACTTTTTACAGTTTTTTCCCCCTATCTTTACATCCAAATCTTAAGTATAAGGAACCGTGAACACAGCCCCAGAGAATCCCTGCATTTCCAAATTCTTGCCGACAGTGGAAATCCGCTTTCCATTAGGCGCGATTTTTCCGCTCCTGAGTCAAGCATGAAGATGAACTGTCTGTCTCCTATCGCCGCCCTCACCAGTGGTTCCTAGCCTGGATAGTTGATAGGACTGGACACACAAGAGCTCTCTGTGGGCTGTCTTAGTCTGGGTGTGTGTCTGTTTCTGGGAAAGTAAATATGTTCTCTCCAACCATGGCTGTTCCCTGAAATGGTGCTGGTGCACCGTTTGCAGTGGTGGCCAAAGGGTTGTTATGAGTGTTCCCATTTGGCTTTGGCATGTTAATCATGTTTGCATCCCCTGTGGTGGCGCTCAGAGCCCTTGTGTGAATAGGTTGTCAGTCTGCTCCCCCTGTCTATAACCTCCCATGGGCAACCCATAGGGGCTGCCTGGGTGGGGATGGCCATATTGCTGTTCATTATTATATCTTTGTATATTCTGATAATATGGCATGGGACAGACATAACATTCCCTTGCAAAATGGCCCCACTTCCCACATGACCAACATACTCCTTGTCCTCCTAATTGGGCCCCCTGTCCTCCCTACACCCCTTGTTGTCCCTGGCACCTACCTCTTCCTCTTCTAGGCCTTTCTTGCCAATTGGGCCCTCCATACTTCTCTTCTCCAGCCCATTGTTCCTGACCGTTTGTTTTCTATGTGGCTGCCATCCTAGCATGTAATGCTATCGGCCTCTCCTCCTAGTTCCCCTGCCGTTCTGAAGGTGGTGCAGCTGTTACTCCCGTGACCTTCACCAGTTTACTTTGTACAAGTTTCGCTTCATCTGCCAATCTTTTCTGTGCGATTTCTTTTTTCCTTTCTTTGATCCTCCTGCAATGATGTACTATAATACTTTGTATTTCTGGCCAACCTTTGCTTCTATCTCGGCAATTTTATCAAGGGCCTTGTGTACCTCCTTCAGGAAGCCTCTCGTCATAATGAAGGAAACGAGGGAAGTTGACTGGTCCCAAGCCATTCCCGTCTCCGCCCTCCACATATTCTGCACACAAAGAATGTACTGCACAGCATCCTCCTCGTCCCCCATTGTGCATTGCATCACAGAGAATAAATTGGTGGTATCGGGCAAGGTCCTCGGCAGCGCATTCCCACACTTGTGCCCTCATGTTGTTAAAGGAGGCCCCATTGAGCCGATCACAGTCCATTGTCCCTCCTGGGAACCCCGCTTTCACCCACACCCGTCTGCTTGATCGCCCACTGCAGATACTAGCAGGCTCTTGATATCCCCTATGGCTAATGACACTCCTGCATTTTTTTTCTCGAAAGCATATATCCATTGCCCTGCCCCCCCCAGAAAGAGGAGGTAGTGCTTTCAACAGGTTGTTTTTATCCATCAACGCCCAAGCCACATAGTGAGACCTTTGTGCGCCCTTATGAATGAGGGGCATCTGTAGGTTTGTTCTCCCCCTTCTTTTACTTACCTTCATTACTTTCTTCTTTGCCAGTGCCATTTTTCCTATCCTGTTTCTGAGCCTTCCTTGCCATCCTTCCTCTTCCCCTTCCACCTATGGTGTTTGCCGCTGCACTTGCAGACCCCTGCTTGTTGCTCCTTCATCATACTTATCAATATCACTCAAACATTCTTCTTCTTCCCTGTCAGATGTCACGGGATCTGCCCTACACTTACCAGGTCACTTTCCTGCTCTATTCATACTATCTTAACCGGGGCACTATTGATGTGGAAGAGGAAGTCCCTGTACTTCCATTCATCCTCTGCTATAAAGGAGAAGTTTTTCAATGGCGGCCGTGTCTGTCCTCCCCCTGGCAGTGGTTGTGTATTCTGACACAGTGTTCTTAGTTGGGACAACTCTGCTTGGGTGCTGGTCATTTGGACTTCTAAATCTCCGGTCATACATCCTGTTAGCTAGGGGTGTGCTTGTTGGACCATACAAACCCTTAGAGTCATAAGGGGGGGCTACTGCCGGCGTAGTTGGTGCACTTGGTTGGGGTAGAAATAACAGATCCCTCAGCAGGTTTCGTCAGCAATGGGTACAACTTTTTTGGTTCCTCACCTTCATTACTTCCCCCTCCTCCCTCCTCGTTTGTGGCCACTACAGGTTGTGACTCATTTTCCTCATGAGTTATGGGAGGCGTTTCTTCGATCATCTGTCATCCGCCACCCCCGTCGCGAATGGCGGCTTCTTCCGCATTGGAGACTACAGCGTGGGAGAAGGTTTTAGTCCCTTCTTAGTGTTTGGTGACCGCCCATTGGACAGGCGCAGGACTGCCGGGAGGTTATCTGCCTCCTCCTCCCAGACATTCGCTGCGTTGCAACCTTGCTCGATACGCTCCAGTGCCTTTCAGGTTCCCTCGCTCAGTGCTGTCTCTCTGCTGGTCTCCGTTCTTTGCTTTCCGGATCCAGCAGTCTGTACTTTTCTGCTCTCGTGCATCGCGCCCCTCGTGAAGAGGTTGTTTCTGTCTCTCTCCCTCCGCTGTTGCGCTCACGGCAACGGGTTGGTTTCTCTCCCTCTTCCCTCTGCTGCAGCTCTGGTGGCGGGGTAGTTTCTCCCGTGTTTTTTCTGCTTACCTCTCCGCTGTAGAGATTCTCCCCTCTACTGGCTCTTCCTCCTCCCTTCCTTTCTCTAGTTTCCTGCAGTTCTTTCCCCTCCGGGCCGTGCTCCTCGGTCCTAGCCGTACTACGGCTAGCATTCACTTCGTTCCTGCCGGTGTGCCTAATCACTGGGTCCACTGGGGGTTCTCAGCCTTTGGAGTTTCGCATCTCCTTCAGCCTGCAAGTTTGGTCCTGCATCTTCCTCAATTTGCATTGGAACTATTGGACGTTTTTTGGAGGACTCTCTTCTCGAAGGGTTTTTTATCCCAAGTTGGGTTTTCCCTTCTTCCGGCTTGCTCCCGGAAAAGGAGTCCCGGGTCCGCTGTTTACCAGCAGTCACTGTGGCTTCTTTCCATGACAAGCAAGTGCTTCTCAAAAAGGAAAGAGACTATCTAAGCCGCCGGAATCTACAGGACACCGACTACTCTGAAAGCTCAGGTGAGGAGAGTGTGGAGAAAGGGGAGGAAGAAGGGGTTCATCAGCACGAATTATCACATCATCCTCCAGAGATCCAGCACTTCCCTTCTATTTTGAAGCTGCTTACCCTTATATTTGACCATTAAGTATGTTGCCACAAGGTCCAACAACGTCTTTTTGAATGGCCCTTCTTCTGGCCATTTTGAGAGGACCCCTGCCCCTTAATCTCGGTTATCCACTGCACATGGTACTTTTTTATTTGTTTTCACTGAACAAGGGGAGGTGTTTGCAGATGTGCAGGAGCGGCGTATCTGCCCCCATAGTTTCTCACAGCCTCTTCCCAATGTCTGTAAGTTTATGTGTATGTGTGTGTGTGTGTGTGGCTGCCAACACTGTCAACACTTCAATCCTTTTATATGTTTGACACCAGTCTTTCAAATTGCATTTTAAAGCATTTTACTTGTGTCTTATATTACCTTGATCAATTCATTATGAAGAACAAAGAACCATACAGACATGAACTAATTAACAGGTTTACCAGACAAATACACCTTACTGACAACATAAAACATATATTTAGGATAACCCTTTATACACTCTGCCTTTTGTCAAGAATATTTTGTTTCCCCCTCATTCACACTTCGCATTCACCTCACCCCTGGCCCCTTCTGGGCTGACCTCTAAGAGATGCTTATCACTACTAAAAGAAAGAATTGCTGCTATTTTCTGAGTCTACTCAATATACACGACTCAAATGTATTCCTTTTCCTCACTTAAATTCCTGCACTGGTCGAGACAGTACTATGCAGCACCGCCTTCACCCCCTTTGGGAGCTAGGTTCTCGAACCTCCTCTTATTACATCACCCTATATAAAAAACCTAATGGCCATATGAAGAAGAAAAAACACCTCAGTCAACAATCACTCAATCTTACTCACACCCAACTCAACCCATAGCATGTTCCCCGATCATTTAATCTGACCCTTCTCCTATCAATTTTCCCTCCTTTAATTCTTCTTGGGTACCCCCCAAACCTCCCTCCCACACTTATTTTTTGCTATTCCCCACCTGCCCAAACACTTATCTGCCCTTTCCCACACCCCATAAAAAATGTGATGGGCGCATTCGATGGAGTGTGCACGTTAAAAAGCCTGGGGATGAAGATGCAGGCGATGAAAGGATTTTGTACCCCCGTTTGCGGTCTATTCACAATTGGTGTGCCTCCCCCAACCAAGACGTCGCTGGCTCCGGCGAGCAGTTGGGTATTCGCATAGCCGGGACCGGCAGAATCTGCTCAGGAGCGTATGCGTTTTAAACACTGGTCAGCCCTAGGTGGCGGTGGTCTTGATGGGGGTGCCCTGGATCTCGCCGCAGAGTACGGGGGATATCCCGGATCAATCATATTTAAGGGGTCACCAAATGAAGGGACCCATTCCCGAAATACAAATCCCAAACTCAGAATAAATGGACACACCCCAGTAGGGAATGAGACAAGGATGCAGATTGCAAGTTGAACAAAGTTTATATCAGATAAAAGATGCACACAGATGACTCTGCTGCTCTGAGAGTGCTCTGCCAAACAGTACAAAAACATCAGATTATAAGAAGAACATTTTGTCATCCGTGAATGACAGTATGGGTGATGGCTGGAAGGTTTAGAATGAATCTTAACCACTGGCATTGCTCTGGGCAACAACTCCAGACCATCGTTCTTCGACTGCCAAGCCATTACAGAAGGGGAAAGACCATATGCAAATCAGGCTTAGTCCCACCCCAAAAGGCTAGGTCACATCCCTTCTGCACGAGACCACAAGCAGCCCCAGACATGTTTCAGCCTTTGGGGCCTCATCAGTGAGGATTAGCTTGGGTCTCTAGGCCCAGCAGGCACAGGACCCACGTCTGGGCATACCCGTCCCACTCGGGGTGACAAAGCAGTTCGGGCTGGGCTGCTACCATTGGTGGCAGTACCTGACTGATTTGCATATGGCTAGACCCCTTTTGCAATAGCACAGACGAGCTAAAAAACGGTGGTGTGGAAGGTTGCCCAGAGCATTGCCAGTAGTACAGATTCATTCAAAATCTTCCACCCATCACTTTTGTGGTCACAGTTTGTCACACTATGTGAGAGAGGGTATGCCCAGACGTGGGTCCCTTGCTTGCTGCGCCATAGGAAACCAAGCTGCACCTCACGGAGGCAGCCCAACAAGGCCGAAACATGTCTGGGGTTGCTTGTGTTTCCGTGCAGAGTGGAACTGGCCTAGCAGTTCGGCTGGGCTGCTACCATTGGTGGCAGTACCTGACTGATTTGCATATGGCTGGACCCCTTTTGCAATGGCACAGAAGGGCTAAAAAACGGTGGTGTGGAAGGTTGCCCAGAGCATTGCCAGTGGTACAGATTAATTCAAAACCTTCCACCCATCACTTTTGTGGTCATAGGTGATGAATACTACATGGTTATTGGTTCACTTCAAAGTTACATTATGGACCATATTGGGTTGATGCAGCTTGAATGGCTGGTGCTGGGTTGTTGCTTCTCGCAGCACATGGGTCAGCTGGGCTCATCTGGGAGGGGTGAAGGTAAGAGGAACCAGGCATGAATCGGCTAACTAATCTCTTTATTATGACAACATAGAAACACGCTATAAACAACTTATCAACATTAAACTCTAGCATTTAGAGGTGCGATAAAGTCCAGCTAACAACTATATATACAGCTTATACTTTGCCCCCAAGCAACAATAAAACATAGTGTCTTAATCCCAGCAGCCACATTGGAGGGGTTTGGTCTACCCGGTGCCTCATGATACAGATTAATGTTTGTTCTTTCTTCATTGTACATATGGTGCAGGGGGGACTTAAGACTGTTGTGGGTGCTTGTTCTGGTCATTGCAGATAGTTAGATGTGTATCAGAACAAAAAGGACAGATGGGTCTGGGTTTGGTGAGCAGTGGGTGCGAAGGTGGGGGTTGAGAGGGCACATGCGGGTTCGTGGAGATGGATGAGTACACAAGTCAAGATTCGCCCCGGTCACACACAGGGCAATGAGCTCAGAGGAAGAGAAAGATACAGACGGTGTGCAACAATACATGGCTGTACTTCCGTGAGAAAGGAGCTTGTGTGCCGCAGACAGGGGAGGGGGTGGTGGTGGTGTCTGGGCTGGTTGTGCGCATTGCTGGCCGATGGGAGGGATGGCTTTTAGAAATCATTGTGTGGCCTAGTAAAAAGATGGAGTTTGGGGTGGCATAAAATGGAGTCTGTATGTGTCATCCAATGGCTTCTTTCCTCTGTCATCAGAGGAAGGACAAGGGGACATCTTGCCGCGATGGGATGAGCAGTAGATTCCTTTCATGCAGAATGTACAGGGGGGCGAAAAGACTCTTCCTCCCTTACATTACTTTCAACATTGCTTCAAGTAAATAGCTTCATGTCTTCTGTTAGACACATCGTAAAAGGCAATTCCCCTAAAAACCCCTACAACATTAAAAGAGATGAAGCATCCAATTTTATCAATGATTACAATTCAATCTGTGCCCTCTTATGGAATGCAAACATAGACATACAATACATTGCAGACAAATCCACTGCAATTGCAAGCTGTCACAGCCTATCTCATCAAAGCTGAGAAAACAGAGATAAAAGATCTCTGGGATGACATGCCATCTGACAAAACACTATCACAAAAGATTTGACAGCTTCAGTATAAAAAATGCTCTCCCATAGAGAATGTGGGTGCTACGAAGCTGTAGACTGTTTAACAGGTAAAGCCTTATATGGCAAATCCGAACATATTTTCTGGCTAAACCCTGGTCCAGCTTCATCCTGAAAAAGAGTATTAACATCCTACCAAGAGATTGAAACAATAGCCACAAATGATCCCAACAGCCAGGATATTTAAAAAAAAAAAGATTTAATTGACACATACTACTCAAACAGAAGTACTGCTTTGGAAAACATGTGCTTGTACGACATAGCCCAAAACAACTCATACAAAAACAATGTCACACCAGATGAGACAACTACAAAAATATTCAGTCTGAGTGAAGGAAGCCTAGTGAAACGTACCAAACACAGCCTAATTAATCACCTAAAGTTATCATTTATATCTCTGTAACATAGATAACTGTATTTGTATTACAACCCTACTGCAACTTTTTAAACCTTGGAGAAAAGAAGAAGAAGAATTATTAGGTGACTATGACTCATTTGAAACTGCATTCAAAGCAAAGGAAGGCAGCATAACAAATGCCAATTTCAAATACAAAGACATGTTTGACATTGAACACCAACAAGAGGAAGCAAGTGAAGCTCAACTAGACAAAGACACTCCTGAGCGAAGTCAACCTTCCCTTAAAGGAAGCCAATAACCACTTGCAGAACCACTCATTCTAAATGAAGCTGAAATAACCATGACTGGGATAGAAATACCACATGTCAATATAAAATGTCTGAAGAAGACTTGTCAGTGCTCAAATCACAGCTAAATGAACAGTTTACCATGTATCTAGTAGTCACTAAAGATATTGAACATGGTTTTAAATGTGAAACTAAAATGTGTAGCTGTACACATTATAAACTTCTCCTCCTGTATGTAAGTGGTGAGGCTGGTTCTGGTAAAACATGGTTAATTAAAATAATCAGAACATATCTACAAACCTTAACAAACAACAACCTTTTGGCTGTTGTAACAGCCCCCACAGGTTTAGCTGCCTACGACCTAGGAGGTGTAACTTTACACAGACTACTGCTCCTTCCAGTAGAACACCAAGATAAATTAGAATACTACAAATTATCAGCAGAGGCTGCTACTGTAGGAAGCATAATTCTGAAACAAATGAACGTGCTCCTAATAGATGATGTAATCATGGTTTCCAACCTCATGTTGGCTTTTATGCACTTCAGAATGCAAGAAGTCCTAAACACTGAATACATACAACATTTGCTTGTTTTTGGAGATCTCCTACCAGTAAAAAGTCAACCTATTTTCAAAACATTAAGACACAAGCTCTGTTGCAACACACCCAGCTGTATTGGAAATGCAAATCTCTGGCAACATTTTCAGTGCATAGCACTTACTCAAACCATGCATCAGTCTGCAGAGCTCACCTATGCTAACATTTTAAAAAGTATTAGAACTGGTCTGCTTACAAAAGATGCAAAATCCATCTTAAATACGAGACTAATCCATGAGCTATATGGCCGAAAAACATCTGCTCCTGTTGCCATGAAAAAATCAACTCAAACAAATCTAAAATACATGTCCTTAACGCCAACCCTTGCAAGCTGTAATCAATTCAATGACACAATGTTAAAAAAAGAAATGCAGCCCAATCTGCATATCAGCCTCACAGACAAACTATAAGAACACGGTATGACACTCCCTATGTGTCAACAAGCAACTCAACTTCTACTCTTGTCTTTGATGTCCTGGGTGTTAGTCTTAGCAGTGCACGGTGGTGGCGCAAGTTATGGTTGTTTAGCTTACCATAACTGGTGAATTTCTGAGGTTTTTCGATTTCACTTGAAACCATAACGTCCCTTTAACAACGTTTTTTCTTTGAATTTCATGTTTTTATTAGTCCAACATAACCATAACGTCCCCTTAACAAAGTTTTTTCATTGAATTTCATAGGTTTTTATTAGTGCAACTTAACCATAACGTCCCTTTAACAAAATGTTTTCATTGAATATATATATATATATATATATATATCCTTCAGATAATTAGTTGCAGGCTGGATACCTCTACCTAATTAAAGGTTCTGTAAATTGCATTCCAGAGAATACGCATCAATATGCTTCAAGTGGTCAATAGGTACAGAAAAAAAACTCAGAAAAGTCAATGTGCGTTTGCTTAATTACTTTGAACTGTACAGCTCATTTGCAGTCTATTAATAATAGATAAGGGGTCAGTGTGAAATGGCGATGATCAGTACTTTCCATTCGGACAGATAATTTGACACAACACATATTGCTGCTCGTAATCTCTCCACACTCTGCTCGCCTCTCTGAACTGCCGAGAAAATCAATTTGGAAGGAAATCCATACTACACACATACAAACCAAGTGAGCACAGGAGAAATGTCACACCAGAGCAGCGCTAATCTTTTCCTCGACCGCCCAGCCCCAAAAATGTTCCATTAAACATGTGTCATAAACCGTGTGAATGTTTTTGAGGAAAGTTTCACTGACCGCCACTTTAGTAATCCTGATTAACATAGACATGGATGGTTTGTACATTTCCGCTTTGGGAATGTGTGAAGAATTCCTCACACAGCACAATAAAACCATAGCCCTCCTCCTTTTGTGACCGCCATACAGATAATTGGTCTATTTCCATTTTTCGGAGAAAAAAATGCTCAAACTGACGTCTGGCAGTTTCTTTTTAGAAATGGCAAATGGCTCGAAACTATTTTAGTGAGCAATGGTTGCAATAAATAAAATCGATCTGTTGTAAAGGTTTTACCGTGGGGAACGGTGACACGTTGTTTAAGAGTAGTTTAAGATCTCTGATCTATTTTTGGCCTAACATTTGTAGCACTAATTTCTGCTTTGTTCCTCTGTTTTCTTTGGTACGTTATGGCGGGCGCTAGGACCCACCAAATCCACGAGGCCTTGTCTTCATTAAAGGCTGAACTGGTGTTTAAGAGGGAATGTCCTTCTTGTGGTTCACCACATGAAAGTCGAAACTCATCAGCGTGCTCCCCTCTTATCTTCAAAGCTGCGTCAGTCTGACACGTGGACACTAACAAAGGCGGAGGCCACTTCTTTGAAAATATGCATCTGGGCACTCTTGGCAAAGAGATCACAGACTGCCATTTGTTAATTAGGAAAGTACACAGCTAATACCACCCATGCCATGATACTATGAAGGGGCCAACACCACAGCTAGCCAGAGCGTTCTCAATTCACTGTGTTTTGGGTCTCTCACTGGGAAAGGAAAGCCACTTAGTGCAATCAAACATATCTTTTTTACAATCCTCCATGCTTCAGAACATATGATGTACTAGCTGTACTCAGAGTATCATCAGCCATCTAGCTCACCCTCTATTTGACACCCACAAACACTCCACTCTTTCCCGCTCTGTCTCTCACTCTGTCTCTTTGGGCTTATTTTGGTGGCAGAGGCACCAAATCTTCACCAACACCATCGCTACAGAGAGGAGAGAGAGTAAAGGTGGGCCAGAAAGTGGTTGGCATAACTTGAAATTCTGTGACATAATCGGACTAGACATTAAATGTTATTTCTTCTTCCATTATGCTGATGCTATCCAATAGTGCCACGTAGGGCCTCATTACAAGTCTGGCGGTCTGAAAATAAGGATGCCGGTAGCAACGTATCGGCACCCTTTCCGGACCGCCAGAATACGAGTGTAAGCACCGGCCCCTGCAGGCGTGGTTTTCATGGAAGCATCCGCGCTTCCGTGTCCCCATTCCCGTGGAGTTCTTTGGGACTCAACGGGAATGGAGGACTCAGTTTCCACCGCCTAACATCCCAGGCCACTGGGACTTGTAATGTCCCGGTGGCACCGGGATATGAGGTGGTGGAAACGGTGTTGCAAGGTCAGTGGCAACCCGCCGGTAGCCGCCAGCCATGTAAATAAGCCCATTTTCTGTACCATTTTTATGTGACTGTCTCACTTTCAAAGCTGGGACGGAATAGTGATATTTCTTTTCCTAGCCAGGGGGATTTGGGATATATTTGTGCTACTTTCCTAGCCCCATTGGGCTACATGTAGATTCCCCTCTCTGGATACTGTTACCATACATGCTATTATTTATTTTGTAGGTGCGAACCGCTGACAACATACAGATGTCATCATAAAAATTTTTACATATCTTATGAGGACATATGTATACACTGACAACATGCAGATGTCCTCATATGAAATTTTAGATTTCTTATGAGGAGATCTACATATTATCAGTGGAACTGCACCTCTCTGATCTTAATGTGAATTCGTATGAGGACATCTGTATGTTGTCAGGGGTACCGAACCCTTGTAAATTGTAGATCATTGGAGAGGTCCAGTACTACTGACACATGTTTTCTCCTTCGCACAACCTGTTTCCATTTCTGTTTCATGTTTCGCTGGTTCTTGTTTTTAAAAAAATGTTTTTTAGAGGAGCAGTATCACTTATGAAGATATCTGTATGTTGTCTTTGATACGGCACCTATCGAATAAAATAAGTGGAGAGGATATCTACACGTTGTTAATACATTGGAAAAGTTTGGTACAACTGACAAAATACAGGTGTCCTTATAAGAAATCACATTGAGATAAAAACTAAAATATAAGACAACTATGACCAAAGGTTGCAATTATACATACAACCAACAGATGTCACTCCTTAACCGTGCTGTTGCTTCTTTCCCACCTTGTGCTAGCCCTCTTCCCATGTGCTGTCCCTCCCCCCTTGTGTTGTCCCTCCCCCTCGTGCACTGTGCCTCCTCCAGCCTTGCACTGTCCGACTTCCACAAGTTGTGCTGTCCCACATCCTTCCCACGTGTTGTAACTCCTCCCCAGCCCTCATGCTGTTATGTCTTCCCTCTTATTCTGTCACTTCTTCCCCCTTATGTTGTCGCTCCTTTCCACTTGAACTACAGTTTCTTTCTGTCTTTGTGCTGTCCTTCCTCCCTTCCTTGTGCTGTCTCTCCCTCCTCTTTTGCACTGTCCGTACTCACCCCCTTCCACTGGACTCCTCCCCCTTATGCTTTCCCCGCGTGTGGTTTCCTTCATCCCCATTGCACTTTCCCTCTTCCCACCTTGCACTGTCCCTCCTCCCCCTGGCACTGTTCCTCCCCCCTTGCACTGTCCCTCCTTCCTCTTAAGCTGTTGCTCTTTCCCCCTTGCACTGTTGCTCCTTTCCTTCTTTGCACTGCCCCCCCCCTTATCCTGTCCTTGTTTGTGCTTTCCCTTCTCCCCCTTGCACTTTCCCTCCTCCCACTTTGCACTGTCCCTCCTTCCTCTTTTGCTGTCTTCCCCCTTGTATTGTCAATCCTCCCCTTGCACTGTTCCTCCTTGCACTGTCCCTCCCTCCTTGTGCTGTCCCTGCTTCCACCTTGCACTGTCGCTTCATCCCTCTTGCAGTTTCCTTCCCCCCTGTGTGCTGCCCCCAGCCCCTTGTACAGTTCCTTCTCCCCCTTGCATTGTCCCTCCTCCTCTATTGTGTTGTCCCTCATTCCCACTCCTTGTACTGCCCCCCCCTGTGCTGGCCCCCTTGTGCTTTCCCTCCTTCCCCCTTGCCCTGTCGTGCCTTCCCCATGTACAGTTGCTCCTACCGCCCTTATGCTGTGGCTCCTACCCCGATGTGCTGTTATGCCTTCCCCTTGCACTGTCCCTCATTCCCCCTTGTGCTGTCGCTCCTTGCTGCTCTTTCCCTCCTTGCAGTGTCACTCCTTCCCCCTCCAGTGCTGTCGATACACCCTCCCTTTGCCCAGTCACTCCTCTCCACATTTATACTTTCACTCCTTCCTTTAAATGTTGTACAATGCTCATGTGTACTATTTTTGACCTACCTTTCATCTATTGGCTAATTTCATTCTTCCTCATGTTGTGATTATTTCTACTTCTTCCCCCCCACATTGCTTCGCCCACCCATTGGAGCTTCCCTTCATTCCCTCCCTTGCTTTCATTTCTTCCTCCCTGTGCTGTCATTCCACATTCTTTCCCTCCATGCTAAATGTAAAATGCAATAAACAACTAAACACGTCAAAGCTATTGGCATGGCCAATGCTTGTTTTCTTTGTGGGTGAGGGTTCTGCTCTCAGGTGCCTTTGGTAGGAGAGGGGGGTTTGTAAAAGCTGTTATAAAACAAGCACTGGGAGAGCCAATAGTGTTATTTTTTAAGTAGACATTCCAGGCAAATGCCTAACTAATGCCTATGCTAGGGTCAACACCATTGGCTTTGCGAATGCATGTTATTAATAGGAATTCAGTGCAAGGGACAGATGCAAGATACATGTTTTATCATAAATCAAGTGCTTGAAGGCACATTTGGTTGAGGCATTGTTTTACACAATGAACTGGTTTATAGTGCCGAAAACGTCATTGCCATAAAGAATACTGATGAGAAATAACATTGGCTTCCCCTTAAAAGCAAAACTAGCTCAAAGGGATCCTGGGGCAATGGTGTTTAGATGGAGAGGATCAGGTACTGGGTGGAAATGTTCACAGGAGCTAGTTTGGCCATGTTTGGTCAATGGGTTGATAAAAAACCCATAGTACCCACAACATGTGTACCCCTTCACATCCCTTCTCTCTCATAACTTCACTTCAAATACCAATAGTTGCAGCTTATAGATAGAGCTTTAATTATCACTTAATTGTCAAAACATAAAAACTGTTTGAAGAATCACACCCTAAGGCTTTTATTTCATTATTGTGCAATTATTCAGACTTGTGATTCAGAGCTCTCAAGTTTCAGATAGCCATTTGTGAGAAGGCCATTCAGAGTTATTTCTCTTTGATAGATTTTTCCTTCCTATTTTATATGTAGCAAAACTACAAGTCCTAAATTCCCGAGCAATAATAGGACTGAATGGACTTCTCACACATAACAATGGTAAACTTGGGAGCTCTGGGTTTTCTCCCTCCTTGCCATATCATGAGATTTAAACATTTAAGCCCAGACTACAGTGTTATCAGCGATCTCAAAAGTTCTCCAGGAAAGCATTTTGATTCGCCTCTGCTTCAAACCAATGATTAGGGTTGTATATTGTGATTGGTCACTAGCCACTTTTCCCCTTCAGTCCCCCATTCCAGTTTCCAAAGCATAGCTTACTGAAAATACAATGAGTCAGGGTAAATATTTCAGGAACGTTCATGTGAAATCCAACGTTATGACGTGCGGCCAATAAAAAAGCAGTCATAGAAAGATGTGCATAGGCAAAACTAGGAATAGAGTGCACAACACATAGAACACACATTTGTACAAAAAACTATAAAACTATGAAATGGATGTGGAAATATTTATCTTTTGAAAGCTGCACTGTGCAAATACCCCAGTCAACACAGTACCAAACCCTGGTTGGATAGGAATACCCACTTACTAAATGGTTAGATGTAAAGAATACATTCACTCAATATATTTAATGATGGGGAAATGGGCACAACTGGTTTAAAGCTGCTCATTAGCCATCACAAATCAGAGCATGTTCTCGTACCTGGAAGTTATTTCTGGACCATCACATATTAAGGTGGGGAATCTGCCTTATATAATAATACAATTAAATCACATTACTTTACAACTGCCACACTGCCCCATGCCAGGAGTGAGCAGACTTAGAAAGTCAGATAAAACTGTTGGCTTTATCAATACACGTTTTAAGCAGGACTTTAGTGCAAGGAACACATATAAATCAAGGGGCTAAAGGCACACTTGTTTAGGGCAACTTTATTACACCAGAAGAACATTTTCCAGCAGCAATGAAGCCAATAGTTTTCAGCAGATAGCTTAGAAATAATACTGGATGGCCAAAGTTTGATGGTACCGCTTAATAAAAATAGCTCAAAGAGATTCCAGAAAGATGTCTTTTGGGTGTCTAGGAGCAGGTACTGGCCCTGATTTGCCTGGGCCACAAAGTAACCACATGTTTTCATATGGTTTTTCACAGCTACCCAGGCTGCCTCTTTACGCTCAGCATCAGACAACTTCATCAGCCTGTTGGCTGGCTTGTCTCTATTCTGGTGTGATTTGCTGTCCTAGTGCTGCCTGTCTGCTTGCTTATGGTTGAAGTTTTTAATGGATTTGTACAACTGTCTCTGTTGCCCTGATTGGCTCTTTACTTTAGTTTTCAGATAACTTTTCAAAAGTAGATAGTCTCTGCAGTGGCATGATGATTTAGTTACAGGTTTTTTTGTCATCTAGGATGTGTACTTCTTGATAGTCAATAAGACTAATTTCCTGGATTTTCTCTTTTCATTTTTCCCATACTTTTCATATGGTCTTCCCTGGCTGCCCTGGTTGCCTCTTTACGTTGATAATCAGACAGCTGCATACGCCTGTTCTCTGTTTTGTCTCTGTTTTGGTGTATCTTGCTGTGTAAGTGATGCCTGTCTGCTTGCGTGTGCGTCACTTTAGAGCAACTTTAAACCATGCCATTACATTGCTTGTGAAAAAATTAGAAAACATGCCCTAGTAAGACCCTTTTCGAGACCTTTAGATAGTTACCCCTTCTTTTATTTAGCAGACCATATATATATATTACACGGCCTACAGTAGTGGCCGTGTAGTTATGGTTAAGTTGCTCATGTCATAGGAAGAGCACTTTTTGGGGGGCTTATAACTTCGCTGCCCCTGGACGAATCCTCACCAAACATTGCAAAAAAAGTATATGGCCCACTCTGAAAGTTGCAAAGTTTGGTAAGGATTGGCCTGGGGGTGTTGGCAAAGTTATAGGGGGCGTCCCCAAAATTTATTTTTTCCCATAGAGTGAATGGGGAAAAATCTTTGCTCACGCCTACGACTCAAACCGCTGGATGGATTTTCACCAAATTTACGGCAGGAGCAGCGGCTTGGTCCCGAAAGCATGTTTTTGTAAATTTGGTGGAAATCCGTCCAGTATTTTATTTTTAAAACGACCAAAAAGTAGGTCTAAACATTTTTTTGATATCTATGTCCTCTCTGTGCACACACTTCCCTGTTCGCTCCGTGGACAGGACACCGATTGGTTAATCGGCTTGCGTCATGTCCGCGGACAAGGGACGTGTTCGCTGATTGGCTGGGGTGAGGCGTGAGGTGCGTCACATTGTTTCGATGCACCCGCCATCGGACAGCGCAGCATCAAACAGAGGAAAAATACAATTTCGGGGAGTGTGTTGGTGTGTAGGAGTGCTTGGGGAGGGTGGGGGAGTAAGAGATGGGTCAAATGCTGTATTTATTTAGGTGGCCGGTGCCCCTGATGTGTTTGAGATGCCTGCGGTCACATCGGCTGTCCGCGGACATACTAAATGCTGGGGGCACTACTAGCTATCTTACTTTAGTATGATGTTGGTTTTGGGTTGTTAGTAGAGCATTGATTGTAGCATGCATGGCATGCACCCAAGACTCTAGGCCCTGGCCACAACCACCCATGCTACCAAATATTTTGACTGTGGTATGTGGGCTGCTTATAGGGGATATATGTTTTCAAAACTTTGTGTACTGTTTCATTTGTAGAGTCTGTATGTGAAGTTTTAGCTAGGCTATGGAGTTAAGATTGTAGAGTTTGTAACAAGCACTGCGGAATAAGATACCCATGGAAGTAAACAATTTGGATAGTGGTGTATTGTTAGATGTTTGCTTGAATGGGTGTGTTGTGCAGAAGTTGTTTGGAAGTCCATTTATTACATACTTACTGGTTGACTTTTTTGTGGTTGTATGCAGTCTTATCATGACATGGGTAATTGGAGTAGACATTCTTTTTTGATCTCTGTGATGAAAGAAAAGATCATGTTAGTGTAGGTAGTTCACAATGAGTTATTGCATTGCATAATAGACGTTTCTGTATTTTTTTTTACCCTCATATTTAGTACTGTAGAAGTACTATACTTCAAACCAGTGTACTGCACAATTTGCTCAGTTTCTGTGTTTGTTTTTTTAAATCATTGGGTCTGTGGAAAAAAAATCCTTCTATGCTGTGGTAAAATATATTTCTTGCATTGTTTTAGTGTCTATTTCATGTTTCTTGCTAATCTTGTATCTGTTGGCTTGTTGCAAATTTTTGGGGCAGTTAGATACCTGTTGGCGTATTCTAATTGTTTATTTCTACTTTTATGCTATTCATCTATCTGTTGGGTTGTTGCAGATTTTTTAGGGCAGTTAGATACCTAATGGCGTCTTCTAACTGTTTATTTCTTGTTACATTTAGTGGTATTTATTTTTTTTTTCCTTGTTGCAGAATCTTGGAGCAGTTAGATACCTGTTAGCGTATTCTAACTGTTTATAGTTTTGAAATTGAAGTTTTGTTAATGTTTATGCAGAGATTAGCTATTAAATTTTGGTTTTAAGAATATTAAATAAGTGTTTACAAGATTTGCTGGTAATCTATATTTTAGAGTAATGGTAGTATCGTTACATTCAAACCATCCACATTTCTTTTTTATGTATGCAGTGTAGTGACCTGCATTGGTTGTGGCTCCTGTGTGGTAGATTATACCTATTGATGTGAAGGTTTTCTTACCAAGTGATACTTGGCCATGTGTGAATCCAGTCAGCTTGCAGTTGTTTTTAGTACCATCTGCATTGTAACATTTATGTTTATTAATTTTATATAGCGCTTTACAACAAAGCGCTTTATAATAAAACAACAAGATACAATAATGGAGAAGCAAGTTAACAAACATGAGACAAACCAGCGTAACAATATGTAGAACAATTTCCTTGGATATTGGAGATGAGAGAAAGTGAGAAGGAAGGGAGAGAAGGAAAGGGGATAAAGTTCAGTTATGTGATATAAAGTCGAGTGGCTGTGAGAAGAAGGGAAAGGGAGGTAAAAGCATTAGTATTGCATATTTACTATGTGTCTGTATTTGTAAATTGGAGCGATTATCTGAATTGCAGGTAGTACATAATCTGCCATGGTTTGCATTTTGTACACGTTGCTGAAATGGAATCGATTCACAGTTAGGTATGGATAAATACACAAAGTGTTCATTAGGGATTTGTTCCTGTGCCACATGGCTGCAGAGAGTGCTTGTATGTTTCCATATGTATGAAATCTGGAAGATTTAATTTATATGTTTTTTGTTGTTGTTTTTGTTTTCCAGTACTTGTACTAATTCCAGAAACACTGTAAGTGTTGTCAGGAATGTTGGTAGCATTTCTATGAAGGACTAACATTTGCAAACACAATTGGTCTGTACTGTGTAAGTAAATTTTGTCAATAATTGGTCGCAATTGGACTAGAATTTTTATTGCTACATTTGCGTAACAATTTACACCAGTTGTATTTGAAAATTTGAATGGACCTGACAGTTCTGTGTTGAAGTCATTTGTTCGGAGTGTGTGTTGCTTCTTTGAAGAAGTAGTTGAGTTACTTTGAGTAGTAGATTCTTCTTTGGTTGTGGTACTTGATGAAGTATTAGCTTCTTTTACTTTCTTTGGAGGAATTGCAGTGAGATCCTGTATCATTGCAGTCTGAAGTCGTTTTCTTTTACAATATTTTGCTTTTTGCAGAACAGGATAGGTTTTTAGATGGGGGGTGTATAGTGAACACAGTCTATTGCATTCTAGAATGCAAGGAATATCAGCATTTACTTTACTTGCATCAAAGTTGATTAGAAATAGTCCGTTAAGTGTACGTAAGCGTGATAGTGCTACATAGCTCATGCCTTCTTTAAAGAAAGTGCTACCAATATATATCAATGCTTTATCTAGGGTAAGATTTTGTGATTTGTGAATGGTAACTCTGTATGCTAGAGTTAGTGAAAATTGTTCTCTGCGTACATACATGTCTTTGAAAAGAAGGAAGGGGCCTGTTGTGCGTCCTATCTTTTTAACTTCTGATAGTTTGTCATAGAGAATATTGACAAACTGAATGTTGTTGTCACGTGGGAATGTTTAAAGCCAACAACTCTACCAAGTGCTCCATTAACTAGTCCTTGCTCCACGTCAAGGTTACGTTTAGGCATTACTCTACAGTTTAAAGATCATTTAAAATTTTTCTCCAAACCAGCTGTGTTGGAGATAGAGTTTTCTAACGTAGTTAGTCTTGTTGTGGCTTGTTCACACATGGGTAGTGTCATATCATGTACGTCTAGTTTATCTGTGGAGCAAATTTCAATTATTGGTTGCATTTCTTTTTTTAACATTGTGTATGGGAGGACAGGTCTTTAGGACCCCCCTCTCCCACATCCCTCTCCTACGTGAGGCTTATGACTCGTCGCCAGCCACCTATGCACCTGGGCCCGGGATAAGGGATGGCTGCGGATCGACATGTGAGGCTGCACGGCTCACCTTGTAGCATAACATAGACTCCTTTTTGTAATACACTTAGACTCCATTTTGAGTATTCTAAACCCAGGCCTCTGTGGAACAGGCGCCTGCAGAAGCTGCATCTCACTCCCCACTTGATCATGCACAGCGAGCCTGCACTTCCCCCCAGCCTCCTCCCCATGGTAGCTCAGCTGAAGGTCCATTCTCACGAGCAACTAGAAGCGAACAAGAAACAGAACAAACACTGTATCATTTACCTTCCGCAGTACATAATTGACCTGTCGGTGACCGGACTTTTAGTTGGTGTCTGGGAAAGAACAAAGTTGTCCCTATCAAGTATACTTCCACCCGCCACAGACCTCCCACAACCATAATATATGGTGCTCATGACCGCTTACCCTGTTCCCCTGGTCGAAGTGCAAACATAAATATTAAACCCCTGTGCCTCCAATTCTCATCTATGCTGCTAAGCCATTTGCGAAAAGGTTTAAAAACCCATAATGCCGATTGTTCATATTAAAATGATACAACCCTTGCCCACCCCAGGACATCTCCGCAGAATGGTGTCAAACATGTGTACACTCGAATCTGCCATTTACTGACCAATGATTGCTGCTATTATAACATGGTTAAAAAAGTAATGTATAATATGCTCATATATGATATGATTGTACGTGCAGTGACACATGTGAGCCATTCAAAGTACTGAGCCACACCTGCTGTTGATTGAAATCTTAGTTAAATTCGTAGTTTCCTGGTTATTGAGTATGTACACATGCCTGATAATAAGCATAATGTTGTAATTTGTCACTGAGATTGATGCATTCACCAACCAGGTTCTACCTCAAGTTTTATGTTCATTTTCCGCATGGGCTCCAAGCAACAGAATGAAGAACGTTGTATGATGTAATGTTAATGAAAATGTTCACTCTATTGATCCTGTAAACATGACACATGCAAATCATAGAGATGTGCAATTTACATAATGCCCCCCAAGCCTAAGCAACCCGTCTCTATAATAGTATTCCTGCTGCTCAGGACACAGGGACCCGCGAAAAGTTACAAGGCCATCTCCCCCTCTTTCTAGAGAGCTGCATATCTAACCCTCCTCCTCCCTCCAAGGCTCGCCGGGGCTTGAAGGTCCCCAGTTTTCTGTTGTTGGAACAGTACACCTACACCTCCCCACATTCCTGCTCGGCCCGCACCAAGTATTTACCTCCCCGCATGTCTCTGACACCAGATGCCATCATAAAATCACTGTGTACCACCACGACCAGGCCAAGAAGATTTATGAGCCACCGGGTCCCAAATCACGCTGCCTTTTGAGGTGGCAGCTCTGTGCTCCTACTGACCCAATGGTATTTCAGTTCACCCTAAACTTAATGTGTCATGGATACAGTTATTCACCCCTGTACTAACATGCCATAAAACTATCACTCACTACATCTAACAGAATAGAATGATAAAGGTAGCCTAACCCGTGCCCCCTGATAAGACACCTGGACTCACGAGAATGGGTCCTTTGTTGATGGCAACTTTATGGTGATGTATTAAGGAAGCCTCGTATTGCATACTGTTTTTCTGTGTCTCCTCCCTGGTATTATATTGATGTGTTGTAGGATTTATATGATAACTTAGAAGTTTTGGATGAATGAATATGAATGGCCACAAGGGCAAAGTGTTAGCACTGCAGTAATGTATCCACATGGACAGCTCATGCCCTGACACTCCACCCGATGAGCCCAACTGACCCAAGCGCTCTGTGATGCCACCACGTGGATCTCCGCCAATCATGTAGCACCGCACCTACATTATACATAGTAGCTAGTCGTCGCCACCCAATCCCCGATGACTATGTGCCCCCTATAGCATATCTTGCGCATGACGTGTTTTGACGTGTTATGACTGTCTTTGCTATTGTCAGACAGAGCGCTCTCAGAGTTTGCAGAGTCCTTTGCATGCCCTATATTGATTCAGATAAAACCTTTTATACCTCACCCGCTCTGGGTCTTGGTCTCATTCCCTGCTGGGGTGTGCCCATTATTTCCTCTCGTTGAAGGGGGTTAACTGCCTTATTGGGGGACGCTCACTTTGAATTGTTTCATTGAATTTTGAACAGCTTGCAAGAGTTGGCATCAAGGACATAAAATTGACATTTTAGTATGCTAATTATTCCATAACATCAGTAGCACATGAGTTCGGCCATAGAGTGCATGGATGTGCCTAGTTTTTAATATTTATTGTGCTTCTTGAGATAGTACACCAACTCTAATACTTTTTAAAATGTTGGCATATGTGAGGTCTGCAGACTGATGCATGTTTTCAGTTAATTCTCTGTATTGGAAATGTTGCCAAAGGTTGACATTTCCTATGCTGCTAATAGTTTTACGGCACAGTTTGTACCCTAAGGTTTTAAACATGGGTTCACCTTTCACTGGTGTCAATTGAAGAAGATCTCTGAAAACAATAATGTGTTTTCCTTCAAAGAGTTCTTCGTTTTCTGTTTTGAGTACATCTTGTAATCTGAGGTGAATCAAGCCAACATTAGGTTGGAGACCATTCTCACCTCATCTATTTGTAGCATTTTCATTTTGTTTCATACTCTGCGTAGTTCCATTGCAGCTTCTTTAGAAAGTGTGTAATAGTCTAATTTGTTTTGGTGTTCTACTGGAAGAAGTAGTAATCAGTGTAAAGTGACACCGCCTATGATGTAGGCAGCTACACCGGTGGGAGCAGTTACAACAGCTGACAGTTTGTTGTTTGTCAATTGTTGGAGGAACTTGCTGATGATTTTGATTAAGAATGTTTTGCCGGAACCCGCTTGACCACTGATGTATAGCAGTATAGGTTTGTAGTCTTGGCAGGTACAGTTTTTATTTCATGTTGCACACCATGTTCAATTTGTTTTGTTGCTTCTTGGAAAATGCTACGCTGCTTATTGTTCAGTTGTGATTTCAGTAGAGTGAATTCTTCTGTAGCTTGTTCATACTGACACATGGTGTTGTCTACTTCTGTCATGGCTAATTCTGCCTCATTTGTTATTAGTGGCTGCCCAAGTGGTTCTTGGCTTCCTGTTACAGAAGGTTGACTACTGTCGGACTGTCCACTTCTAGTTGGGCCTGGAGATCTTCTTCATGTTGCTGTTCATTGTGCAACATTGTTTGGTACTGGGTAAAGTTTACATCTGTTATAGTGCTTTCATTTGCTTTGAAAGCATCTTCACAGGAGTCAGACGTATCCAGTAACTCTTCTTCTTTTCTCCATGGTTTAAAAAGTTGTAGCAGGGACATGTAATACAGTTATTTATGTTGAGAAGTTTTTAATGACCATTTGATATGATTAGTTAAGCTGCGTTTGGTAAGTTTCATTAAGCTGCCTTCACAATTTGCTACTCTGTATCTACCTTTCTTTTCATCTGGTTTAATATTATTTTTGTATGTGAAGTTTTGGGCTACGTGGTAGAGACACATGGTTTCCAAAGTGGTACTCCTGTTTGGGTAGTATGTGTCTAGTAAATAGTTTTTCAAAATGTCTTGGCTGTTGGTATCATTTTTGGCTATTGTTTCTATGTCCTCATATGATTTGAGAACTCTTTTTCTAGTTTTAGCAGGACCAAGACTTAGCCATACTATATTGTGAGAATTTACATACAATGCAGTATTGGTTAAACAGTCTGCAGCTTCATAGCAGCCACATTCTCTATGAGAGAGCATTTTTATGCCTAAGCTGTACAGTTTCTGTGATAGTGTTTTGTCAGATGATATATCATCCAAGAGGTCCTGAAGCTATGTTTTCTCTGCTTTGGTTAAGTAGGCTGTGACATATCGTGCAACTGCAGTGGAATTGTCTGCAATGTACTGCACATCTATGTTTGCATTCCAGAGGAGGGCAATGGTTGCAATGTAACCATTGATGTATTTTGATTCTTCTGTTCTTTTTATGTAATATGTGTTCTTAGGTGATGTACCTTTGAAACTATGTCTAAATGAAGACATGAAGTAGTTTACTTGACCTGTTGTTGAAACTGGTCTAGGGAAACCAAACCAGCATTTGGTGTAGTAATTCCCTTTGTTTTTATATTTGCGATGACAATATTTCCCACATTTGTGTCTTTGAAATTGCAAAATGTGGGCATGAAAGTCACTATGTGTTGTTTGCGAAGGGATTTCACAGGTGACATATTTTTGGATGATCTGCTAAATAGTGGCATCACTGACCTGACCAAATTTAGGAGCATCTTTAATCCAAAATAGCACATGGATGTGTGGTGCTCCTCTGGCTTGGTATTCTTTTCTCCAAAAGAAGTGTTGCACTTCTCCGAGGGGCGGAACAGTCTTATTACAGATAAAGTGTAGCATAGCAATGAAGCAATGATGGAAATATCGTGATACGTTTCCAGGATCTAGAGAGCAGAGTTCTCCTAATGTTTTTATATCTATGTTTGTTTTGTTTTTATTTGCTATGCATAAGTAATCGTGTAAATCTTCCCATGCATATTCTGTACAACTTAATGTAAGTGGGTGGGCCAAGGTTTCTTATCATACAGCATACATCTCCATGACGTCGGAACCAGTATTATTTTGTACCACACAAGTTTGCTAAAAGTTTTGTAATACTTGACTGTAAAACCTCATCTTTTTCTTGCACTTTTTGTAATAATTGCATAGCTGACATATTTTGAAAATGGGTACCTGATTTTAATGTGTGTACAACTCCGTAGCATAGAGTTGCTAGTTCGCTTTCAAAGAGAAGGTGGAATATGTATTACATGTTTTGTCTGAATCTGGGGTCGTCAGAATACATTCGTAAAGAGCAATATTCTGGTGCTGTTATCTGTGTGGGTCTATCATCATACTTTCCAGTAGGAGAGAGTAGAGGAAAGGCCTGTGCTTCTATACTTTTTACCATATGCTGATTGGAGATCCTTTGCCTCGTCGCATTTGGTATGTTTCCAGTGCATCATGTATAGTGTCTTTAGAGTGTAAAGGATGAATTGTATAATGGTCTAAAATGTTGGATTCTGTAGCAGGATTTAGAAGTTGAATTTGACCAGTTGAATTATTTGAATGGTTTCTGTGAGGTTTTCTTCAATATTAATTTCTTAGTAGTATTCATTGTTGTTTTTTAGATATTGCAGGGCTTGTTTAATTTTATGTAAGTCCACAAATTGTTGACAATTTTTTTGTCTTTTGTAGGTATGCCATTTACTAAGACAATTAAAGATTGTTCTATTGGACGTTGCACTCCCAGAGTGTGTACATTTTCTTTAAGATCTAATTTAAATAAACTACTTTGCCACAAATGCCTTTCACTATTTCAGAGGGAGGTAATGTTGCTGTTTTTGGTTGAAGGTGTATTATTGCTTGAAATGGGTGCACTGTTTGAATTATGACGCTCTCATATAAATTGAGTTGTTGCTGGTGTTTTGGTAGTGGGAATAATTCCAAGTTATTTGTGATAGCACGTGAAGGTGTTTGGTTGTTGTCAAGTTTTGCAGTGCAGTAACTGCAAAGTATTAAGGGGTCAGTCATTTCATATTTCTTTTCTGCTATAAGGTAGAGAGCTAATTGGAACCATTTGGAATCTTCATTGTCTTCTATTTTGTGCGTTATGTCTACAGTTTTTGTGCTACTTTTATAGAAAGTTCTGCAGAGACACACACATGGTTTGGTACTTCAGCAGATGTAGTTTTAAACATTAGTATTTCTTTTTTGTATGTGTGTAATAGAAGGTTGCTATTTGTACAGTAGTTGCTAGTTTGTTTTAAAGCTATTGCATTTTGTAAGTGGCTTTCACTTCCAAAATATTTTCTCTGGATATGCTCTAGTTCTTCGAGTAGTTGTTTGGCTGTACCATGTAGACGATTGTTATTTAAATTGGTTAGTGCTAAAGCAGGACTTTTAGCATAGTAGAGTTTATGGACCAGATTTCTTATGGTTGAATGATGTGTTGATAACATTTTAATATGATGAAAGGTGCTTTTGCTAATAGGTCCTAAAATGCAGGCTAATGAATGTCCATGTAGTCCTGTATATTTGCGCACTGGACAGGCATCCATATTTTGTAGTAGATTTATTTTGAATTTGTTTTTGATTTTTACATGCTGATTGAGGAACTGGCGCAAAGGTTTGACAGTTTATATGGCAATGTTACACATTGATGTGCACAGCATTTGTAGAATGGACGTTTTGGTTAAGTTGAATGGAGAGGTGATACTGAGTTTTCTGGGAATATTTTTGTGAGCAGAGTTTCTTGTTCCATAATGGTGTTATTAGTTTTTCATACCCTCGTCCACTGCTTTGTATGGCAATTGGGTTTGTTTGCTTTTGTTTATATGTTTCTTAATTAAAATATGGTTCTGTGCTCATGGTGTGACTCCATTCACCTCCACAGATGTTTAAGAAGCTCTTTTTGTTGATATTCCATTTATTGAGAAGTCTATTTTGTAGTTTTGTTGTTAGTTTTGTTAGTGGTTTCATTCCGTTTAAAACAAAAATAAATTACTTCCTTTTGAGAAGGATTGCGCTGTCTAAGAGAGCTTGTAGGATTAATTTTCTACGGTAGGATTTAAGGGTTGTGCCTGATTTCTCTCCTGTTTTTATAAGGTTCTGAAGGACTCTGTGGTGGCACATTTTTTGTAAAATATTTTTTTGGTATAGTTACTTGCCACTACGTCAAGATTTATAGGTGCACTGTTAGCAGTAGTAGTAGCTGAAGTCTTGTTATTGACTTTCTGTTTCGTTTTACATTTTGATAGAGGAGGCAAAGTTTCTGTACTGGAAGCTTGTTTTGTTTTGCTTAATGCCTGTATTAGCTGTTTTGTTTGAACTTTTTTACAAAATCTGCTAGAGATGGATGCTTATTTTGGACACTTTTATTTTGATTTGCTCTACTTCTGCGTTGCTTTCTACAGAGTTGCTTTTTGGTAGGCATTCTTTGGTGTCTGTTGTAGAAAAAAAGAAAGTATGGGTTGGGCTGTTGTGAAGTGTATGCGTGCTTTGTGCATGAGTGTCTGAGTATGATGGTAAGGATGTTTGTGGAGGTGTGTGGTTGTGCAATGGGCAGCTACTTCAAGTTGGGAAGTCCATTCTTCTATTTGTTTTTTACTATACTGGGCTTCAGATGACAATATAACGTATGCAGCTGGTGAGGGGAAACACTAATATTAAATCTAATGATAGAGGGTTAATACACATGTTTGTTCTACAATACTAAAAGGCTGGTGTGTTTAAGTAACAGTTAGAACAATATGGTAGTATTGTGCTTACTTCTTTGTATGGAAAGAGTAGGTTTCTTCTAAGCTCTTGTTTGTACATCAGATGCTGCTGCTTTTCAGGAGAGTGGTCTTCACTGCAATTGTAATAGAAAGAAGTTAGTGAATATGTGTGTTTATAGCACTTTTGTTAATGTTGATAATGTTTGTAATTGATTTTTTTGTTTTTGTAATAGTAGTGTTTTCTGATAACTGAGCATAGTATGCACATGCGCTTTCCTTTACCTATGTGCATCCTGTATATTTTACTTAAAATCTATTAGCAGAACATGTTTTACAAATAAGTATAATAGTAAACGTATAGAGCACACTTGGCATTTTAAGGCTATGTTATTGGATGTTAGGAGATAGAAGAAATAATCATATATTTTTTTTAAAATGTATACAGGGTAAATGGCAGAAATTGTACAGAAAAGCATGCAATGTATGCAGTTGTGAAGGTGTGGGAAATAAAGCAGAAGGATTTGATGTAGAGGCAGTGGTGTTGTTTCAGCTGGTTGCCTTTCTAATGATATTGTCTGTCTGTGTGCATGAATGAAGATACATGTACCCACCCTGGCTGCGTGTAATTTTATAACACACTAGAAAGCCTTTTTCCATAATTATACTGTTATTTGTCCCATCTTTTAATATGAAATGACACTGTGTGTGTAAACACAAATTTGGAGCGCAGACAGGTTTGCAAGTGACACTTGATCATAGCAGATGGGAGAAATGACAGTAAGTTCATTTTACAGTTTATACAGGGTAATTGGCAGTTACTCTGTTTATATGCATTCATAGAAGAGCTGTACATGTACTGTGTAGAAAATAATCATACCTGTACTCTGTGTTTCTACATGTGGATGTGCATGAATCTGCAAGTAGAAATCTTGGGGAGTTTTATAGTAGTTGTTGTTGTAGGTCCTTTGCAGTCACAGCCTAATTGTACTGAGAGTGATCAATAAGACATCTAAAGTGCTGATCTGTCATGATGGAGTTAGATGTAGAGTTATTGGATGTGATTGGTGAATGGTTGTGTGACTGCTTAACAGCAGCCAATGAGGGAATGGTGCAGGGAGTGAAGTGGAAAGGGTAGATGGGCTGCCCCAGTGTTACTTGCTCCGCAGACTCCGCCGCTGTCCGCGGACAGGGCGTACCACATATGGGACTTCTCAACATATATGGCATGGAAATAGGACTGTAGGGATCAGCCAATCAGGTGTTGAGGATGTGGTTTGTGTTGAAAGAGGCTGCGTGTAGTGAAGATGGCAAAGATGGAGAAAGGTAGGGTGTTGGTGATTGGAGATATGTTTGGGCATGGTTTGGAGCAGTATGCTAAATGTAGGTATTTGGCAAACAATGTTGATGTTAAAGGAGTGGAGGTGGTGTGGAGCACTGTGCCTGGTTTCAATGTGCAGGGAATTGTACAAGTTTGCGGAGATATGGGCAGGGTGAACCGTCCACATGTAGTTGTTTTGCACTGTGGTGCTTTACATTTGGGCTATGTCGGTGCCCCTACTTTGTTGGAAGATCTGGAACACTTGGGTCAGGCAGTAATACAAGTACTTCCAAATGCCAATGTTACTTAATCTGGTTTAGTACCTAGGGCAATATGGGACAATAGTTCTGTTTTTTGTCCTCAGCAAAATATTGCTAGGTGTGCAATCAACAAAGGCATTTTTGCTTTCATGCTTAGAGCTGGCATGTTCTTTTTTATTAATGAGAACATTGATTCTGGTAATGTTGTTTATTTTAAAGAACATGGCATGTCTTTATCTTTTATGGGAAATGCCATTCTCTTTTGGAACATAAGGGTTGCTTTGGAGAATCTAATGTGAAGATTTTTGGAGGAAAATAATGAGGAAAAAAAGTACAAAATATAAAGGTGTTTCTGAAGCATCTTCAAAAAAAACAAAAAAGGGCTCTTTTCACAGCCAACCTCAAAAGGAAAATGGGGCACACTATTTGAATTTGCATTCCCCACTCTCAAATGTTTTCGATTTGTCCGCGGACATTGCGGTTGTCTGTGGACATTGCGTATTACATCCAGGGATTTTGGGGTTGAGAGGCATTCAAATGAGACTGAGCAGAGAAAAGGATAGTCAATAAGGTTTACTGGGTGTGTAGTGTAAGGAGAGAGTTTGTCAGAAAGTCTTTTTCCTGAGATGAGAGCAGATAGCTATGGCTGTGTGTTTCAGAAAGCAGATTGTTTTGATTTTGGGAGATTTGTAGATAAATTGGTTGGAGGTGCATGCAGATCGCTATGGAGCGGCTGCACATTTTGGATTCCCTCATGTGGAAGTGCACTGGCATGGAGTGTGTGGAATGAAGTGGCTGGATTTGGTACTTCTCTATGCTACTTTGGTGACACAGCATCATCCAGACATTATTATTATTCATTGTGGAGGGAACAGTTTAGGACATGTGTCTGGAATCTCTTTGCAATTTGCAATGAAAGAAGGACTTGTATCCAAACTCCAGAGTAATTTTTTCCTGTATTGCGCAGAGACAAATGTGGCTGCGTTCTTTTTCATTTGGTCCACACATGGAGAAAGCAATGCGCAATGTTAACAATGCTGTCTGTGCCTTTTTGAAAATGTTGGTATGTCCTCTTTCAGAATGAAAACATTATGTTTCGTAGTACACACATTTTTCGCAGAGATGGAGTATATCTTTCTTATGCCGGCAATCAGATTTTTCTGCGAAATATACAAAATGCATTGCAACCTTTTTTGGAATTACAGCAATCCATTT
This sequence comes from Ambystoma mexicanum, assembly GCF_040938575.1. NCBI lineage: Eukaryota > Metazoa > Chordata > Amphibia > Caudata > Ambystomatidae > Ambystoma > Ambystoma mexicanum. The sequence goes on from NC_090935.1 coordinate 1,275,904,849, forward strand.
TTCAGTAGGTGTTGACGATTTGAAGTTTTTCAAACACAAAAAAGCACTCTGTGATGTCATCATTGATGTCCTGGGTGTTAGTCTCAGCAGGGCACGGTGGTGGCGCGAGTTATGGTTGCTTAGCTTACCATAACTTGCGAATTTCAGAGGTTTTTAGATTTTACTTGTAAGCATAACGTCCTTTTACCAATGTTTTTAAACTGAATAGCATAGGTTTTTATTAGTGCAACTTAACCATAAAGTCCCTTTAACAAAGTTTTTTTAGTGAATTTGACAGGTTTTTAGTAGGGCAACTTAACTATACCGTCCCTTTAAGAATGTTATTTTGCTAAAGGTCATCGGTTTTTAGTAGTGGCACGTAAACAGAATGTAAAGTAACTTCTGACTTAATTACACACCTTGTGCAGAATGCCACATGACCATATGCTGGTGTACAGCACGGTGACGTGTCCGACAATCCGCACACACTTAACAATAAGATGTATGCCTAGTGGACAGTGTGGAAATACATTTCATATTGATGTAGGAACGGCGACCTTCAACATTTCCCTTGCACAGCTCCAACACGTATTGGTAGTCACCCATTAGCAATGAAGTGCACATTACATACTTTTAGCAAAAGTTCTAGTTATCTGAAAACGACATCAGCTAAGGCCATTCCTCCTCACCAAGAAACAGCAGCACTGCTGTAATGAAGGAGCATGAGAAACGCTGCCCCTACCATATAAATAACAAACTCACAACATTTTCCGCCGTACACCTACCCCCCCCCCCCTCCATATTACTGTTTGGGGCCTCTTTCCTCATTTCCGTTCTCAAATTTCCTTATTAGCTGTCCTACCAAAAAAAAAACCGTAATCCGTAAACAAAGTAAATGTTCCTGTAAGAACCACCTTTCACAGTGCGAACATATTTAAAAAAAAAATAAATCACATACACTCCATCTACTTTATATTCTGCAGTAAAGGACATACACGTAATTAGATTTGCAAAGCAATAATGTGTGGTACCAAAAATAGTATTTGTCGTTATAATCCTTTTCCAAGATGGCCACCATAGAAAGGGAAGGCGGTTGTTCCATACATGTCCCCTCTTTGCTTTACATGGCAGCCTACAAAAAGTAAAAATGCATGCCGTGATGCAGAACCTGAAAATGAACATACAGTGACGTACAACGTAGCACATTTCATTTTGAAATAATACATCGTTTTTTTAAAAGAAAACATTTACATTTTAGAATTTGTAAAGTAGTTTTATTTCACAAGAAACTGTTCAAGACCATTGGACTATTCCCATTTTCAATGAAAGTGTAACATTGTGTCTATGTGCGTCATTGAAAATGTTAATGATGAGCCACACGTTGTTCTTTTCGTATACACAAAGTATGCGTTTTCGACAAAGCAACCACTTTGTTCACACAGTGATTTCCAAGACGTCACCATGACCTTCGGCCTACACCACCATAAAAGAGGTTATGTTACTCCTAATGGCCACTTCAGCGTATGGACAAAGGGGGCTGGCACAATTATCCCACAAAATTGTGACGGACAGGCAGCCAGTCACGATCAGTTGCATCTGACGTCCAAAGAAGCCATCACTCGGCATCTGGAATCCATGGCATGTACAGTGAGGCAGGATGTAGCTGGTCGGAAAACGTAAGAGAAAGTATGTATCAATACCCAGCCATCAGCAAGCAATGTCAAAAAAGACAAAAAGAATGTGGAAACGAATACACAAATCGAAGTGGTCATACATTACATTTTAAGGAAATATTAGCATTGAACATGGGTAAATCTATTGACAAGCTACAAACACCGAAAATCTGCACTCTCCATAAGTTACAAAAAAATGACAACTGCACACAAAGATGGTCCTTTAGTTACAAAGCCAAAATTAATGGTCAAGTAACAAAAAATTACATCTCGTGATTTCAAAAAAGACCAAAAGAACGTGCAAAGTGATACACAACGGGATGGGGTCAAAAATGACTTTTTAAATAAGAAATATTAGAGTTGAACAAGGGTAAGTCTAGGCAGAACATGGGTAAATCTAGTGACAGGCTACAAACGCAGAGAATCTGCTCTCCTCATAAGTTAAGAAAAATGACAACTACACACAAAGATGGTCCTTCAGTTAGAAAGCCAAAAATAATGGTCAAGTAACAAAAAATTACATCTCGTGATATAAAAAAAGACCAAAAGAACGTGCACAATGACAGACAAAGCGGTGGGGTCAAATGTGACATTTTTAAAGAAGAAATATTAGCGTTGAACAAGGGTAAGTCTAATCATAGCCTGCAAAGGCGGAGAGTCTGCATTCTTCGTAAGTGGAAAAATATGACAACTGCACAGAAAAGTAATACTTCAGTTACATTGTCAAAACTATTGTTCTGGTAATAAAACATTTAAACTCTGTCCGGTCTAGAGTCATCAAAATTAAGCTTACATGATATCTACCGCCTCCATTGGTTTTCGATAAAGTCAGACAGCAATGTGTTTGCAGCAAAGAATCTGCGTGAACTGATATTTCATGTGCCTTACAAACGTTTTTGAAACATAACCTTATCAAATGGTATTTTTTGGAAACTTTAACTCCCTGCATTGTTGCTTAAGTTTCCCTTTCGCTCAAGGTCAAAAAACAATTGCCCCCTATGGTTTTAGACGGATGCGTGGGCCTACTGAGCTCGCAACCATAAAAGTAAACCAAGTGACCTTGCAACAACATATGAGAATCCATTCATGAGAACCGCTACTCCCATACACTTGCAGAACTGCTGTTTCCAACAAACAGTGCAGGTGGCTGACTCAGATTGCAAACTCTAGGACGCCAGTCTGATTGCAATATTATTCTACATACATTGTAACACAGATGCAGTAATTGTTCGCCATACATTGAGCATCAACTTTCAGTTTACCGTATGACTTTAGTGACGATAAAACACCACTTTTAGCCTTTCTGCTCCCACATCCCATCCCAGCCTCATTAACGCTCAACTTGCGGAACAGTATTTCATAAGTGTAACAAGTGCAATGGTGCCTTGTTTTATATCTATTACCAGCAATGTCCGAGTACAACCAAACACGAACAAAAGATGGCGTGCGCAGCAAAAGAATCTGACGCACTTCACGCTGTCCACAACCAATCAGTGAAAGCGTCACATGTCCGCAGACATGACGCTACGGATTAGCCAATTGATTTTTTGTCCGCGGAGCGAACAGGGAAGTGTGACCGCGGAGCGGACATAGATATCACTAATTTTTTGAGACATACTTTTTGGTCATTTTAAAGGAAACTATTGGACAGATTGTCACCAAATTTACAAAAGCAGACTTTTGGGATAAAGCCCCTGCAGCTGCCGCAAATTTGGTGAAAATCCGTCCAGCGGTTTGGGCTGTAGGCATGCACAAAGTTTTTCCCCCATTCAGTCTATGGGAAAAAAAGACGTTTTGGGACCCCCCCTATAACTTTTCCCCCCCTGGACCAAACATCACTAAACTTTGCAAAAATTCATAGTGGCCCATATACTTTTTTTGCAAAGTTTGCTGAGGATTCGTCCAAGGGAAGCGGAGTTATAAGCCGCCCAAAAAGTGCTCTTCCTATGGAAACAGCAACTTAACCATAACTACACAGCCACTACCGTGGCTGTGTAATATATATATATACATATATATATTACGCAGCCTGCAGTAGTGGCTGTGTAGCTAATGTTAAGTTGCTCAACTCAGAGTGAGAGCGGTTTTTGAACAGCTTATAACTTTGGTGCCGTTCAAGAAATCCTCATCAAACTTTGCAAAAGAATGATATGGCCACCTTGAAATGATTATGTGAAGTTTTCTGAGTTTTGTCCTCAGAAAATGTGCTCACGCCAGAGCCTTAACTGCTGGATTGATTTGCACCAAAATAGCTTGAGGAGCTGCGGATTGCTGGAGGTAAAAATATCCTCTTACCACCCGTTTCAGCCGTTTTCGGCGTTATTACCGATGGCGCAATTATCGGAATTGGGAATGGGAATTTACTGCTGTACCGCTACTCATGATCTGGTGCTTATAGCACCAGACTGACTAACGGCAATGCTATTTGTGCTGGCAGTATCTTGGCAGTATTACCACCGGGATACCACCAGACTCCTGATGACGCCCTTTGTCCTTAGTGATTTTGGCTACAGTAGTATCTTCATAGTGAGGTTGGATGCTTTGTTGAATATTGTAAGAAGGGTGTAATGTAGAATTGTAGACATTGATGAAACGTATAATACATTGTGATTATGCCTACAGTAAAATACTGAGAGTAATTTATACTCGGTGTGGATGGTTAGTTTAATGTAGTAAGAAGGATGGAATCTGTGGTTGTTAATCTGTGAAGAAAAGATACTTTAAAACCTTTTATTAGATACAGTTGTGCATACAGATTTACTTTTTTTGACCCTCATAAATACTGCATTGCATGTACTATGTTTGGTACAACATTTGTGCATGGTGTACTTTTGTTGTATTAACAAGAATTAATCATTGTGTCATTGGGAAACAAAATCCATGGATTATTAAAAAAAAAAAAAAATGCATTTACATACAGTTTGTGGCATTTACATGGTTTTAAAGTATGCACATGTTACAGAATATATGTGTGTGGTAGTATGGATATATTACTTAAGTGTAAGTGTGATAGCATGTGAGGAGTGTATTGTAATGAAGTAGTAATGTACCCGTAGGAATATTCTAACTCTATTGGATTTTTCAAGTACTATGGATGTATTGTGCAAGTATAACTCTGATTGCATATTTGAAGTGTATTATAATGAAGTGTATGTTTAAAGTATTTAGATTCCCGTGGGTGTATTATAACTGTGTGTTGTACTATACTTCAGTGAGTATATTTCGGTTGTAAGAATATTAGGTAAGCATTTGTTAGATTTGCTGGTGACCTATGTTTTGTAGTAAAGGAAGTGTTGTTACATTCCAACCAACCACTTTTTTTTGACGTATGCACAATAGTGGCTTGAAGTCATTGTGGCAGCAGTGTGGTAGATTATGCCTACTGTTGTGAAGGTTTTCAAGCCAATAGATATTTGGCCATGTGTAAAGCTAGTGAGCTTACAGTTATTATTGATACCATCTGCATTGTACTTTAGAAGCATTATTATAACACATTGGCCATGTGTGTTTATGTTTATGCTGGAGAGGTTGAATTGCAAAAAGAGCATAAAATGCTATGATTTACATTCCACAGAAGCTGGTGAATTTGAATGCATTTAGAATTTGGTATTTCCCCAGTCCTAGGCAGAGTAGGGGCTGACCCTTCAGTGTCATTATAATTATGTTGCTTTGATCTGGTTTAGGGTCCTTATAGGTAGGGATATTCCCTCCCACGACCCCTCAGCCCGTGATTTGCCACATGAGGTTTGCTCTTAGAGACCCCAGAGCCTACGATTTGCTATCTGTGGCTTGCTTTCAGATGTGGAAACATTGAACCTAGCTAGATAAAGAGGTTTTGAATGTACTATAATGTCCCTAGTAGGTAGGAACAATGCAGGGTCTTTGCCCCAATGTATTTAATACTTCCCTTTTCATATTTGGATGTTGTAAATATTTTATCTATGTATGTTTTGTCTATTTGTTACATTCATGTTTGCAACAACCTTTGATAGATATACAAAAAGCAATAGATGTCTGTTTGTCCGAAATGCATTAATAGCTGTAGGAATCTTTTGAAAATAAATATTTAATAAATAAATTGCCAATTGCAAGGCAGACAATTATACTCGGTTGTAGATGTGTTATTTGTCTCTCCAGTTGAAAGGGTGTTACCTAGGTTTATTATTTTAAAACCTTGAGATCCAATGTTATTCTTTAGGAGCACTGACCAGAAACTCACACCTAGAAACTTAGAGGAACGTGTCTACTTCTAGAAATGCATTTCTTGTCAGGACACTTTCTTGTTGTTGAAAGTACTCGCTCTCCACAATACCAATAAAACTCAGAATACAGGACACATCCCATTAGGGAATGAGACCACAAGAGTTGATTGCTAGGTTGTCAAAGATGTATATGATATTCAGCATCCAGTGAACTCTGCTGCCTCAAGAGCGCTATGGCAAACAATACAGATACAATATGTTTTAAAGGGTTACAGCATCATCAGTGATGAGTTCTATACAGACTACAAGTTACAGTTTCATTGGTTAAAAAGGAGGTGCACATATAGTTCTTTATGGGCCGGCTCCACGGGATTGGCTGATGACTTGACAGGAGGTTGGACATCACGTGATTCAGCTAGGCCGATCAGTGCGAGGTGAAGGTTAGGCCAGGTCGGTGAGGCTGCTGCACCTAACTAGCTAATCTATACACTTATTCTAGACATTCAAATAAACAATGAGCATCAATATACCTTTTAATAAATCTTAGAGGCCTATAAATTGTATATACATAATGACATTGTCTTACAATGGGTCATTCATAAGGTGAAGGGTGTGGGGGTCTTGCCTTCTGCGATAACCTGGGCACTGGGCTGGTCTGGCACATCAGGGCGAGGAGGGTAGTAGAGTGGCACATGTTAGTTTAGGAAGGATATACAGTGACAGGGGTCTGGGTTTATTGGGGGGACTCTGGGGTGGTCAGCACAGTGAGGGCACACTTCTGTAACGTCAAAAGAATACAGGGTTACACAAGCACTAATTTTCCAACAGCGAGGTTGAGGGGTGCAGCAGCAGGTTTGTGGAGATGGATGAGCTACAAGTCGTGGTTCAGTCCAATTCACACACAGGACAGTGATCTCAGAGGAAGACTGATTAGATACATAGTTTTAATTGTATCAGTTAGCTTCAGTGTATCCATGAGAAAGGAACTTGGGATGCGCAGAAAAGGTGGGGGCGGTTGGTGCTTGCTGTGCGCGGCACTGCTGAGGGGTGAGGACACTTCGTAGTGCCGAATTGCGGCATAGTCAAAACATGGAGGTGAGGGCACACAAAATGGAGTCCAAGTGTGTCTTGCAATAGCCCCACATCTGTTTATGCCAAGGCCTTATTCCTCATGGCAACAGAAAGGCAATGGAAGCGTCCCCCACTAGTGCAAGAACAAGTGGTTCATTTAGTGTAGAATGTATTGGGAGGCTAATTCTTCCTTACATTCTCCCCTTTAGTTACATCTAAAGTAACAAACTCATTTTTATTATTGTTAGCATTCTGATAGTACTCCGCCTCCATTACCGCCTCATCCCAAGCCAGTGTCCCTTTTATTGGCATCCAGGCTCTGCATAACCCTCGTACACTCTGGCCCCTTCTAGCATACTCATCAGGGCTGCAGGTCATGTATATTCCCCCATCCCCATCCAAATCCACCCACACCACGTTGTACCAACTCCCGGGGTTCCTTGATTGTAGTATGATACAAGTTGTCCACCCTGTCCCCTGGGTAGCGATAAACTGCTGTCATACGATATTTGGAGGGACCAGACTCTCCTGTCTGTATCTGTGCATCTTTCATTGTCTGCATCCTTGTCGGTTGACCCATTGTCACCATCATCATTTCAGAGCTAGGCATTGATTTTGCACAACATAGAACCCCTACCTGGTACACACAAAAAATTAGCAACGGGAAAACGTTGAGTGGGACAGACATTTTCATCATCATGCTGAACCAGGAAGGTATCCAATTGAAAATGTCATTGAGCCAGGTGCTGGGGTTGATGCCTCCTTCTTTCTTCATTCTTTCACCCAAGTTATGCACTGCCGATATCACAAATGACAGGGTCTCGTTGTCCGCATCCGCAGAAGGTATGACTGTACAGCATGCCCTCCCGATTTTCTGGCAAACACTGCCGTCCATTGCTGTGAGTAGGTCTAGGACGTACCAGTTTTGCATGGTCATCAACCGCTTGGCGTGAAGTTCCACTTTGATCACATTGAACCCTTCTTCTGTCTCGTTGGATAGCTGGATCAGCTCCCAGCACACGATCTGCAGCCATTTGGCGTTTGTTCCTGCCTGCAGTCCTGGAATTAGGAGTGAGACGAAGAATGTTTCTGTGGAATTAAAGAGTTTGTATTGGTCAGGAATCTCTGCCAGGAGGTCTGAGGATTGGCTTGAAATGTAATTGGATGATCTTCGCTTGCGGGAAACTCTGTCCTGTAACTCATCTTCAGATAGAATGTCGTATGTGGAGGCCTCTTTGGTAGCTGGCTGGGGTGCTGATGATATTTCGGTTGGCACCATCCCCCCTTGGACGTGGCTCTCCGGGATTACCATCAGGGTTGAGTGTAGCGTGGCCATGGCACAGGTACCTCTCCATGATGGTGGGAGATTCAGGTACAGTTGTTTGCCACACATAAAGTAAATGTACATTAAAGCTGCTGTTCCTTTTTCATGTCTGGAAGGATGATTGTCTTGTTGCAGTGTGTGTTCGAGCCCATCTGTCCTTTCCCTTCGCCGTGAAAACAAAGTTCACGCTGGATCTCTTTTTGTATCTTGATCGGCTTTTCGAGTGTTGTCACCCACGTTAGTTTGGCGATATGTTGAGACCATGTACCAGTGCATTTTCGTTTGACCCATCGAAAGTTTTCTTCTGTCAGTCCTCGCAATGCTTCAGCTTTACATGTGATTGTCTCTTTGTGCCAATTTTTTTCCATAAACATTGTCCCCTTGATGATAAAAAGTTGTTCTTTCACTCCTTGAGGTTTGCTTGTGCACGTTTTCTCATTTTGCAGCATTTATATCGTTACCGTGTGTGCCTGGAAGGTACTTCAAATTCTACATACAACAAAGTGAATTAGACATTGGGCATCTGACAAAGGTGTTTCTTGGGGTTTGAGAGCTTTGGGTGTGCCAGAGGCATGGGATATAAAATAGCAAACATAACAGCTCTCATTTGTTGCTTGTTTAGCTGTGGCACTCATGTCTGAGTACCATTTATTGGACTGATCCGGTTGGCGGGGGTCTTTAATTTCATCTAGACCCAGAACATAGTATGCATCATAACCCCTTTTTTCCACCCCCCATTTCCACCTTTTATTCTCCCCTTGGCCATTGTCTAACCTTTTCACTTTTTGATATCGTACAGGAAAAATGTTTGTCCACGTTTCATCATGCTGTTCATTACCACTCTGCCAAGATCGTGACACTGGATACATTTGGGTAGTTGGGACATAGGGTGTAAAGTGCATTTTATCACCATCTAAGGTAGGTTCTTCAGTTGTATGCATATATACATATGGCGATCCCGAAATACAGAACATAGAATAATCAATATCATACTCATTGGATACGTTATCAACATAATAACCCATAGCAGCATATGTAAAAATTAAGGTTTTGACAGTTTGGTTTTGTGCAGAGTGGTTAAATTAGCATTCAAGGAAGCATTGTGGGTCCAAATTACTTTAAAGCCATTCCAAATGATGTCTGATCCTTCTTGTATTAATTGTACTCTGTTTCCCCCTCCTTTATATCCCCTAATATAAAGGACACGCTACAATATAGGCCAAGGCAAAACAACATCACAGTAAAAACTAATGCCATAAAATAGAGGCCACAATCATAATTGGTATTTCTAGTACTATTTATTTCTACCCTATCACTATCTACATTTGTGGCATTGTTAGTGAGGGCCCTCGTTTCCGTCATATTTCCACCAAAATAATCCATATTTTTCTTTTTTCTCTTCATAACATATCATTATCATATTCATTTAGATCTTTACCATACACATTTTTCTTTTAAGCAAAATAAGGGATGATAGAAAAGATAAGAGAAGAGAGTGGGAGAGAGTTGTAGAGAGAGAGAGAGAGAGAGAGAGAGAGAGAGATGTATATATATATATATATATACATATTTATAATCTCATTCGGCAACATTCATTGTTCGTTACTTGTTTCTTTATGTTACAGCCCTATTTTTCAGTATTCTTTTTATTCTTTAATCACGTGTTTCTTTAGGGAATCACAACCTCTTGTTCTTATGGCTGTTCACTCTAGTGTGTGTTACTCTAATTTACCTTTCTCACATTCGAAAGGTGCACCAAGTACTTTAATCCCTTCACCTTTACTGCTGAGGGTGTGCAATATATTACTTCATAGGGATCATGAAATCGTGGGGAGTTCCACCTCCGCACGAAACTGTATGTTCACCAGGCATTAGCTGTGCTGCGGGGCACTGCTGTGCAGGTGTATTTGTATCACTTTCCTTTTCTTGGGTAAACTGAGGTGCTATTTGTTTTGCTATACTCGGCACAGCCTGTATCAATTGGGTGAGATATTCCTTAAATTCATCCCCTAGCACTGTGCAGCTCTGTGAGTATCTGATGTTCTTCTTACTGGAGACAGTGGCGTTTGGATGCACCTTCCCATCACTATTTTGTGCGTGATTAAATGGTGGTCTTTACTTGGCTGCGTTCTGAGTTGGAACAGTGCTATAGGCAAGCAATATACCCAGTTTTTCTTAAGGGTGTGACAAAACTTAGACAATTTGCTCTTGAGGAGGCCGTTTATCTTTTCTACTATCCTGTTGCTTGCAGCTGATAAGTCAAACAAAGTTTGTTTTACCCCTAACAATGTGGTCACTTCTTTGAAAAGATCGTTTACAAAGTGTGTGCCGTTGTCTGAACGATTCACATCACATATTCCCCACCTTGGGAATACCTCCCCAACCAAAAATGTGGCCACGCACTTGGCATCTGGGTGCACACACGGTCCTGCTTCCACCCAATGTGAGAAGGGGCACACCACTACTATGAGGTACCTTGCTCTGTTACATCTCTCCCCCATGTCGGCATAATCTATGTGCAGTTCTTGAAATGGGCCTGATGGCCGTGGCAGTGTTCCTCGCAATGTCCTGAGTGTCATACCTGAGCTGTATGTTTGACAAGTTGTGCATTCAATTATTAATTTTGTTAAGTGTTCCTGTAAATTGGGGATGAACCATTCTTCTTGGAAGTCTGCTGCAATGTGCTGTTTTGTTACGTGTGCGGGAAAGTGAAGTTGTTGTAATGCTATCTGTAATAACTCTACTGGCATCACTACTTTCCCTGTCAATTCCTGGCACCATAGTAGGTCTGTTTTTTGATTGTTTGCACCCTCTTTTCTCCCATAGGGTGCGGCACGTCTCTGTAACTCTATTATTTGAAGTATGAGTGTAGAACTGTACCCTTCTCCCTTGTCGTCTGGGGCCAATGCTTTTACGATACATTGTACTGATCGTGGGATGTTAAAGTATGCTGCTTCCTTTGCGGCAGCGTCTGCTTCCACGTGTCCAACCGAGATTACATCTGTGTTATTTGTATGTGCTTGGCACTTCAGTAAGGCCACTACTGATGGTTCTACTAATGTGTCAATGAGGTCATTAAGTAGTGCTACATGTTGTACAGGGGAGCCATCCGCTCTCCTGAATCCCCTTTGTCGCCATCGTGACAAACCTAAGTGTACCATCGTTGTCACGTATGCCAAATCAGAGTATATCGTCACTGCACACCCTTTGGCTGTACGCAATGCTGCAATTAATGCAATGAGTTCTGCTGCTTGTGTCGAAACATGTGAGGGGAGGCGCTTCTGCACTATCACTTCCTATTCTTCCCCTTCAATTATTACCACAGCTGCCCCTACATGCTTTTTTCCCGTTTCACAATCGATAGATGCTGACCCATCTACAAAGTATATTTCACCTCCTTCTAGATCATTTTCACTTGCTTTCGGGATGTCATCGTCTTCCCTTTCATATGTAGCACAATCGTGCGCTTGCATGTCCTCCATTGTGCAGGGCTCTGTAATGAATGTGGCTGGTTTTACAGTTTTACATCGTACAATGTGCACCTTGGGACTTGATATTATTATTTTGTATGCAGTTGCTCTCTGTGTGGTGAGTGTGGACTTTGACCTTTCTAGTATGGCAAATAGAGAGTGTTCAACAAACAGTGTGATTGAGCAGCCCATCACTATGGTGGCACTTTTTTCTATTGTGAAAGCAGCTGCTGCGAGGGTCTGTTCAAATGCGAAGTGTCCTTGCATTACTGAATCTAAGGTGCCACCGTAGTATGCCAATGGTTTGTGACCAAGTGATGTTTTTTGTGTGAGTAGCGCAGTCATTAGTGTTCCATCGCAATGTGAGAATAGGTAAAACTCCCGATCATAATCTACAGTCACTATACTGGGTATGTGTGTAATGAGATCTTTCAGTTTAAAGAATTGTTTGATAATTTCTTGTGTCCATTCTGTGGGGCGCTGCTCTTTGGTGCTTCTTTCAGTGCTTGGAGAAGGGGGCGTGTGTGCGCAGCATAGTCTAGTATCCATGCACGGCAATAATTGTATAGGCCAAGGAACGTTTGCTTTTCCTTTATTGTTTTAGGCATCATGGTGTTACGTATTGCCGTTGCTCTGTCTGGTATAATTCTTCTACCATCCTTTGAAATTAGCTGTCCTAGATACATTACTTCTGCTAGGCAGTATTGCAGTTTACCCTTATCCACCTTGTACCCTTTTGCTGCTAATAAGTTCAATAATGTTATTGAATCTGCTCTACATTGCTCTACACTTTCGCTGCAGTTAAGGAGATCATCCACGTACTGAATTATTGTGCTTTTTACATCAATGTTGCCAAGGTCTTCATGCAAAATGCTGTTAAATATTCTGGGACTTTCACGGTACCCTTGAGGTAGCCTGCAATGTTCATATCATTTTCACCCTAAGGTGAATGTTGTTAGGTATTGGCAACTGGGGTCGAGTGGTACTGAGAAGAAGGCATTCTTCAAATCCACAACTGTGAAACACGTGGCATTTTTTGGGACGCTGCATAAAATAGATGCAGGGCTTGGCACTAAAGGGAACTCTTTTTGTATGATGTCATTAAGTGGGCAGAGATCCTGGATCATCCTCCATGCCCCGCCCCTTGCCTTTTTATCAGATAAATCGCAGTATTGCATGGTGAATTTGATGGCACAATTCTACCTTGTTGTAGTAATGCGCTTATTGTTTCTTTTATTCCTCCTTCCGCTTCTCTGGACAGTGTGTATTGTATTACTCTAGGCGGTACCGCGCCTGTTTTTTGTTAAATTTTTATAGGTGTTAATCCTTCTAAGAGTCCTATATAATGGGGCCCTGTTGTCCATAATTCTGGTGGTACTTTCATATCCTGATCAAATATGGAGGGCAGTGCACTGACACTGGCAATGAGGGGGTAATGTATCTCTCTGTATTGGATCATTATGTCCATAATCATTTCCCCGTCAGTGTCATTGTCAGTGACAGTTCTTCATCATTCACATCTCTCAGCGCTATATTTGGGTCTATGCATAATACTGTTCTCATCTCACATCCATTTGTGTCCATTCCTATTGCCACAATACGTTTGCCCGATACTTACACCCCCTGTAGGTCAATTGAAAGGACGGTGCCAGGCACAATCTCTGGGCTTACCACAGGGAGGAAAACAAAATCTGATGGCACCCTCCATTCTTTCCTGGTGATCTCTGATACTACTCGAGCCAAAACCTGTATCCCATAGATGAACATGTCAACATCTGTGGGTACCCACCTTACAGCAACCTTGTTTGTCATGCTACTGATCGTTGGCATGGCCGCACTGGACACACCCCTGGAGTGGAGCACACTATTCCCCTTTCTGTAAAAGAGATGGTCATATTAAGATTACTTAGGAGGTCCCTCCCCAGCAAATTTATGGGCAAATCTTCGTGATACAGCAGGGGTGCCCTAACCGCTTTCCCTCCCACTGTTGTATCCAAATCTTTTGTGTAAGGAACTTTTAAAATTGCCCCAGAAAACCACTGCATTTCCAAATGTTTCCCTGAGAGGGCAAATCGGCCCTCCATAAGGCACGATTTTTCCGCTCCAGAGTCCACCATAAAGATGAACTGTTTGTTTCCTATCTCCGCCCCCACTAGTGGTTTCTCTTCTGCACGTAGGGTATTCGATAGGACTGGACACACAACTGCTTTCTGTGGACTGTCCTAATCGGGGTATGTGTTTGTTCCTGGGATGGAGAAAATGCTGTCTCCAATTACTGCTGTACCGCACAGCGGCGCTGGTGCGCCATTGGCGGTGGTAGCGAAAATGTTGGGATGGGTGTTCCCCATCGTATTCTGGCGCACTCTTTGAGGTTGTATGCTTTGCGGTTGTGCTTGTGGTCTATGTTGAATATGTTGTGTTCCTTGTGGGTAGTCATTAAAATGTTGCTCTTGTTGTCCATTACCACCCATTGGTAGTCCATAGGGGCTGCCTGGGGTGGGGGATATCCAAATTGTTGTTTGTTTCCCACGTGAAGGGGTCCTTGATAGTATCCCATAGGTCGTGCTTGACATTCCCGTGAAAAGTGTCCCCACCTCCCACAATTCCAGCAGGACCTTTGGCCCCCTCCTTGCATCCCTTATCCCCAAACAAACTCTATTTCCTTGACCTCCAAATTCCCCTCTCTGTCCCCTGTATCCACCTTGTCCTCATGTGGTCCTTCCCTGCCACTGGGGTCCTTCGTACTGCTCCTCTCCAGCCCATTGCTCCTGTCCATTTGCAGACCATGTGGCTGCCATCCTTGCCAGTGTACTCCCCGACCCCTCCTCCCCATCTCCCTGTCTCTCAGTGGGTAGGGCTGCGTTAATCGCAGCGACCTTCACCAATTTATTCTGTACAAGCTTTGCTTCGTCAGCCAACCTCCTCTCTGCAATTTCTTTCTTTCTTTGATCCTCCTACAATGATGTACTATAATGCTCTGAATAGCAGGCCAGCCTTTGGCTTCTATTCCAGCTATTTTATCCAATGCCTTTTGTACCTCCTTTGGGAGGCCTCTCTTGATGATACAGTTAAAAAGGGAGGTGGATTGGTCCCAAGCCATGCCTGTTTCTGACCTCCACAAGTCCTGTACCCGAAGAATGAATTGCGCATCCTCCTCCTCCTCATCCATAGTAAATTGCATTACCAAGTGTAAATCTGGGGTATCAGGGAAGGTTCTCTGCAGTGCATCCCATACTTGTGCTCTCACATTGTTAAAGGCTGACCCATCATGGCAGTCACAATTTATTGTTAATTCTGGAAAACCTGCCTTCACCCACACCCCGTCTGCTTGATCTCCCACTGCAGACACTAATAAACTTTGTACATCCCCTATAGCCAATGGCACTCCTGCTGTGTTCTTTTCAAATGCATGTATCCACTTTCCTGCCCCTCCTGACAGTGGGGGGAGTAGTTTCAACAGGTTATTTTTGTCCATCTGTGCCCATGGTATGTAATGGGGTATCCCTGCTCCTTTGTGGATGAGAGGTATTTGCAATCTTGCTTTACTTCCCTTTTTACTTACCTTTTCTCCTTTAGCTTTGCCCAATGACATGTTTCCCAACCGGCTCCTCAACCTTCCCTGCCATCTTTGCCTTACTGCCCCATCCTCTGGGTCCTCTCGCAGTGATAGGGATAATCCTGCTGCTGCCACCCCCTCTTCGTACTTGTCTAAATCACTCCAAACCTCGTCTATTTCTCTGTCTGAGTCTCCACTTCCTTGTTCCTCCCCTGCTTGGCTGCCTCCTTGTTCTGCCCACACATTTTTTATGGGGGTATCATTAAGATGGAAAAAAACCTCTCCTGGCATCCACTCATGTTTGGGCCCTGTGGTTAAATTCCCCTCTGGTAGCGGTGAAGGTGTTGGCCCACCCGCTGCGCTTGATGGAGCCTCCCCTCCTCCAGACAGCATTTGTCCT
This sequence comes from Ambystoma mexicanum, assembly GCF_040938575.1. Classification (NCBI taxonomy): domain Eukaryota; kingdom Metazoa; phylum Chordata; class Amphibia; order Caudata; family Ambystomatidae; genus Ambystoma; species Ambystoma mexicanum. Next base: position 1,275,920,524 of record NC_090935.1, read on the forward strand.
CTGTCACATAATGCTTGTAATCATGTTATTTCCATCTGTGTGGAGGCAAATTGTCTTTCCAAATCCCCAGTGAGATGTGCTAAGTTTACTGGAGGGGCGCTCGTAGTTCTGTACGGCCCTCTTGGATCACGAGGAGGTGGGCTGTGGCTGCAGGGGTTAAAGGGGCACTTGGTTCCGGCAAATAAGATGGGTCACTGTACCCAGCAGTGGGCCATAGTTAGTATTGGTTATAATCTAGTGAGGCCATTGTCCCCTGCTTTTACCACTTTTTCTTCTTTTGTAACTCCCCCCTCTCCTGTTGGGGCTGAGTCCCCTTCCATCGATACCTCTTTTATTACGTCATTACCAGGGGATGCATCTTCAAATATCCTCCAAATATTTCATGTCTATTTTGGAGCTGCTTACCTCGATACTCGGCTAGCAGGTGGGTTGTCACAAGATCTAACACTCTTTTATCAAATGACCCTCCTTCTGGCCACACTTGGGACGATTCCCGCTCCCTTTACTTCCCTGATCCAGCGTTCATGGTATTTTTGTATTTTTTCACTATACAGGGGGAGGTGCTGGCAGATATGAGATAAAGGTGTGTCACCCCCCATGGCTCCCCTGCCTGGTTACCTTTGTTTTTACTCGTCTGTGTAGTGTATCACAAATACAATTAGAAAAGCAATACGTCTGTTTACTCTGCCAATATTTTGAGACTCACTGTATAATATCACTGAAACCTTGTTACTTACAGCTTCTTGTTTATATATGAATGACAAATGACACACATTTAAATCTTCTTACATAGATGACAAACTTACATATACTTTTTGGACGTATCAACAACTTTGACTTTAACGACAGTTAACACATAACATATACTTGCTTTGGTGCTCGTTATACTCCTACCTTATCCTAGCAATACTTATCCATATTCTGTTCTCCCTTCCACTTTTCTTGCCCGCCTTCCCTGGGCCCGTCTGGGCTACCTACTAAAGGAGTTATGCTTCCCAAAAAAATAATTTACTAAATTTACTAATATTTTCCGATTCTACTCAATATATAAGACTCCTATGCATTTTAGCTCCACTTATTTTCTGCACTGGTCGAGACAATGCTACGCAACGCCGCCTTCTAACCCCCTTCGGACCTAGGTTCACGTACTCTTCCAGTATTCTGTTACCTCGGTATTCACAACCTAATGGCCATATAAACAAAAGAGAAGAAAAAGCCTATCAGTTACACTCACACAGTTCATAGGCCCTAAATCTGACTCCCCCTATCTTCTTATTGCTGTCCTTACACCAATTATATTTTCTAAATTCCCCTTCTTTGAGGTTCTCGTAACCAGTACTCACGTGTCCAGGATGATCCAAGAGCCTCCATTCACGGTCTATCCACAATCGGGGCTGCACCCCAACCAAGCCGTGACCCGCCTTGGCGAGCAGTTGGGTATTCGCAATGCAGGGACCCTTGGAACCTCTTCTTTTGTGCGCACACTGGTCACCAGCAGGAGGCAATGATTTTGCTGGGGACGTCCCGGATCTCGCCGCATGGTACAGGGGTTTCTTTCGGTGCACACCCAATCACGTCCCAGGGGTCACCAAGTGAAAGTACTCACTCCACACAATACCAATAAAACTCAGAATAAAGGACATATCCCAGTAGGGAATGAGACCACGAGAGTTGATTGCGTGGTTGTCAAAGATTTATATGTTATTCAACATCCAGAGAACTCTGCTGCCTCGAGAGCGCTCTGACAAACAATACAGATACAATACAGACTACAAGTTTCAGTTTCATTGGTTAGAAAGGAGGTGCACATATAGTTCTTTATGGGCCGGCTCCACAGGATTGACTGATGTCTTGACGGGAGGTTGGACATCACGTGATTCAGCTGTGCCGGTCCATGCAAGGTGAAGTTTAGGGCAGGTCGGAGAGGCGGCTTGACCTCATTAGCTCATCTATACACTTATTATAGACATGCACATAAACAATGAGCATTAATATACCTTTGAATAAATCTTTGAGGCCTATAAATTGTACATACATAACGGCATTGTCTTACATTGGGTCATTCATAAGGTGAAGGGTGGGGGGTTCTTGCCTTCTGCGATAACCTGGGGAACTGGGCTTGTCTGGCACATCATGGTGAGCAGGGGAGTGGAGTGGCACATGTTAGTTTAGGGCAGGACATACAGTGACAGGGGTCTGGGTTTATTGGGGGGACTCTGGGGTGGTCAGCACAGTGGGGGAACACTTCTGTTACATCCAAAGAATACCTTAGGAAGGCACAGGGTTACACAAGCAGTAATTTTCCAACAGCGAGGGTGAGGGGCACAGCAGCAGGTTTGTGGAGATGGATAAGCTGCAAGTCATGGTTCAGGCCATTCACACACAGGACAGTGATCTCAGAGGAAGACTGATAAGACACATAGTTATACTTGTAGCAGTTAGCTTCAGCGTATCCTTGAGAAAGGGACTTGGGACGCGTAGAAAAGGTGGGGTTGGTTGGTGCTCGCTGTGCGTGATGCTGCCTAGGGTAGAGGAGACTTCGTAGTGCCGAATTGCTGCCTAGTCTAAAGATGGAGTCGAGGGCACACAAAATGGAGTCCAAGTGTGTCTTGCAATAGCCCCACCTCTGTTTCTGCCGAGGCCTTATTCCTCATGGCAACTAAAAGGCGATGGAGGCGTCCCCCGCTAGTGCAAGAGCAAGCGGTTCATTTCGTGTTGAATGCATGGGGGGGCTAATTGCCCCTTCCTTCCTTACATTGTGTAAACTGAATGTTGTGGTCATTTGGATATGTTTGGAATCCTACAACTGTACCAATTGCTCCAGTGAATAAACCTTGTTCTATGTTAAGGTCACGTTTTAGAATTACACTGCAGTTTGGACACAGAGCCAATCATTTTTCTAATACAGCTTTGTTGGAGATACATTTTTCTAAGCTTTTTAGACTTGGCGTTGCTTAATGACACATAGAAAGGGGCATGCCATGCACTTCTAGTTTGTCTGTCGTGCTGATATGCACTATGAGTTGCATTTCTTTTTTCAACAGTGTATTGTTGAATTGGCTACAGCTTGCAATTGTTGGCATTAAGCACATGCATTTTACATTTTGTTGAGTTAATTTTTTCATGCCATATGGGGGCAGATGTCTTTTGTGCATACAGCTCATGGATTACTCTACATTTTTAGATGATTTTTGCATCATTAGTGCAATGTTAGCATAGGTTAGATCTGCAGACTAACACATGTTTTGAGTGAGTTCTCTGCAGAGAAAATGCTGCCAGAGTTTTACATACCCAATACTGCTGACTTTATTACGGTATTGTGTGTGTTATGTTTTGGAAATGTTTCGACCTTTTACTGGTGTTAACTGAAGGAGGACTTCGAAAACAATAATGCATTTTCCTCCAAACCTTTCTTCGTAGTCCGTTTTTAGGACTTCTTGCATTCTGAGATGAATTAAAGCCAGCATGAGATTGGGAACCATGCTTACTTCATTAATCAGGAGGAGTTCAGTAGCAGCGTCTACTGATAATTTGTAGGAATCTAATTTGTTTTGGTATTCTACTGGGAGAAGTAGTCAGTGTAAAGTTACACCTCCTATGTTGTAGGCAGCTAGACTTGTGGGGGCTGTTACAACAGCTGAAAGGTTGTTGTTTGTCAAGACTTGTAGAAATGTGTTGATTATTTTCATAATTTTCATCATTAACATTTTGCCTGAACCAGCTTCCCCACTTACAAACAACAGGAGCAGAGGGTTATCATTTTTTAGATCTAAACAATTTAGTTTCATGTTTAAGTCCATGTTCAATCTCTTCAGTGACTTCTAGATTAATGGTGAGTTGTTCATCATTTAGGTGTGATTTGAGCACTGACATGTCTTCTTCCGATTGTTTAGATTGATACATGGTGTTTTCTACCTCAGTCATGGTTATTTCTGCTTCATCTAGAATGAGTGGTTCTCCAAGTGGTTCTTGGCTTCCTGTAAGAGAAGGTTGACTGTCTTCAGCAGTGTTTTTATCTAAGAGAGCTTCAATTTCTTTCTCTTTTTGGAGTTCATTGTCCAAAATGTGTTTGTTTTGTTTAAAATTCACATTTGTTTTTCTGCTTCGTTTGCCTTGAATGCAGCTTTAAATGAGTCATGGTCATCTAATAATTCTTCTTCTTTTCTCCAAGGTTTAAAAAGTTATAGTTGGGCCATCTGATAAAGTGATCTATGTTGTGGAGATTTAAACAATAACTTTTATGATTAATTAGGCAGCGCTTGTCAGGTTTTACTAGGCTTCCTTCACATGTTGAGGCTGAATATTTGCCAATTGTCGCATAACATTGGTTTTGTAGGAGTAGTTTTGGGCTATACCGTACAGACACATGTTTTCCAAAGCAGTACTTCTGTTGTGATAGTATCTGCCCATTATATTGTTTTTCAAAGTGTAATGGCTGTTGGGATTATTTGTGGCTATAGTTTCTTTTTCTTGGGAGGATTTTAGTACCCCTTTTCATGATGAAGCTGGACCAAGATTTAACCACACAGTTTTCAGATTTCCCATATAAGGGTGTACCTGTTAAACAGTGTGCAGCTTCATAGCACCTGCATTCTCTATGTGACAGCATTTTAAACCAAAGCTGTAACATTTTTGTGACAGGGCTTTGTCAAATGTGGAAAGGTTCAAGCTCGTATTGTCCAAAAAATTGAAAAAGCCAGACGGAATGTTAATAAATAAGACCGGTATCGTTCCACAATGAGAAGATACAGTTTGATGGCACAAATGTTTTTTTTCGCACAGATGGAGTTCATTTAACAGATGTTGGTAATTAGTGTTTTCTTTACAATGTTTACAATGCCTTGAAACAGGTTTTGTAAAAAAAAAAATTAAAAGGAAACACATGACAAATATAGCAAAGCATTTATTAGTTTGTATAGTACAAAAAAAACCAAAACACAGAAAAAATGAATCAGTGTTTGTAAAAGTTATAACAAAGAAATCAGTACATAATGCAGAAAAGGTGGCTGACTCATTTTTTGATGGTAGTCTAATATGAGTGAGAAGTGTGAAATCCATAAATAATGGGTAAAAACTTCCTACACATGTTACACTTTATGGTCACAATTTTGCATGGCAGAGAAAAGGGGTTGGGACAGAAATGTATTACTGTCACCTTTGCTTTGCTTTGCTATGCAAATAGTCTACAATTTTTATAAGCATGAAATGTAATGCTAATGAAAATGAAAGATGTTCCTCTTGAGTCTTACTACTTTACGTATAAATATAAAGTAGATGGAGTCTATAAAATGATTTCTTTTTTTATTCTATTTTTAAACTTTGAAAGGTGGTTCCATGAGGAAACTTTACTTTGTTTTTGTTTTGTTTTTTGTGGTTGGGTTTCTTATAGAGGGAAAGAGAGCAAAGCAGAGAGGGAGGAAGGGTGGGAAGGTGCACCAACCTCCAAAAGGGAGAGACAGCTGGACAAAGGAAGATGCAGGGCTGAAAAAAACTGAGGTGGGGCAATCCTTTACGTGCACCTTCATAGCAACCTCGAAGGTGCTTCAGATGCCTTTCCCACTGCAGATATGTGTTCCATAGTACATACATATGACTGTTCTCTGTGCAAGGAACAGGTGAATAACCTCCTGTATGGCTTGTAAGAAAGCAGGAGGAATCATCTGCCCGATTGCGGTGTCCCAAGTAGTGACAGGGGCGTAGTGGCTGAAGTATGCCTACTCATTGGGTAGGGGATTGCCTTTCTCTGGACAGCTGGCTGGAAGGTGCAGGAGTGGTGGTGGCACATGCAGGTAGTACCAAAGGAGTGTTGCCTCTTTTGGCTGCTACTGAGTTCAGTTTTGCACTCAGTGCAGTGCACGTGGCCACCCTGAGCCTTTGGCACTCCTCCAATTGTGGTGAAAACCCTGCACACCCATGACTCCTTCTACCCACCCGACATAGTAGGCACACTTCCTCCACTACATCTTCGTCATCCTCTTCATCCTGCATGTCATCTGCTATAGGTCCCCTATTTCCCTGTCCAGGTCCTCCAGGTGGTGGTGGCCCCTGGGGAGGAGGAGGAGGCATGGCCACTGTGAATTAATGTCTGCTTTGCTGTTGGATAAAGAGCTTCTCTTTGCTGGTGTGCCAGATTGAGAATGATTAACAGAAATGGGTGGGTGCCTTTGGAGGAAATGTCCATAGACTACCGTCCGGTATGCATATTTAAGCAACCGAATTCAGCCTTGAAACATTTAGGAATGAAGTCAGAGTTGTACTGGGAGCTGTGAAAGGGCAAAGTTTTCTCTTGAAAGCCCGTCGAGTGGCCAAACACTGAATTTACACCAACCACAGACACGTAATCTTGCCACACAGGCGTTGTCACGCGGCGATGACTGGGGACGTCTGCAATGATGTTAGAAGACCTCGAACTTCTGGTACAGGAAGAAGTGCATGAAAAGTTGTAAAAGATTTATAGAAGCACTGGAAATTGTGTTAGGTGTTGTGCAAGCACTACGTTTGGAGTTTAAAGTCCCTGGACTGGCTTAAAATTGAATTTAAAACACTGACACCAATGCGGCAATGTGATTGCGCTGCACGGGCATGGTCATATGATCACGTCCAGGGATGTCTGTGGGCACGTATGATGCCCGCGAGCAACAATGTGACCTATGACGTATCGCATGCACAGTGCACGCACACGAAAAATTACATTTGTGGACTAATAAAAAATGAGTAGTTCAGTCCACAGACTAGGCAGTATGTTCGCAGACATTGAAAAATCCATACTGTGTCACTGTCATGTAAATATGCAGACACTGACTTTATAAAAGTCTGTGGACATCAAAACGGCATTAAATAAAATTGAAGAAACAAAAGTAGATCTTAACACTCATCTAGTCCAAGGTGTGCTCACACAAGGCTCTCCTATGGAGCTGCAAACGTATATCAATGTATCAATGTTGTTTATAATTCAATTTTTTCTTCAATCGTTGTATGTACTACGATCCACAAAAAAGGCCAGTTCTCTTCCGTGTCATGTTTATAAAATATTTATTTTGCTTGGAGGTTAACCGCATCCAATTAAGCATGTGCCACTGTATCTGTTGTACTTATGCATTTTGAAGCCAGTCCGTCTTCAGGGCTGGGGCACTGTTTATGTTAATCATCACATAAATGTATGCTTGAGTTGTATTCTTTGTTTGTAATGTTGATGTATGTACATTTTTTGTGTGAAAAGGAAACATGAAAATTGTGTTGGCACCTTTATTTTTTGGGTCAGTTACTGCCATCTGTTTCCAGGTATGTCCGTGGACACAATATTCAGTCCAGAGACTTTCAATCTGCTGCATGGTGGGTAGAATCATTTTTTTATGTGAAGGATGTTCATATCACTTCATATATGTTCAAAGAGGAATTATTTATAATGTACATACACTGCTGTAGCATTATGAAATATGTTGATTTATAAAAACCACTGAAAGGGACGTTGTGGTTAAGTTGTGCTAACAAAAAACTATGAAATTCTGTGCAAAAACTTTGTTAAAGGGACGTTATGGTTGCAAGTAAAATCGAAAAACCCAAGAAGCTATGCAACCATAACTCATGCCACCACCATGTATCGCTAATAATAAAACCCAGGACATCAAAGATGACATCACAGATGGCATCATTGATGACATCAGTGATGACATCACATATTATATGAATTGTAATCAAAAGTCCCTGCAGGGCATTCTGTTTAGAGTTACACGTCAAGGGTGATCAGGAGACCTCTAATAAATTCCTCCTTGTATGAAAAATTGTTCTCATTAAAACTAAAACGTTATATTGAAGTGTTGTTGTTAATATAGTAACCTAATAATACATACACATATGCAATGGCTACAGCATGCACCATGGAAGTGCATTATTTTTAATCTGGTAATACTGGCCACTAAAATATTAAGGGGTAATTCATAGAATTTAGCGCACAAGTGGCGCACGCAGCTGGCTCACAGTGTGCACGTGCGAATTACTGCGTCAGCCGCGTATGCTAAAATCCATTTCCGCGCACAGCGTATTCATGGATTTTAGTTTCCAAAACCAGCCGTGGCGCAGAGTGGCGCAGCGACCCTGCAGCAGCGCCAGTTACGCCCCCACCCCTCCCTGTGTGCCATGCACAGCGCACAAATCCCGTACATGGTGCACAGTCCCCCAACCACGAAAACGCCTGTAAAACTCCCTGCACACCCCTCCGAATACACGTACCCCGCTGCACGGGGAGTGTCACACGCGATTGCAGCGGGGTACCTGTATAAAAGGGGTTCGCGGGAAGTTTCACACACGAAATGCCCTGTGTGAGTGGGGTACGTGTATTCAGGGGTGCGCGTTAAGTTTCACACGCAATAAGACCTGTGCGAGTGGGGTACGTGTATTCCTGGGGTGCGCAGGAAGTTTCACACGCGATTGGAGAGGGGAACATGTATTTCGGGGGTGTGCGGGAAGTTTCACATGCGAAATGCCCTGTGCGAGTGGGGTACGTGTATTCCTGGGGTGCGTGGGAAGTTTCACACACAATAGGCCCTGTGCAAGTGGGGTACGTGTATTCCAGGGGTCCGCAGGAAGTTTCACACGTGATTGGAGAGGGGAACGTGTATTTCGGGGGTGCGCAGGTAGTTTCACACGCGATAGCCCCTGTGCAAGTGGGGTACGTGTATTCCTGGGGTGCGCGGGAAGTTTCACACGCGATAGGCCCCGTGCGAGTGGGGTACTTGTATTCCTGGGGTGCGCGGGAAGTTTCACATGCGATTGGAGAGGGGAACGTGTATTGCGGGGGTGCACAGGAAGTTTCACACGCGAAATGCCCTGTGCGATTGGGGTACGTGTATTCCTGGGATGCGTAGGAAGTTTCACACACGATAGGCCCTGTGCGAGTGGGGTACGTGTATTCCTGGGGTGCGCGGGAAGTTTCACACACGATTGGAGAGGGGAACGTGTATTCCTGGGGTGCGCGGGAAGTTTCTCACGCGATAGGCCCTGTGCGGGTGGGGTACATGTATTCCTGGGCTTCGCGGGAAGTTTCACATGCAATTGGCCCTGTGCGAGTGGGGTACGTGAATAACTGGGCTTCGCGGGAAGTTTCACACACGATAGGCCCTGTGCGAATGGGGTACGTGAATAACTGGGCTTCGTGGGAAGTTTCACACGCGAATTTGCTGTCATAGCGTGGTATGTGAATTTTGGGGTTGCGCGGGGAGTCCTACACATGAATTGGCAGTGTGGGTCCCCCTAGGTGTTCCCTCTACACCCTCTACGACCCCTGCTGGCAGCCCACGCCACAGTGGACTACCCTGCACCCCTGGTCATGTCCCGCAGGCAGCCCATCCACCATGGGCATGCCCCCCAGCCAAGCCACATGTCACCTTGCACTAGTGATCACCAACTCATGGCCCCCAGCACCCCCACCCCCCAGCAGTCAGGGGCACCTGCCAGCATGCCCCCACTCATGTCCCACACATGTCCCCCAGCACCCCCACCCCCCAGCAGTCAGGGGCACCTGCCAGCAGGCCCCCACTCATGTTCCCCAGCACCCCCACACCCCAGCAGTCAGGGGCACCTGCCAGCGGGCCCCATACTCATTTCCCCCAGCACCCCCACCCCCCAGCAGTCAGGGGCACCTGCCAGCAGGCCCCCACACATGTGCCCCAGCACCCACACCCCCAGCAGTCAGGGGCACCTGCCAGCAGGCCCCCACTTATGTCCCCCAGCACCCCCACCCCCCCCCAGCAGTCAGGGGCACCTGCCTGCAGGCACCCACACATGTCCCCCAGCACCCACACCCCCCCAGCAGTCAGGGGCACCTGCCAGCAGGCCCCCACTCATGTCCCACTCATGTACCCCAGCACTCCCACCCCCCAGCAGTCAGGGGCACCTGCCAGGAGGCCCCCACTCATGTCCCCCAGTAGCCCCACCCCCCAGCAGCCAGGGGCACCTGCCAGCAGGCCCCCACTCATGTCCCCCAGCACCCCCACTACCCAGCAGTCAGGGGCACCTGCCACTAGGCCCCCACACATGTCCCCCAGCACCCACACTCCCCAGCAGTCAGGGGCACCTGCCAGCAGGCCCCCACTCATGTCCCCCAGCACCCCCACCGCCACCCCCCAGCAGTCAGGGGCACCTGCCAGGAGGCCGGCACTCATGTCCCCCAGCACCCCCACCCCCCAGCAGTCAGGGGCACCTGCCAGGAGGCCGGCACTCATGTCCCCCAGCACCCCCACCCCCCAGCAGCCAGGGGCACCTGCCAGCAGGCCCCCACTCATGTCCCCCAGCACCCCCACTACCCAGCAGTCAGGGGCACCTGCCAGCAGGCCCCCACACCTGTCCATCAGCACCCACACCCCCCAGCAGTCAGGGGCACCTGCCAGCAGGCCCCCACTCATGTCCCACTCATGTCCCCCAGCACCCCCACACACCAGTAGTCAGGGGCACCTGTAACGCTCACCTGAATCCCTCGGAGGCGCAGGTCTGGGCTGGGGGTTCTCGGAGTCTTCTAGGGTCACGCGCAGGCCTCGAATGCCACCCTGGAAAGGCCCTCTCCTCACTGAGATCTTGATCTGAAGGGTGAGGTGTCTGCAATTGGGAGAGCAAGGGGTTAATAGGATATATAAGCCTGACTGGGCAAGCTGACTCCCCTTCCTGGTACTCCCCACGTAGTTCGTAGGGCACCTGCCAGCAGGCCCCCATTCATGTCCAACACATGTCCCCCAGCACCCCCACCCCCCAGCAGTCAGGGGTACCTGCCAGCAGGCCCCCACACATGTCCCCCATCACCCACACCCCCGGCAGTCATGGGCACCTGCCAGCAGGCCCCCTCTCATGTCACCCAGCACCCCCACCGCCACCCCCAAGCAGTCAGGGGCACCTGACAGCAGGCCCCCACTAATGTCCCCCAGCACCCCCACCCCCAGCAGTCAGAGGCACCTGCCAGCAGGCCCCCACTCATGTCCGACTCATGCCCCCCAGCACTCCCACCCCCCAGCCGTCAGGGGCACCTGCCAGCAGGCCCCAATCATGTCCCCCAGCACCCCCACCCCCCAGCAGTCAGGGGCACCTGCCAGCAGGCCCCCACTCATGTCCCACTCATGTCCCCCAGTGCCCCCACCCCCCATCAGTCAGGGGCACCTGCCAGCAGGCCCCCACTCATGTCCCCCAGCACCCCCATCCCCCAGCAGTCAGGGGCACCTGCCAGCAGTCCCCCACTCATGTCCCACACATGTCCCCCAGTGCCCCCACCCCCCATCAGTCAGGGGCACCTGCCAGCAGGCCCCCACTCATGTCCCCCAGCACCCCCACCCCCCAGCAGTCAGGGGCACCAGCCAGTAGGCCCCCCTCATGTCCCCCAGCACCCCTACCCCTCAGCAGTCAGGGGTACCTGCCAGCAGGCCCCACTAATGTGCCACACATGTCCCCCAGCACCCACGTCATGACGATCCTCAATCATGGGCCTCATGGCTACCCACACCACACCCCACGCCACCCCAGCCCAAAGACCCAAACAAGTATTGCATACACCCACAGAAAAATGGCCATTACATGATACAACCCTGAATGGCAAGTATGTACATGAACACATGTCCGTCAAACACACACAATGGGTGCAAGTGAATGTGAAAACCCATATCATGACATGCATGAAACCAATGAGAGAATACCACACATCGAAGTATGAAACAAAAATGTATTGAACACAACATGAATGTAATGAAAAAAAAAATAAATAATGGGAATAAGAAATAAAATTCAGCGTGTCCGGAAAAAAATATAAAAATATGAAATCAGAATCTAAAGAACTCCAAATGAAAATTTGTCCAAAGTCTCAGTCCAACAAAGCAAATCCAAGGGAAAAATAAATATATGAAATCCATTGCGCCATGGTGAAATAAAAATAAAAACGAGAAACATTCACTGTTCAACTATATACAAATCACCAATCAAGGGTCCATGAGCCCAACAAATGAAATGAAACCTACAAAAAACCCTACCTAATAATGAACTATATACAAAAATGTGGTGCATTATCCAAGCGGCCCAAAATAAACAAAAACAGAAAGGAAACCTAACACTATCTATTTACAATGCCAGCGGGCTAGTTCGACGGCTCACTTATTGATGTCCCGGGCCAGGGCATCATCAAACTCCCGCTCAATGTCCTGGAGGCAATCCTCTTCCATGGCCCTGAGGGTTCGCAGGGACGACGACATGTTCACCTCCAACTCCCTGTGAATTGCCTCGAGGCACTCGGCCCGCTTCAGGGCCCTCCGCATGGAGTTCTCCGCCCTGACCATTGTGAGCCATGCCTCTTCCGCCCAGCTGCCGCTCCGCATCTGTGGCGTGGCCCAACCGCTGCCACACGACATCCAGGGTCCTCCTGCCCTGTGGCCAATGCCTGCCCCTCCGATGTTGAAGGCCCTGAGCCATCATTGCTCCCACCATGTTGCTGCTGCTGTGCCTGTGCCTATGCCATGGCTCTCGCTGCCTGCATGTCCTCCTCGGGCTGGGGTGCAGTTGTCGTGGTGGCCAGCCCTGCTGGACGTCTGACTCCCGTCTGTGGCAGGGATGTGTCCTCCACCAGCCTGGCCGCTGGGTCAGGGGCAGCTCCACGGGGTACCCATGTGACACATGGGTGGGAAGATGGCAAGGAGGACTGGCGCGTAGGGGGTTCAGGTGAGGAGGTGAGTCGCAAGAATGTCCAGCACACGGAGGAATCCAGCACCGGTGACCCGTCCCAGTAGGTCAACGTAGTCAAAGAGGCATGCGAGACGATGTGCAGTCTCTCCACGAAAAGACTGCAGGTCACATCGCATGCACCGTTGACGCAATGCTATCCCACTCAGGACAGGCTCAACATGGTTCCGTATAGCCACGTCCGCAGGGAGAGGAAGGCCAGTTGTTGTGTGCTCATCCCCTCCCAGAAAACAGGTCTGGACGTAGGCATCCCTGCTGGTGTCAGATGATGCAGTGACAGGATCAGGGACAGGATTACACACAGGCACCTCCGCCGCGGCCTGTGCTGCCTCCTGTCCCTGCTCCTGCACTGCACGACTAGCACCAGTGGAATCCCCACCTCCAGAGCCCGTGTGTGTCCCTTCCGTGGCCTCCTCCTCCACCAAACCCCCCACCAACCTGGATGACTCTGTGCCATCTTCCTACGTTGGACCCTGTGGGGTCTCAGCTGCCCGTTCTGCTGCCGAGGAGTCCACCTCCGACCTCTGCCTCTTGGACCTACCCTCGACAGCTGCGGCCTGGGACGCGGCACCAGACTCCTCACTCCCCGACGAGATGACAATCTGGGAGGGGAGCCGGGCCTTGCGTCTCCGGCTGGTGGTGTGATCCCTGTCGCTGTGCTCCACAGCACCCTCTCGGCCCTCTTCATCAGTTGACGCTGCAGACAGGGAGAGATAAAATACAGACATCAGGGCACTGTACAATGGACTTATACACACATGACAGTTGCACATGAGTGGCAGTGTCAAACTTCAGACATGGCATCACACTCCACGACACACATGTAATTCAACTCACACACATGAGCATTTCCACAGCAATATTGCACCAGGCAGCAACATCCATACACATACAACAGCATGAACAGCCGAAGGTGAGCCTGACATCACATGAAACACAGGGAGTGCACTAGACACGCACACACGCCACCACACTTACATGCATGTCTACATCTCCTCCAACTGTCGCAGTGATGCGATTGCCATACATGTCACATCTGGCATTCAGCCTTCTACATATCAGTGTCACGTGCATCCATGTTGCATCATAGTTGCACACTTGTCAAATACACACACATGCACATGTACACAGTGCAGATAGATGCAGCAGGAACCACCATCCATGTGTGACACCAGAACCATGCCAACGTACATACACAGAAATTCAAACATGTGTGCTACCGCACATGCATTTGCACAGCATGCTTACCAACACATACACCATCGATGTGTCTCACACCTTAGAGGACTCACATGTGGCAGCCTCACGCCCCTGTTCATACACATCTCTACATGGCCCTACGAAAACACATGTGCAACCTGCACACTACTGGCACACCACCACACCCACAGCGTCCAATCAGTATGCATGTACACTTACCGCTCGACTCCAGACGGGTCTGCCTCTCAAGGACCAGGATGTGGAGCGCTGGGTATATGTGTTCCAGGACCCTCATCTGGTGGTCGGACAGGTGGCCCCCGCGCCCCTTGGCATCCGCTGCCTTCAAGAGGCGCCGGGCCTTGTTGAGGGTCCTGGACCTGAAGTCCTCCCAGCGCTTCTTGACATGGTGTAAGTCATGGACTGCCACCCCCTCCGCGTTGATGGCAGTCACGATGTCCATCCAGATCCTGGTCCGTCCTTCATTGTCGGCGCGCAAACTTCCAAAGAGGGCATCATACTGCCCCAGGACTTGCTCCACCAGGACACCAACTTCACTGGCACTGAAGCTGGTGGCCCTCTGCCTCTCTGGCTGGGTGTGCCAGTGGTGCCAGATGGTGTTGTGCCCGATATGGCAACCCCAGAGGCAGGAGTTGGTGGGCAACTGGGTCCTTGGGCTGGGCTGTGCAGCGATGGTATCCCAGTCGGGAGTCTTCGGTTCCAGCAGGGGTGGTCAGAGCAACTGCACCCCTGGCTGACGTGAAGGCAGCAAATAGCAGGGCACGTGGGCAGGAAGCAGTCAGGCAGCAGCAGATGGCAGGTGGGAGCGTGCTCGGGACTCTGGGGGGCCGTAATTCGGCCTTCTGGGCAGGAGCGTGGTCTTCCGTGTGTTGTTGCATGGCCAGCTTGATACGGAGTGATTTGGCATGTGAAAATCTTGCACGTCAGCATGTAATTCGAGGAAAGGCCCATTGCGCGTAAGCACATCAGCACACGTACGCGGTTTCATTGGACCAAAGGCCATTAGCACGTAAGCGCTTCTGTGACGTGACTCACGCGGGCGTTTCCCTCGTGACGTGGGCATAGTGGTTCAGCGTGCGTGGAAAAACTGCACGTCCGCGTGTGGATGCGTGTAATCCAAGGAAAGGGCCTACGCACGTGACGTGACGCACACGGTTGTTTCCATCAACACGGGTGCATGTTCATCGTACACGTCTAAAAACTGCACGTCCGAGTGTCAGCTCGTGTAATTGGAGGAAAGGGCCTTAGCGCTTACACGTGTAAGTGACGCTGTACGTGTGGGCCGCTTTAAAATGTACGTGTAGGACCCCATTCCCCTGTACGTGCTTTTCGTGGAGAGCGAGTGGGTGAATTCTGTACTTCTTGTCGGTTCACACGCGATTACTTCACAGTGTTTCAAGTTCGTACTCCCTGTTACCTCTGACAGCATTCTTTATTTTTTTTGGGCCTGTTTCATCAAACAGCGTTCACTTCTTCTTTTGTCCTGTCTCCTCAGACAGCGTACAGTTCTTCTTTCGACGGGGATGTTACCTACGCGCACACGCGCATTTTTTTCATGTTCTTTTTCCAGGCAGACGGTGAGTCGCGCATGCATTTAACAACTGTGCTTGCCCCGTGTGTCGCGTACCCCTTCAGAGGTCATTGTAGGCTGCGTCTAACACGTGTATGCTTGTTTTTGTGTTTCTGGGTGCCACAGCGTAGTGAGGGTTCATTTTTTCACACACCTGGTCTACGAGGGGTTGCGTGCATGTTACTTTTTGTTTTTGGGGTGCCTGTGCGTTGTGTGACCTGTCATCTTCCCCCAGGGGTCACAGACAGCCTTGCTAGAGCATTAGGGTACGAATTTCATCTAGTACCCTACCCCTTTCACCCCCAATTGCCCAGGACAATTGTTTACTGCAACTCCCATACGCACAACAACATCAGTGCCATGGTTGGGAGGCGACCTAGCTGTAAGGGAGGCAAAGGTGGCCGACCTCCAAAAGGTGGGCGTGGTGGGCGTGGTAGGGGACGTGGCCAGGATTTGCAGGGTGCCCCTAGACCCCATGTGTGGGGGACCAATCAGGGACACCCATGCCCCCCCCCATGGCTGAGAGAAACGTGGCTGACACCATTGCAGCTCAGCCCTTGTTGGACCAGCCCATTGTGGCACCTGAGCCAGCACAGGATGACTCCCAGGCTGACTTCCAGGTCAGCAAGTCTAAGCCACGTGTGTCGGTGCAAGTTGGTGTCACCAGGCCACCCAGACACGGCTACACAGTCCAGCACGTCACGGAAGCCTAGCTTTAATGACCCCGAACTTCATGCACTTGTGAGCTATGTGTCGGCACATAGCCACGAAATGTTGGTGACTGCAGGGTGCAAGACCACACCTGGTCAATGAAGGGCACACTGGCAGACCATCACGGACTGCATAAGTGCCCTTGGATTTGTGGGGCGCACAGCTGATGATTGCTACAAGCGGTGGAATTACCTGAAACGCAGACCAAAGAACAATCATGCCACTACTCTGGTGACTGGCAGTGGGTCTCCACAAGAGGACAACAAACTCACTGAACATGAGTCTGTTGCTTGGACCTTCTTCACAGAGGAACCGATCCAAGGTGTGGGAGATGTACCTGATTTTGACGCATTGTCCGGTGAGTGTCCATGCGTGTGTGTGTAATCCATGTGTATGTTGTTTGGGTGACGGGTTCTGATTGAGTGCCAGGTGAGGGTGTGTACTCCTGAGTGTTATGGGTCATCCATTTGCTTCCTCCCATACATTCACGTGCCTTGGATTTGGGTATGACTGTATCCCTTCTGCCCACAGTTGCCAATTAGGCCCACATTAGTGCACTTTACCTTGAACTGTCATCTTGCAACTACATTGTTCAGATTTTGTAAGTGTTCATTCAGGCTGATTGATTCCACTGTCCCATTTTTCCTACGCAATATTCTGCCCTATTGCAACATATCTGATATGCTTCGTTCATTGTTTACAGCCCACACTGGGCCACTATTTTTACCTGGTTATGTTAATGATTACACCATTCAGGCCGATGGAGTATTGGGCTGCAGAAATGTTTTGTTAGGGCCCGTTTGCATGTGGAAGATGACAGATGTTTCCTGTAATGTTAAAGTGACCAACCATTGATCAGCCCACAATGACTGTGTTATTGGACACTGGATGTGTTTCAGTGTGTGGCACATGCATATTCTGCAACACTATTCAGCATCAATCTTCGCATCATGTCGATGTGACATGGATGTGTGACAGTACTCATTCACTGACATATTGCTGTAGTTTTGTAATTTACCGTGGCTATGCTACATGACATCTGTGTGGTGGCATGTGTCATGTATGTGTATTGGACATGCCACTCACAGCCTGATGTGTGATGCCAGTGCTACCCAACATGCTGCAAATGTGTTGCTTTTCCATCTTGCTCTCCCCAGTGTCTGCCTTTTTGACTCCATTTCCAACTCTTTGACAGTGCATGCATGGCAGGGTTATAGTCATGTGGGACATGTGTAAATCATGTACTGGATCTCTGGATTGTCACGGCCTATGTGTGTGCAATGGTGCTCATGCCTGTTTCCATTTATTGTCTTTCATGTTTTTGCAGGTGATGACGCACTTGGTGCTGTTGAGGTTGAGGATATGGTGCAGACCCAGGAGGAATCTCAGGCACGACCGGGCACCAGTGGGGGACGTTGTGTGGTGGTGGGTGAAAACCCAATGTTACTGCAGACCATAATGTCCAGGGGTGTCTCCGGGTGCACCTCCCCAGATCTCCATTCAGGTGCTGAGTCGGATGATGAGACTTATGTGCCGTCGCAGGTAAGTGTTCCTGGCAGGGATTCTGTTCTGTCCAACCCACCTGGACCAGGGGTAGAACCCTCTATGGGGATGTCAGTGTTGTTAGGTCCGCCTTTGGCGGTTACGGATGCAGGGTCACACTCCACAGCATCTGATCCTGTTCCTGGGCCGGCAGATCAGAGGGGGAATGCAGTCCTGCAGCCTCAGGCAGTGCCAGCACAGCAAGATGCAGATCGCCCTGCCCCAAACAGGTGTGGTGCCCGTCGACGCGGTGGCCATGTGCCACCAGGCAATACTGTATGGGAAAACTCCATGTACGGTATGGCAACCCAACAGGCAGCATCAGTAGAAATGATGGCTCAGGCAATGGAGAGGGTGGCCAATTCCATTATCCCCCCTGAAAGGCAGATGGAGAAACAACAGCAGGCAACAGACTCCATTTGCCAATCACACAGGGAAGACATATTGGCGTCCAACAGGGACCGACGGGCGACACTGGAGACTCTGCGCAAATCCATATCAATAGAGTCACAGGGCCACAGGGAAGCCCTGAGGATGGAACTCCATAACCGCAGGCAGAGTCTGCTTGAACTTGAGGCTTCCCAAAATGTTAGGGCAGAACAGCAGCTGGAGCAGCTTACACGTTCGCTGCATGCAACACGTGAGGAGATCCAGGCATCACGGGAGGCCATGCGTGCAGAAATGCAGGCAACCCGTGATGTGCTGCATGGGGATCTCTGCACTTTAATCCTCCAGAATCAGACCTTCCAGACCCGCATGCTTGCTGCCATGGAGGACCATACCAGGGCTTTGCGTGGGCTGCCTCCCATAGTGCCACCGCCTCCTGATGCAGCAGCAGAGGATGAGCAGAGCGACAGCAGTTCTCCCACAATGGCATAGCCGTGCAGGCCATGAGCCCAAGGAGTTTTTTTCTTCTCGCAACATCCACGCAGGTGGGTGTTGGTGTGCACCCTGTCCTCGAACCTCCTTGGTGGCCTCCCCCAGATCCCATAGCCCCCACATGGCCATTTTTGATTTTTTTTTTTTTACACTGTGTTGCCTTGTGTGGCTCCCATGGGCATCCACTGTATTCCGGCTGGGCACATGCAGGCTTGTCCTGAGTTTGGGTCAGATGCTTGGGTTCGTGAGACACACACCCCTCCTGCTTCCCGTTTCAATGGGCTTGCAAAGGGTGTGACCTAGTGACAGTGAATTACACAGTGAAGTTGGGCTCCCATGAGCTGTGTGGGCAGTCTGTAGTCAATACTGTGTAGACATCCCTAGTGGATATTGTTGTTGTATTGTACATTGCATGGTGTATTGATATGTGCTTGTGCATCCATGTCTTCCTCCTTATCTGCAGGTTCCTTACTCATGTCTTCACAAGGCTGTCTACTTTGCAGATGCAGTTCATGTTGTATGCAGTACACTGAGACATTTGTGTGGCAGCAACACTCTACAGTTGGAAGGGGCAATGTGCTGGCGTATTCAGGTTGTAAGACTACCACTACATGAATTTAGTACTGTCATGTTTTTGCATTTTTCCATGGTGTGTTGCAGCATTGTGTTGGTGGTAAGTATTTGGTAATGTGTGCTGTTAGTTATACATTTCTGGGAGCATATTGTGTGTGGGCAGTTTCCATTAGGGACAGTGTACTTTGTGACACTTTTGTCAGGTCTTGTGCATTGCTTTGTTTGCTTTCACATTGCATGATATGCTATGGTGTGTTTGGTGGTGGAGCTGGGGAGGGGTTGGGTGACATGGCGCTGTTCTCATGTTGTATTTAGCAAGGGGGTAATGAATTTAGCAGCATAGATGTATGTCTTTTGATGACGCAGCATTGGTGGTGTTTGGGTAGGTAGGGATGCACACAATGTAACACTTCCATGTGACCAATCTCAGGATGGTATGGTTGTGACAGTTGAGTATCCCTTATGTCATCATCATTGATTGTCAGCTGGTATGTGCCAGGGCTGTGTGCACTCCACAGGGGTGTGATTTTATGTGAAGTAATTAGCCACCAGCTGCGTACGGGCTGCCTCACCACGTGCCCTTTCCCCTCCCATGCGCAGTGGCCATGCATGTGGTTGGGGATGTGGGGGCACCACCATGTCCACTGGCAGGCCCTGGCGTGTCTCAACATTGTGCAGGACACATGCTGCCACTATGATCCTGCACACTACTGGGGGAGCATATAACAGCTGCCCACCAGAGCGGTCAAGGGAGTAAAAGCGTGACTTGAGCACTCCGAATGTGCGCTCCACTATGCCCCGGGTTGCAATATGGGCTGTGTTGTATCTTACCTTGGGTGGCGTGGTGGGGTTCCGAATTGGCATCATCATGTGGGTGCTCAGAGGGTAGGCACTGTCCCCTGGGGAGGTGGTGATGGGTTTCATTAGTGGGGTTGTGACATTACTCAGTATCTGACATGCATGCATGTGCAGTGGCATTTATACTCACCAAGCAGCCATGTATCACCATGCTGCCCAGCTTCTACGTCCCGGTTTAGGGTTAACATTCTGTAAATGAAACTGTCGTGGGTGGACCCTGGATAGTTGGCATAAACTGAGGGGATGATTCCCTTTGCATCACATACTACCTGCACATTGATGGAATGCCAGTGCTTGCGGTTTCTATAGATGTGCTCAGATGCCCTGGGGGGATGTAGAGCCACATGGGTGCAATCGATGGCACCTAGCACTTAGGGGAATTGTGCCAACCCGTAGAAATCCTGGACAGCAGCCTGCCTTTCTGCAGGTGTTCTGGGCAGGTATATGTGCCTGCGGACTGATGGTCGTGCAGTCATGATGGCCAACACCTGGTGTAGGCAGCGTGACTGCGTGGCCTGTGACACCACCGCCCCACTATAGCACTTGTCCGCTGAAATGATCCAGTGGCCAATAAGTGCAGTACATTGAGGACCTTCTCCAGGGGGCTGAGTGCTTGGAAGCACAGGGTGGGTGATGTGAGGTCATCCTCCCACTCACTCACCAGGTGGAGTATTATGTGAGGTGGAAACCTGTACCTCCCATACACCTGGTCTTCAGGCATCCCAAAAAGGCTGGTTCTGGGTGTAAAAATTCTGGGCCTGACTATCCTCCTCCTCCTGCGGTATCCCACGACCACTGCTGCTAGGAACGGTATATTCATCTTGGCGTCTGAGCTTGTTTGTTGTTTGTGCGCACTTTTATGCTGCATGGGTCCACGCACACCTGCTTCCTGCTGGCGTACGTGTTTCCGGATTAGAGCGCCTTTTTTGGCGCACGCATTAGCCCTGTTCGATTCCATGAATACGTGTTGTAGACGCGCGCGTGGGTGTTCTGCGCATTTGCCTCCTGTACTTCCCACATTTTCACGCGTTGTTCCCCATTCTGCGTGTTACGCCCCCTGTTCCCGCGTACTTTTGTTGTGTGCACTGCGCTATGTCTGCTTAGCGCACACTGTTTGAAGACGTGTGCACCAGCATGCGCCACGCAGAATTTTAGCGCACATCCAGGGATTTACATGCGCACGGACTTCCATGAATCACTGTGCGCGAGTTTCGCTGCGATTTTCGCACTTGCACTGCGATTCGCACACTTTCGCACGCTTGCGCTGAAAATTTCAGCGCACATTAATTCCATGAATCGGCCTGTAAATGCAAGCCTGTCAGAATCATGACTAATGTTACCTTTGGAATTAACAGCTAACAATACAAGACTTTCTAGACACATGTGTTAGTACAAACAATACATATGAAGAGTCTCAATGCATAATAATCTGAGGCACATACAGTGAAACTTTAGTAAGGAGGAAAGAAACACTGTCACCAGACAATGACAATAACATTAGAGTTCATCATCATGTATAAAAATGAATTGTGTGTTTGAGGCCTGATTATTGCCCCATGTATGTGCACCATGAGCTGAGGCCAAACCCTGAGGAAAATACCTTAACAATATATGACAAGTTTAACATCTAGGTACATAGCACCTTTACAATTAAAACATTCTCACTATCACTGAACAAAAACAACCACCCCAGATGTGATGTCATCAGTGATGTGATCAATGATGCCATTTGTGATGTGTTTTTTGATGTCCTGAGGGTTTGCCTTAGCAGTGTATGGTGGCAGTGCAAGTTATGGTTGCATAGCTTACCGTAACTGGTGAATTTCTTGGGTTTTTCAATTTTACTTATAACCAAAATATTTTTTCTCTCATTTTTAGAGGTTTTTATTAGAGCAACCTAATCATAACAACCCTTTAACAAAGTATTTTCACTGAATATATATATATGTATATAAACTTAGCCATAATAAGCATGTTACACTTGTTTACTGAGAAACTCATTTTCAATACCTAGAATAAATAAGTACATTATTTTCTGATAGTGCTGTATACTCCTATTGTACTCTTTTGGAGAATTCCAATGGGAAATAGGACATAACACCAGTGATGGCTCCAGCCTGCTTTGAATAAGATCAGAGTGAATTTTACAATCTTAAGAATGACCACAGATTGTTATGTCTGTGATAAAAGGGATATATTGTTTAATCAATAAGTACATAAAGCACCCTGGGCTTGGTATACATTTCATTTTTTACAAGACTCAGCCTAACACTAAAATGTTTGTAACATTGAACAATATATATAGTATTTTGGACAGCCTTGGAATTTAGAAGTGAGGATAGGTAGGCTGGCTGGGCTCTAAGCGCTGCCCTGAAAAGATGTTTCTTTGCAGAATTTTGCCTAGGCCTGGAGTAAGTATAATAGTGCTTAATGCAGATACATCCTAAGATAATTATAGACATAGAATGCACATGGACTGTGTGCCTTTTTTTTTTTTACAAAGGCCCTTTGTCAATTAGTGACTTTAAAAATAAGTAGCCTCATTGTGAGTATGGCAGTAAAGGTAAAACAGGTTGTATAGCACAATAGCACATGTTTTACCACACAGCCTAATAATGGGTTTGGAGGAACCGAAGGCATAAGGAGCAACTGTTTGGGAGCTTCACTAGTGGTAATAGTGGAGGTGGTATTCCAACATGTGTTAATAACACCACCCCAATCAAGTCATAGAGAGTAACTGAAAGTGATAATTCGGTGATAGATTACTGCCAAACTCATAATGATTCTCAAAAAATATGCAGCCACCACAGTCGGCACACAATGAAACACAAATGGGAAGGCAATTTACACAAAATGCACTTTTCTCTCCTTTCTGCTAACCTTTTCTTTAAGGTTTTCAATGCAAACTGACAATAACATAGATGAAAGGGCATAGCTTTGTAGAATAAAACATACTTTTTACTGTGGCACACTGCCAAGGAAACATTTCCCAGGAAAAAGCTCTAAGCAGTTAAGATAGATTTCATGAGGTTTTTAATTGCCCTTATGCAACTGGTAATTCAACCTTTTTATTAAATGTTGCAAAAAAGCACCATTTCTTCCTCAAGAACTTGAAAATGATTTTGTGACATACACTTTTCCATTCTCCAGGATAACAGAGTCCACTGTCACCAGCTATGAAGAGTCAAGGTCCCCTAGATTCCACACCCTTTTTCATAATCGGGCATTGTCACTTGAAAAATAAGGACATTATGAACATGAAATATACAATCAGACAAATAGATCCAAAGACTCTAGCTATTCATTATGAAAGGGGCAATGCAACTGAAAAGAGGTTATTTGCAGCGCTCCCTAAAGTGCACGAAAAAATGCATGCAGACAGTCCCCAATCCACTTAGAATATTTGAAAAGTATTCTGTGTTTCATTCCATTATCCTGTTTTGATAAGGACTCAAATATCAGTGTACGGTCACCTAAACATTAAAAGGTCTACTGACTTTGCTACTTTACTTCTGTGAATGCTGGGCTGGAGTTACCATTCTTTTCAAATCTTTCTGATAATTAGGTATCTGTGAGAATAGTTTTTTTTATATTACTGTTAGTAGTCAGGGGTAGTTTGCCTCCTTGTGATATTTCACACCTTAGTAAAAGCATTATAATGATATTCAAGAAATAGATTGGCACTGCAAAATTAAAGCAATGCTCAAAAGTATTTCGAGTAATTTGTGAAGTTCCTGGTGGGCAAAGAATACAAACATTAACATCGAAAATGCTGATCCTGATAAAACATTGAATATACAGACCTGCATGCTCCTAACTTGACTATGTGAATTTGACCGGAGCAAAGGGCCCCTGTATGAGGGAATGCCGTCTGGTGAGGGGGTAGAAGACTGACTTTTACATTTGTATTACATAATCAAATAATGCAGTTAATCCTTCTCAGAAATGGTGCTGGTGCTAATTAGACCCCACTTTCATAAAGCTCCATGCCAATAACATAGAACACATGCATGTGACATTGCATAAATCCCCTAATCTGCAGCACCTGTGGCACAGTGCAGGTTCAACGGTCACATGTGCCCAGTCCGGCACCCGCTGTGACACAAGGTCACTGTAGACAGAGGTTACATTTAACTCCTGGACTGCTGTTAGAAAACCCTGATAATTGTGGGCATATGCTTCTGGTGGCAGGATAATCCCTAGGATTAAAACATGCCTGGATTTTGGCACGGTGACTGAAAGTGCACATCATTATCAAAGTCACATCAAATTGGTATTTTACTAATGTCAATGCGTGAACTAAGGCCAATTATGTGGGTTCATAGCCAGACTTTCTCTCTTGGCCACATCCAGCAAGACAAAGTGCAGGAAGTCTGCTTCATTTGATCCTTGTAGAGATGGGTAATGTCTCTCCTCCAGCCCATGAAACTCTCAACAGGAGAATTCCTGGGAACCATACTTTAAGGAGGGACATGCATGACAAAAGGCCAGCCTCACATGGGGGTGTTGCATACCAGAGGACCTTTGAAGGTGCAGAGATGGAAGCAGGTGGAGTTAGAGCAGTCAGAAAGAACTGAAGGGAACTGAGGCAAGGTTCACCCTCTTGCTTTTCTGTGGGTCTCTCCCTATTTCCTGTCTTCTCCATTCCAGCAGAACTGGGTTTGATGCAAGAAGGCAAAAGTCACTTGTCACTGTCATGGATTGGACCCCTTGCAACATGCTTGCGGTTTTCAAATTCCCTGTGCTCATTTGCATTTGTAAGAAAGGGGTTCCATGTATTGATTCTTCCTGGACATTTAAGAATTATGTTCACCATTGCATGACCAGGTCCAAATTAATAATTCAGTCAGTTCTGAATAGTCACGTGTAATGTTTTTCCCAAGTATTATATGTTTTATTGCTTTCTTCCACACAAAAGTATATTGATTTGTGACCGTCGGTCATGGTCTACTTCAGGCTATATCCTGTTCTTTCCTTGATTATATCCTGGATAAATATTCTTGTATGGTCATTCATTAGGTCTTGATGGCGGTGTTCTGCGTGATTCTTCACTAAATTCAGAACTGACTGAATCATTAATTTGGGCCTCATTATTCAAAGGAGAATATAGTCCCATGAACATACTAAACAACAGAACAAATGTTTAAGATGTTATAAATCTGGTGGAAAATGAAACATTAAGTTACATTTGCACAATTTGATAAATGAAAAATATGTTAACAAATGGATTCAAACAGAAAAAAATACATTAATATGAACAGTTAGCTTTGTACCAGCTTGGATGAAAATGTTGACAAGTAATTAAGCTGTAACAAATGTACATAAGTGGTTTTGGAGACACTATAAACTCCAATTGAATGGTAAATTGGATTGATATTTGGAGATGCTGTAAACCCCAATTGAATTGCAAATTGGTTTAAAATTTGAAGTATTTCTGAACACAAACCCTAGCTGGGCAAATCATTTGCACGTGTCCCATTTGGTTCATGTGTGCATAAGAACAAAGGATGTAAGAGATGTACAATTAAATAACTTACTATATTTTAATTGTGTTTATTGAAAAATTATTCAAGTTTAACGCGAGGTTGCTGACTATTATATGCTGTACCAAAAACTCTAAATAAGCTATGTGTGAGTTTAGGCATGGTGCATGGCACAACTTAAGCTCATGGCCTCCACATTCCAATCAATATCACACATGTGTCAGCTCAAAAGGAGTAGTCTCACATAAGGGTGCTGCATCTCCCAGGCCTTTGTTGTTAGCATGAAGGAAGGGAGGCGGGACGGCCATAGGCAAGAGGGTTCTTATCACTGTTGTCCCTGTTTCCCTTTCCTGTCTTCTCCACTTCCTCTGAAGCAAAGCACTTTGGGTGTGATATCACAAGGGAAAAGTCTACTCCAGCCAGGAGCAGTAATTGACCCATTAAGGCAGGTTAGCTGTAGACCAATCATCTGAGGATGTGTGCCCTCCCCTTCAGCAGATTCTCTCTCGGATTCAACCAATCCTCTCAAGACACAAAGATTCACCTGGGAAGAACTCACTGGACTTACTTTGGAGAAGATGTACTTTCCAAAGACCTCAGCCTGAGGTAAAGAAGAAAGCCGTCCAAAGCCAAAGGAAGATCTGTCCCCTACCCACTACCAGTGCACATTGGGAGTGACCTTTGCTGTGGATCAAGATATACCACTCTGAAACAGAATCTCCTGAACTGGGAGTGCAGACCCTCAATGGAACTATCCTGTCCTCGAGTCACCCTGAGTGGGTTTTACAGCAGCCGGGTTGCCAGACCTGCTGAGGCTCCCCATTCTACTGCATCTAATTGGTAAATCCATGTTCATCACACCATTTTTAATTTATTAATTTATACTGCACCAGAGCCTGCAGGCATCAGGACACACAGAAACACACAGGACAACGAGAAGGAAAAAAAGAGGACATTAGGCAGGAAAAGAAGCATGGCAGGTAGGTTTAAGTGAAGAGAAAGGTTTTCAGTGCTTTCTTAAATGTGCTAAGGTTGGAGACTGATTGCAGGGATGTGGGCAGGTCATTCCAGATTCTGGAGGAGCAGTTTGCAAATGATCCACCCAGCCCTTTTGATTTCTTATAAGGGGGGTCGGGAAACAAGATTGGTGTTGGTTGATCTTAATGAGAGTAGGGATTTATACCATGAACCTGTTCACTTCAGGTAGCTGGGCATCGCTTGTGGAGTAAAGTCGCTGCTTTGAATTGACACCTGGCCATGACTGGTAGCCAGTGTAGTTCCTTTCAATAGATTGAAATATGGCACCTTCTTGGGACTTTTTTGACAATCCAGACCTGTGTCATTTTGAATGGTTTGTAGGTGCTGGATTCTTTTTTTTTCGGCTCCTACTAAGAGAATGCGTTACAGTAGTCTATTCTTGACAGAATAGTTGTCCGAGCGATGGTAGGTGAGTTGTCCTCGTTAATATATGGGCGTATATTCCTAAGAAGCATTAGGTGATGTGAGCACTTTTTTGGCAACCAGGTTCACATGAGATTCTGCACTCAGTGCACAGTCAGTTTGTACACAGAGTGTTTTTACTTTCTTCTTAACTGGAATGCAACCGTCCTGGATGGAGAAGGACTAGTAGCAGTTGGAAAGTTTGGCCCTAGCTTGGGGGGAGCCAAAGATAAGGCGCTTGGTCTTGCCTTTATTGAGGCACATCCAGTTGTCCACCTGTCATGATCTCTGCTTCCAAAAGGTCAGGGTTTTCCCAACTCCCTTGGAAGCAGATCCATAACCCAGGTTCCGAGTGCCAACCAGTCCCAATTGGGACCTTTTGGACCCAGTCCTGGTGCCAGTGGCACCAGGCTCATAAATATGCCCAGTCCCAGATCTGGAAGCGCCGGGCTCATAATGCTTGGGTGGATTTACCTGCAGCAGACCATGCTGCTTACTTGCCTGCCAGTTGAGCCTCTGATCCTCTTCTGTTTGGAACTACTTTTCCTGTTGGGTGGGGCAGGAGCCACTCCCTAGATTCAGAACACTGGAACTCTTCTGGAAAGCAGGAACTCTTTTCTTACCTAGGCGTGGCTGTGGAAGGAGACACCTAAGCACTACAGGAGGCTATTTAAACCACACCCGATGGATGAATCTTGCTTTGCGTTATTCTGCATCCTCTGCAGCAGAACGCTCATCGTGTCTTCTGCATCTGATCCTGGGCCTAAGGAAAAAGGCTTACCATCCTGAATCCAGTCTTCAGCAACACCTATAAAGACAAGAAAGAACAGGTTAGCATTACGGTCTTCAGTGACAGCTCTTCACTTACCTGGTCCATCGGCTGTCACCAACGCCTCGCGCTGCATTCCGGCATCTGAAAGACAAAGGCTTACCTACTCTTCGTGCGCTCCGGAGGTCTTCACACTGCATTCCGGCATCTGAAAGACAAAATCTTACCAACTCTTCGCACGCTCCGGAGGCCTTCGGCGCTGCATCCCGCATCTGAAAGACAAAACAAGGTGCGTTTAAAGACATTGGGGAACTTTAATACTCACGTGCCATTACTCCTTTCCACATCTAACCCAGTGGGTATTCCGGCACCCTGCAGCCGCTCCGAACTTGTACCTGCAAAATAAAAAGACAGTTAGAGCGCATCGTGAAGCAGGCAACAAGCGCTTACTTACGTGCTTCCAGGCGCTTCTATTCATCACACGGGCTCCATCTTCAACTCACTTCAGCCCGTCATCCGCCATCGCCGGAACCCTGCAAAACAAGAAACATCATTACTAAAGACTTTAAAGACATTAGAATTACTCGAAACTTACCGTTCGTGCAGTAAACGACGGACAGCAGTCCTCTGAAGTCAAGAGGCCTGCTCACCTTATCCAGTGAAGAAACTGGTTACAGCACCCTGCCCCGAGGCAGATGGAGAGCACGGCGTTCACTTACCTAAGGTGAGAGCGTTAACCTTTGGGGTTTTACAGGAGAAGAGAAAGGGAAGAAGAGAGAGACATTCAATAACCCAGTTCCTTAATCCCATATTTTCTATCTGCAGACATCTTACCCTTCAAGTCAGACGTACAGTGCACAGAGGTCCAGCCCAAAGAGCCAGCCGTGTGTTACACATCACCTTTGCAGATACGGTATACGCCCAGTCAAAACCGGCGCCTCTACGGGAATCAGTTGAGCGTTACACCACCATCCAGTTGTTTATTTGAGTATAGATGTTTTGGAGGAGTAGGCTGTCAGCAACATAGTCCCCTAAGATCTCCACAACCAGCTGGGTGTTGTCAGTGTAGTTGGTCCAAAATACTCCAGATTATTCTAGGAGTCTGCAGAGGGAAAGAATGTATAGATTAAACAATATGGGGAATAAACATGCTCCTTGAGGCACCCCACAGGTGGAGAGAATAGGATCTGTGGTGGCCTCCCTCCAGCAAACTTTGGATTGTCTTCCAGTCATGAAGGAGAGTATCTATTTGCAGGTTAAGACAGAGCAGTGGCAAGTGTCCCTTAAGGTGTGTAGAAGTCATTCGTGATCTAGTAAATCAAACGCGCCTATAGATCTAGTAACACCAGAGGTCCAGACTTGTCCCAGTCCATGATGCTCAGCATATGGCTCTGAAGATCAACAAAGGCTGTTTCTGGGCTAGAAGCGGGGTGAAAACCCGACTGCCATGAATATACAATATTCATGGTCTCAATATAAGTCTGAATCTGACAGGTAGCTTCTTTATCTAGTATTTTCAGGAAGAATGTGCAGTTCGTGATGGGTCTTAAGTTGGCTGTGTCCTTGGGGTCCAATCCAGGTTTATTCAGAATGGGAGTGACTGTGACATTTTTGAGGCCATCAGAGACCACATGAGTATGAAAGGAGGCATTGACAAATAATGTGAAGGATATCCTTATTGTCTAGGATCAGTTTTTGAGGGATTGCATTGTCTGGTCTGGCTTTTGGGTGCATAGTACCTAAAGTGAACATGTCCGAGCTGAGCACACCTGTGAAGTTAAAGGAGGTGCAGTTATGTGGGGGTGCTAAAGATTGGGTGGAAAGAGTCCATAGTCACTTGGGGGGTACTTAATTGCACAGTAATCTGATTTTGGATTTTGTCCCTGGCTTTAAGTATTTTCTCTTGAAATGCATTCTGTATTCTGGTGCAGTCTGCATTAGTGGGTGTACACAGTGTCAGCTGGGCTTTGATCTTTTTGAGGAGCTTTAGTATCTCAAACTGTTTCTTAGGTTTGTTATTGGCTTCTGACATTCGCTGGTTGTAAAAGTTATGTTTGGCCTCTGTGATAAAGTCCTTACAAGCTTTCTCAAGAGACTTCCATATGTTTTTGCTATCAGAAGAGGGGCATTTAAGCCAACACCTCTCTGTCTTTCTCTTTATGGTTTTTAATGATTTAAGTTCTGGTGAGAACCAGGTTTGATGGTTAGTGTTGTCCCGGACAGCTCTTGACTTAAGAGGGCCAAATTTGTCCAAGAGCAAGGTGAATTTAGTGTTAAAGGTCTCAACTAGTGCGTATGGGTGATCTGTCTATGAAGTCAATGACATGATGATTGTGATGCATTCATTGAAGTCATGGGTTGAGACTTTCTTCAGGTTTGCGATTCCTGATTATTTTGGGAGTGTTGGACAATTTAGGAGGAGGTACTTGAAGACAGATGTCGAAATTGATCAAGAAGTGATCTACCCAGATACAGGGGGTGGTGTTATTTATCTGGGCCTTAAGACTTTGTGTAACAATCCAATCCAGCGTGTTACCTTTGACGTTGGTAGGATCAGATTTCAAGGCGTGATGTTCAATGTTATTAAGGTTGGACTCAAGCAGAATGGCCTCTTTATCAGATGGGTTTCCTCGCCAGCGATTGAGATCTCCCATAAATGTTTGCACTATTTGTCCCTTTGAGGTCTGCTAGCAAATGTAGTATTTCATCATTGAAAGAGTCCATGATGGTAGGAGGACGATAGATTAAGATAAGATTGACACATATGCATGGGGTTGGGGTGAGTTTAAGGTGCAGGATCTCAAACCCATTACAGTGGATGGGTGAGTTAAATAGGGAGAGGTGGCTTCTGGCAATAATTGCAACGCCCCCTCTTGAAGGAAAGGGGCATCACATGCGCTGTTTTTTTGCTCCTCCACCGATTCAAACTATTGCTTACTCTTGAACCAGCTTGACGCTGCATCGTGACCTAGCTAAGTCCATCACCTGATAGGCCCGAATCGACTGTGCACCACTGGGACACAACCTGAACCACTGGTGAGTCACTAGTCGACTCTGACCAGATGTTACAAACAAGGCTCTACCTAGCTAGCCCTTGAGCGGCAGTCTCATTGACCTGCACATTAACGCCCTCCAGGTCACCACTTCGATGACTGATGCCTGCCGACTCAAACCACTGGAGAGTCACTCATCGACCCCTCTCAGTAGCTAAATCATGACTAGGTGTGGCCCAAGTGTGCGGCAATCCTGGGACTGCCCTGACCTGCATCGTTGAGAGCCCCTCTTCGTCCACCAATGCAACCACATTTGTCCATACTTGACACAGGCTTGTTTTTGGGACTTGCATGATCCTATGTGTCTGAACTGAGTTTAATCCCCTTGTATCAACATTTGACACCTGGTCTAAGAACATCAGCCCAACAAGAACTAAATCCAGATACTGTTGACACTGAACTACCCCCTCAGTACATTTGGGCCCTAGAGACTGGCTAGGTCATGATAGTTCCTGTTTTCAGTAACAACATACTTTTTCTGGCCAGTGATTTACCTACCACCCTAGAACTATGTTCAGAGTGCTACTTTCCTCAGTCTGTATCATCTTCTCTGTTCTTCCTTCAGGGTGGGTTCCTGTACATTGTTTTATCTTTGTTCTATTACAGATGGTGTGCTTGATTAAAGTATAGATACTTTTATAGAAGCTTGATTGGACATTCCCTTTATTTTGGACTGTGACACTGTGTTGTTTGGGTCCTTATGGGTTCACCTTTACACACTGTCCCTGTTTTACCTTTATGATTGGTTTGGATTTTGGTTTGTAGAAGTGAGAGGGTTGAGTGGTCAATTATATCCCTACTCATCCTTGTACTTGAACCCTTATGGTCCTTGTAATTAAGATAACACATTGTACAATGGATGGGATGCAGTATAACGCTTACACCAATAGTAAGATTGAATCAAGAAGTTGGCAAAATGTCTCTGTTTAATTCTCAATGATCTAAAACAGGCAGTACAACGGATATCAACGGACATCGCACAGCATGGTCTCAAAGCATTTCATAAAAAACTGCACTTATATAACAAAAACTTGTCATACGTGACATCATACTACGTCACAAACTAAGAAAACCTATGCAGGATTGTGATAGGACTAAGGGGAGTATCTAAGTATACTTTCTATAAGGGATTGGATTGTGATTGGGGCTCTATAGTCAGGTGGGCAATTTATGCCTTCCCTTAGTGCAAGTCATCTTCAGCAGTTATTAGAAACACAATACATCATTGGCTCTCAAACTATAAGGCCCTTTGTTATATGGCCCACTACAATTGGTTGGCACGCTTGCACCCTTCTGGAACATTCAATTCTCTAGCAGCACGTAAACTCGTTACCCAGGTGCTGGTGGGTGAACTTGACCGTACCTCCCCACCCAATTAGCCCAACATCTCTCATCACTCATGCCTTCTGCCATACAGATTGTCTTTGAACTTGGCCTTGCAGTAGCTTCTCGTCTCTGGGAATATAAGGGAGTGTGAGCATGTTCTTATCAAGGTTCAAGTCTACATACCCACTTCTATTTCCATTCTGGACTCACGTGACAGGAGACTGTGAATCGGCCCATTTTATAGCATGTAATTGTTTCTTATAAAGAAACTTGGCACTCATGATGTTCTCTCTTTTTAACTTAACAAGGGATGCCTCAGCGTCTCACATTCACTGTCCTTCAAGGACTGATAACCAGTTTTGACTGTCTTAGCCTTTGACACCAGGCTAAGCAGCCTTCCTTTGGTCCATCTTTGAGCTTCAACTTATTTCTTTGCTGCGACACACACAGAGCTAGCTATCAATCCTCCTTTCTCCATGGGTTGAGCTTACTAAGATTGTGACATTGAATGTCCACATTCTATATACATATATTGGCGGCACCGCCTGCAGTCTATTCAGTACGTATAACTAGCCTTTATGATTACTTAGTCTACTTACGTTACAACATCTGTACAGTTATAAAATGGCTTACATTTTCTGTGTGCTCTTCACATGTGCAAACTTCATTCCGCACATGAAAGTCTTCTTGGTACCTTACTTTCCCATCAGATTCTATAAGGTATATACCTTATGCCTTCTCTTCTTCGGTCTTCCTTTTAGTGCAGCACGCTCATTTCTTTTGACGTCACCAGCCTCTCCTTTTCACATCTTCAAACTTCTTCAGGGGTCTCCCTCAGGAGACATCATCTCTTCGGCGATACATCACATAGGGTTTTCTCAATGGATACATTGGCTCAAAGGCTTTTCATGTAATCAGCACCAAAACTGGCATTGCAATTGTTGACATTTCCGGTTTCCAACATACAGGCAAAATAGAGGCCGGACTTCCTGTATAGGCATTCAACTGCTCCTCTACACTCTGCCCTCTGGTTGATTTATCAACCACTCCTTCAGCAGTCTCCACATCTTGGAATCCACTCTTGAAAAAGTGCTTCTTGGGAGTCCAGACCTTCACCACTCCCTTCAGGTATCCGGCTGATTTTACATATCATCAACGCTTCGGGTCATGTGGCTACATTGTCCCTTTCGGTTACAGTAGATCCATCGTCCCACGTACTTCCTGTGATTTCTCGGATGCAGGAACTTCGTTGCCTCAGGTGCTAAGATGCTGGTCTCTATATATTTTCAGATTTCTTAATCTGTCAACTCCTTTGGCCAACACCCTGACTCGACATCGATCTTGATCTTCATTCCTACTGCTTTCTTTGCTGTCTTCTTACACTGTTTGTTTATTATCCTGATCACACAGAATCCAAACATCACCATCACAAGTATTGCTCCCAGAAGCTTGAACATATTCGCCATCCATTGTGGAACCCAAGAGAAGATAGACACAAACCAGCTGTCATCTGCAATATCTTCTGTCTCATATTCCATTTCGTCATGCAGCTTTGTCAGCAATGTTATGGCCTCTGTCAAGGTCCCATTCTTATCATCATGAGAAGGCGTGAACATGCAACACGATTCTCTGATTTTGGCGCAAGCACTTCCATCCATTGCTGTGATCATATTAAGGACATATCTGTTCTGGAGGCTCATCACCCTTATGGCTCTCAATTCTTCCTTGATTGCATTGAATCCATTCATGGTAGTGTTGATTGTCTGCAGCAGTTCCCATCTGGTAATCTGTAACCATTTGGCATTTGCCATCGTCTGGATCCCTGGCATAAAGATAGTTGTGAATATCGCTGAAGTCTGGCTGAACGACCTGCGCTCGTATGGAAAAGCATCAAAGGCTTCTAACGATTTAGCAGAGAAATAATTCTCCCTCCTGTTCGGTTGAGGAATTCAAGTGATCTTCTCCACCTCAAATGGGCATCTGCTTTTGGAAATTCTCCAATGTTCAGGTTGCTTCTCGGAATAACTAATGCTGAAACATGAATAAGCACTATGGTACACATCCCTCCCCAATCCTTGAGCAGCTTCATGTATGCTCTGGACCCACAGGCCCAGTAGTGGTCCATTAGAACTACTGTCCCATCCTTCATGCCTGGAACATCTAAAATGTGGCCACACTAATGATTTACTCCAACTTTCCTTGTGCCTTTGTTTCTGAAACACAGAGATGCTTTTGCCATAGCTACTGTCGGCAATGGTCCTACTTTATCGTCGACCCATGTCAACAACTTCACAATTTTCAGCCAGTGGTGCTTAAATTAATTCTCTGCATGCCACACAATTGCTTCAGGTCATCTGGTTAGTGCTGGTGCCTTGCACATAATCAGGCCTTCTACCCATCCTTCTGGAGTCAACACTGTTGCTTTAATATGCAGATAGCCTCTTTCCTAACATCTTCATATCTCTTCTTGATCCTTGCCTTGACAATCTAGCATCTTGTTTTCTTCTCTTCTGATTCCTGCTCTGTTCATTCCAGGGTGTTCATATCTTATCACTAGATTCCTTGTTTCTGGCTTCTCGCTTTTTTTTCAAGCCTTGCACATAGTTATCTTCTCTTGGAGATGTCTTTTCAGTCACCCATATCAAGGATGCTGTTCGACCCTGAAATTATCCTTGTGTCTGGCAAAGTGCGAGATGCGTTAGACAATGAGCTTTCGCACTAGTACCTCTGTAGCTATGAATATCTTGGAAGTCCCCATAGGATACGGTATGAGAGCAAAAACATAGCAACTCTCCTTGGAAGTCCTCTCTCCCACCTTTTTCATGTGCTGATACGACATTCTATTACCCAAGTGTGCTGTACTGTAGAAATATGTGTTAATCCCATAATCATCTTCCTCTGTACTTCTCCTGTGTCTTCCCCTTAAAATGTTAGCAGCCCATGGAAACAACTCTAAAGCAGCTCTGCTCTGGGCAGAAAACACTCGGGACCTTGGCTCATCAGTAATGGGCAAATCTACTTGAGTTACTGGAGTGGGGAGAATCAAAGGGACTTCTACCTTCTTCGGATCAATACAATAATAAATCAGAAGGAACAAAAAGGCACAAAGCATAATAGTGCATATCTATATTGCGAACCAACATATTAATCCCCACCACTTGTGCCATTCAGGTACTGTTGAGCTCGCTCATTCTCAGAAATCGTACCATTTTCAAGATTCCTAATTTTGCTATGCCCAATTGAGGAAGGAAAAACACTACTCCGGCAATTGTAGTGTATCCGGTACTTGTAGTAGCTCCTCTACTATTGCTATAAGCAGCCTCCTTATTACAGGGCCATTTTTAGCATCCTGTAAAAGTAGTATTTCCACATCTCTTCTAACGAGGGCAGTATACGCCTGAAGAATAAACACAAAAATAGCAAGTACGATACAATGCACACAACTCAGTCAAACAAGTATTCAGTAAGAAATTAATCAGGGTACTCCCACTTCCAATTATCGAAACCAAATTTGAAATCCTGTTCAGGCATATTTGTGATGTATCAACAATTGAATATTTATAAGGAGTGTCCAGTGAGAGCCACAGTCCAAGTGAAAATCTGCATTTATTGGTCAATCCGTTGGTTTATCCTCCTTCTTCTATGTCATCGAATGAGTCTGCACACGCTGAAATTCTTCTTCTTGTCTAGCTTCTGTACCGATGGCTGGGGTTGTTGCTCAGAGGCAGCCCCTCCTTTTCCAGCATGCTAGTCCTGCATGTGCGGTTGATGTCAAATAGGCGGAGTCACTGTACACTGTCACTTCCTTCCCTTCATGTTTCTGAAGCATGACAACAAGCGCTATCAATGCTGCTGCTTGCGCTGAAGTCTTGCACTTGCTACAACCTCAAATTCACCATATGCTCTATGCCTCACTACAGCTGCACCAGTATGCCTTTCTACACTTGTTTGATCAATTTTCTAAGAACCATCAATAAAGAGAATTTGCCATCCTAACAATGCGTTCTCTTTTATTTGTAGTATATCATCATAAAACTCTACATAATTTGCACAGTCTGCAACTGGCTCAGTTACAAAAGTGGCAGGGTTAACTATCTTACATCTGACAATTTTAATCGCTGGATCTGATATCATTACTTTGTATACATAAGCTATATGAGATGTCAATGTACCCTTGGGTTTCTCCAAAATGGCAAACAAAGCATGCTCCACAGAAAGCATCATAGAGCGGCCCATTATAATACCTGTAAATTACTCAATTGCGAACGCGGTGGCTGCCAATGACTGTTCACAAGGAAAATGCCCCTTCATAAGCGGGTCTAAAATCCCACTGTAATATGCCAGAGGTTTGTACCCTAATGTAATGCTCTGTGTAAGCACTGCTGTCATAAATTTCCCATTTGTCTGGGAATTCCTAAAACAGGAGCTGTACAAATTGCATTCTTCAATTCTTCAATCCCTTCCTCCATTTCCTCAGTCCATTCTATCTTCTCTTTATTCACCTGTGCTTTCTTTAAAGCCTGCAAAAGGGGTCTTTTGTATGAACTATAGTCATACACCCATAGTCTCACATAATTACATAATCCCAACAACTCTTGCATCTGTTTCACTGTGTGAGATATTGCAGTTTTCATGATCGCTTCAGCTCTTTCAGGTGTCACCGTCTTTCCCTCATGTGAGACCAACTGACCTATGTACAACACCTCTTCTTGACAGTACTGTAACTTCTCTTTTTCTACCTTGTATGTCTTGTCTGCTAGAATAGTCATTAACTGAATTGAGTCTTGTCTGCACTCATCTTCTGTTGTGCTACAAATCAAAATGTCATCTACGTACTGTATCACAGTGCTTTTCAAATAAATATTGCCTAGGTCCATCTGTAGGACTCTGTTAAAGATTGATGGGGACTCACATTACCCTTGATGAAACCGAGTATGTTTTGGATGGATTTAACGGAACGTATATGAAGTCAATTCTTGTGAGCCTTTGCGCAACGGGATTGAGAAAAACGCATTCTTAAAATCAATCACTGTAAAATATTGCGCTTCTACTGGTATACTACATAGTATTGTCGCTGGATTAGGAAATAAAGGAAACTCTGCCTCTACTATCTGATTAATCGGTCTCATATCTTGTATATATATCCAAAACCCTCCCTTTCATTTTTTAACAAGGTACACCGCAGTATTACACAATGACTCTGATGGTAACAGAATACCTTGCTCCATCAGTGCTGAAATAGTCTAAAAAATGCCCTCATCTGCTTCTCGAGACATTGGGTATTCTTGCTCAAGGTAAAATTGCTCCTGGTTTCAGCTTTATTTTAACCTCCCCTACTCCCTTCAATACGCCTGCATCATAAGGGCCTGCAGTCCATAAAGTTCTTGGCACTTTCTCCAAGTCTTCGCCAAAAATGCTGCGCCCTGCAGCATTATTGCCATGTGCTGTTGGATCTCCCTTTTCTCAATTGTAATCCAATATGTAATGCTCATAAAGAACACCACTTTATCATCTGATGGATCATCTTCAAACATATCATAATCAGTGATGTCAGTCAATCTGCACCCTTTCCAATGGCAATCACTGTTCTCCATGGCCTACCCTGATTATCCGTTCCTTCAAGCATTGCCATTTCCCCTCCTAATATGGCTTCATCTGATTCTAGGCAGATTGTCTGTCCCCCCTCTTCATCCATAGGTATCTGTGGTCAAAATAAAATTTCATCATTTATTCTCATAGTCTTCCCCACTAAACCAGGTAGCCATGTTAACAGAATACTCACCCCATAAAGGAAACTTCTGGTTCAATCAGCCTACCTCGTACAGCCCTTTGCCCTGTAAACACCAAAATAAATTGGCCCATATTCATATAGTGTATCCCAGGAGTGGAACACACTATGGGCCTCATTAGGACCCAGGCGGTAAGGGTTTTACGGCGGCGTAAACAGCGCTGACCCTTACCGCCTGATTCCGAGGTCCCTTAGCGCCATGGAGGTTTTAACACCTGCTTTTATCCATGGCGCTAAGGGACCTTGATGTTAATTACGCCACCGTAATTTACGGTGGCGTAATTAACGCCTTCCCCACTCCCATTATGCCCTATGGGGCAAAATGGGAATGGGGAAGGGAAAATGGGAAAATGGGGATTTACCGCCCCGCCAAGGTTGGAATGGGGCGGTAAATCCGCCAACCACCATGGCGTAAACGTAGTTTACGCCATGGTGGTAAAGTCACGGCCCAGGCGGTAACTTACCGCCTGGGTCGTAATGAGGCCCTATACCTTCTTCAATGAGAGAAATCATCATGTTAAGTTTTGTCATTAAGTCTCTTCCCAAAATATTAACTGGTGTTTGTAATGAATACAACAAAGGAGCAGACATGTCACACTCTCCTATAGAGATTGGTAATTCATCAGTAAAAGGAACTTGACTCGAGCATTTGGATATTTTTCCTCTTGTTGCACCAGTGTCTACTAGAAATGAAAAAGATTTGCCTCCTTTTTTACATCAACCCTTGGTTCCTCTTGGGGGTCTGGTGTCACATATAGTACTGAACACATCCAGTTTCCGTGTGAGCTATCCTATTGTGGATCCATGCATACCCATGTACCTGTGAAAGGATTCCATCCTACTACAGTGATACCCCCTATCCTAGGTGTCAATAATTGTCCTGTGTTTGGCTTCTGCTGTATCTGCATGAGAGCATGCTGTCACTGCCCTTGTGAGGATTCAATGGTGATTGCTGTGGTTGATGTGTCTGTTGCATTTGCAGCGCTTGTGCCTGACACTGTCTGATCTTGGGTGAATCCTTCCCTGGCATGTGTGCTATATGCTGGAGGATAAGCTGTCCCACCTCTTGAGATTTGGCCATTGTGTACATACCCTTGGCTTCTGCATACGCGCGCAATGTGGCCTGTCATCTCACATGTCCAACATATAGGAGGACCCGGTCTGACTAGTCCCCCTTGGTTGAACCTTCCTTGTGCATTCTGATTCTCATTCTGCGCATTCTGAAATCCACCTTGAGTGTTTTGAAATCCACCCCTACCTCTGAAGCTCATGCCTCTCTCTCGTGGTGCAAACCCATTCCTTCCTTCGTCAATCGGGATCTGATTATTCGTCTGCGATGTACCCACTGTTTGCTGTACTCCTAGTCCTTCTCCGCTTGTCAATACTGCCCCTTTTATGGCAAAATTTGACAATTTTTTCAGAACTAACTTTGCTTTCTCAATTTTTCTAACAACGTCTTTCTTCCTATTCTTTTCCTTTGACAGCCGACAATGATGCACTATAGTCAACTGTATTTCACCCCATGGCGTTCCTTACATTACCACTTGCTACTTGAGTTGCCTCTGTACCTGCTCAGGCAATCCCTGACATAAAATGTGATAAAATACTGCCACTGGTTTTCCCCACGGTTGGCGTGTTTCAAGAGTTCAGGGTTCCTGAATGTTTTGAATGTAAGGAAGCAGATCCTCGTCGTCTTTCATCTTTCATGTCATAATCCCACCCATGTCTGATACATCGGGATACTGTAGTCTGAGTACTCTCCAGACATCCTCCCTACAATTATTAAATGGCGCTCTGTCATGTGCTGTACTTTGTGCTGTGACACTTAAATAGCCTGCCCTCTTCCAAATGTCATCAGCTCTTTCACCAAGAATGGCTGCAAGGAGACCCTTAATATCTTTTATTGCTAATGTATTTCATCCCGTAATTTTTCCTAACTCATAAATCCATTCTCCTGCACCTGCCGTTAAACTGGGGAGTTTGCACCTTAAATTATTCTTATCCATCTTTGGCCATGGAATATACTGTGTTCTTGCTCCCCATTTTTCCAATAAGGGAAACTGCATAAATCCAAATCCACAATCGTCTCCCATCGTCTGTCTATCCATATTGGGCACTATGATTCCTGATCACCTTCTTCACGGCAATGACCTTAACCTGATTACATATGGCGGTGACTCTCTTTTCTCGCTATACGATCATCCATTAAGGTGCTCTGGATATGCAATAGGAACTGGCGCCCTTTCCTTAGGTTGCTCTATATCAGACCATCTTGCTTCCTTGTCTGCCTTCAGGCCTCCCTCAGGGGCACATGCACTTCCTCCCTCTTCCCCATGGAATTATTCTCTTTCTTCGTCTGATGTATCTAGTCCCCATCTAGTGTGACTCTCATCCCCTGCACCCTTATCTTAGGTCAGTCTGCTTAAAGACAGGGTTCTATGCTCAAGACTGAATGGATTATTCTCTTTGCTTCATGATTGGAAGACTAGGAGTTGATCTCCCTTCCCTCGGCTTCCCGATTTGCCACCTTCTCTTAAGTCCTGATAGGCTTTATCAATCCTATCTCGGATGCTTCCTATTTTGATGTCCTCTTCTAAAGTTACTCTAGATGGCCCTGATGTTGCTCCCTGTGATGTGAGGAACTCTTCTGTACTGCCCCATTGTATTACTGGTCTTGGGTCGATTAATTCCTTTTGAATGCAGTCAATATCATGCGCCTGCTGTTTCCTTTTTCTTCAAATTCTTCATCTACTTCCCTTAGCTTTTTTGCATCCCATCTAACTCTTTCCTCTTCTTGTCTTATCTCGTCTCTCCTTACCCCGGCTCTTCTTTCTTCCTCTGCTCTTTGTCTCTGTTATCTTCTATCTCTTAATTTCTGCACTTCCTCCACTTATCTTTCTTGCTTATCCTGTTCGTCCATTGCTCTCTGTCTGTTTTCATACTTCCTTTGCTCTGCTGCCCTTTCTTCTTTCTTTTTGTTGATCCTCCTGATACATCTGTTCTTGCTGCTGTATGCTCTTCCTTTTATGCTCATCTTCTTTTAATCTTGTCTCTTGTTCCCTGTCTTTCCTATCCTGTTCGTCTTGATCTTCCCTTTGCATGACTTACTCAATGCTCTTCACATCTAGCTTGAGTAATAACTGTCCTCCCATCCATTGATTCTGTACAAGCATTAGCTCGTCATCTGTATCCTTCTCTCCTTTCCATCTCTTGATCTCTCCTTCTATATCTATCGATACATTCAATTGCTTGTTTTTCTCTTCACTGTTTTGTAAGACCTTAAAGATCTCCTTTTTTCTTAGTCTCCTCTGGACTATCGTCACTACTATAAGCAGCGGTTCATATATCGGATTTCTATACCCCGTCACCAATTTCATTTCCATTAACGGATACAATTCTATGTTTTCCTTGCTATCGCCTTTTACCTCAGATGTGGCAAGGGAAGCAGAAAGCTTGACACCTTTCTCCTTACACTGATTAAGTATCCACTCCTCAGGTAGTGGATCCTCTCTCTCTTCTTTGTACATTTTCCAAATCTCTAAAATAGCTAACCTTTACTCCAATTTCTTTCCTGTGTACGCAGCATGCAAGTATGTGGTCATGTGTTGCAATACTGCTTTCGACAATGATCCCCCTTGTGGCCATAGCATGAACATTTTATCTGCCATGCCTTTCACCCATTACGCACTGTACTGTTTGAGCTTGGGCATATGTTTTGGCAATGTGTTACATAAATGCATCAGAGGTGTATTGTCTCCCATTGTCTCAATTGACTATCAATACTTACCAGTGTTTACAAAAATGCATTTTATGAAAACAACAAATATGAGCGCACTCCAACAATCGCTGCTCGAAACCTCTATTTTTCAATAATCTCAGTCTACCTCTGAGTCAGTACCGACAGTTCTCTAGATAGACACCATGGGCCTTATTATGACCATGGAGGTAGCCATGCCGCTATTTGCGGCATGGCTACCCCCATACCGGGTATACCGGGTACCGGGTCTGGGTTCCCTGAATGAGAAATACCGGGCCATTCCGACCTTGGAGGGAAAAGTATTTCCCCATTCAGCGAAACCAGACCCGGTACTTCCCCATTCCCATTTGAGCCCCCATAGGGCTCAATGGGAATGGGAAGATGCAAACAACGGCCCATTAATGATGGGCCCATTGTTTGCATCCTGTTCTGCTTGCGGGACCCGCTAAGGATGCCTGGTTTTACCAGGAGTCCTTAGCAGGTCCCGTGAGGAGACCTTGCAATGAGGTGGTAGGGGGTTAACAGGGCCTGCAGCTCTAACGGCCCTGTTAACACCCTACCGCCAGGGTCGTAATGAGGCCCTATGTCTCCTCGACCTTTTTTTCATTGTTCCTTACACAATCTTCGCTCTTCGACACCTTAATTTACCACAAATACACAAATAGACAGACTACTCGACGCTTCACATTAATCCTCAGTGATCAGTCTTTTATCTCCACCTCTAATAATACCCTGATCACAGGATTACATTTTTTATCTTATATGGACCTATCCTATACGTAGCCTATTTTACTTCGACTGAAGTGTATGACAAATTCTTCTGAACCCCTTTGATGCTCAGGCTTTCTCTCTCGCTCCACAAAAAAAATCACTTGTTACTTTTCCTGTTAAACTACCTGTTACTTTCCCCGTTAATTTCTAAACTACCACAATACCATCCCCTTAGATTGCCATTCCAATTAATCTACTGACCATTCGTTTGTTGTGCTCGAGGCTTTCGATATCAACTCCCCCCTCCAATTGACCTCTTTCGCCTTCCATCCGCAAAGCACCTATGGAAACCAGGAGGGATTACGTCAAAGAGGGACCCATCCCACCATCTTGAATTTCTTGCAAGAATTCTATATCGGCCACTCTCCACAGGAAACCTTGTGATCTTCGGACTAGATGGCAGAGGGTGCCCAATCGTCAGAAGTACTGGAGTCTACTGGTCGATGATTCTCACTTCCAAACCATCCAACATGCTACCAAGTGAACCCTTTTGGTCCTTTTAATTAAGGTAACACATTGTACGATGGACGGGATGCAGAATAACTCTTACACCAATAATAAGACTGACTCATCAAGGTTGGCAAAATGTCTCTGTTTTATTCTGAATTATCTAAAACAGGGAGTACAATGGACTTCAATGAACGTCACACAGCATGGTCTCAAAGCATTTCATAAAAAAACAGTACTTATATAACAAAA
This sequence comes from Ambystoma mexicanum, assembly GCF_040938575.1. NCBI lineage: Eukaryota > Metazoa > Chordata > Amphibia > Caudata > Ambystomatidae > Ambystoma > Ambystoma mexicanum. The sequence goes on from NC_090935.1 coordinate 1,275,963,666, forward strand.
ACACGTCATACGTGACATCATACCACGTGGAAACTAAGAAAATACCTACGCGGGTTTGTAATAGGACTAAGTGGAGTATCTAAGTATACTTTCTATAAGAGATTGCATTGTGATTGGAGCTCTATAGATAGGTGGGCAACTTATGCCCTCCCTTAGTGCAAGTCATCTTCAACAGTTATTAGAAACACAATACATCCTTGGCTCTCAAACTATAAGGCCCTTTGTTATATGGCCCTCTACAATTGGTTGACATGCTTGTACCCTTCTGGAACATTCAATTTTCTAGCAGCACGTAAACTGGTACCCCAGGTGCTGGTGGGTGAACTTGACCGTACCTCCCCACCCAATTAGCCCAAGATCTCTCATTGCTCATGTCTTCTGCCATTCAGATTGTCTTAGAACTTGGCCTTGCAATAGCTTCTTGTCTCTGGCAATATAAACAAGTATGAGCATGTTCTTATTAAGGTTCAGGTCAACATGCCCACTTCTATTTCCATCCTGGTCTGACGTGACAGTAGACAGTGAATTGGCCCATTTTATAGCATTTAATTGTCTTGAATAAAGAAATTTGGCACTCTTGATGTTCTCTCTTTGCAACTTAACAAGGGATGCCTCGGTGTCTCACATTCACTGTTCTTCAAGGACTGATAACCAGTTTTGGCTTCCTTTGGCCCATCTTCGAGCTTCATTATTTCTTTGCTGTGACACACACGCAGCTATCAGTCCTCCGTTCTCCGCGTGTTGAACTTACTAACGTTGTGACATCGAATGTCCAGATTCTATAAAAATATATTGGTGGCACTGCCTGCAGTCTATTCAGTAAGTATAGCCAGACTTTACGATTACTTATTCTACTTGCGTTACGGCCTCTGTACAGTTATAAAACAACTTGCATTTTCTGCAGTGCTCTTAACACGTGCAATCTTCATTCCGCACATAAAAGTCTTCTCGGTTCCTTACTTCCCCATCAGATTCTATAAGGTCTATGCATTCTCTTCTTCGGTCATCCTTCTCAGCGCGTCACTCTCATTTCTTGTGACGTCACCAGTCTCTCCTTTTCACATCATCACACTTCAGGGCTCTACCTCAGGAGACTGTCACATAGGGTTTTCTCAGTGGATACTTTGTCTCAAAGGCTTTTCGTATAATCAGCACCATCACTGGCGTTGCATGTGTCGCAATTTCTGGTTTCCAACATATAAGCAAAATAGGGGCAGGACTTTCTGCATAGGCATTCTACTGCTCCTCTACATACTCCTGCAGAGCAGAATCCAATTCATCACACAGTATGTCAGTTTAATATAAATAAATTAACATGGGTTTAAAACAGAGATGGCAACCAAAGCCTTTCACCAATTGCAATTCAAACATGCTAATCTATGTGGTATTTTACCCATGCCACTTGATATACATTGGCATGACGAAAAGGATCATTGAGACATGCATATGTGAACATCAATGTTACATTTGCAACAATATCAGCACAGCACTTTCAGTCAAACAGTTTAAGGAGAACATCCACAGTGAGAATGTCAGAAAGTGGACTGTCTTAAAGAAAGTGATACATGAAAATAGTAAAAGTGCTGAGTCAATTCTCTTCAAATTTGAACAAAATATGATCTTTCTAATGAGAAATGTTATGAATGTCCCAAATGAAGAAATGGAATGAAGAAATATATAAGAGATGTGAGAGACGGTTAATGTACATCTATATAAAAAGAACAAACCAGGTCCAACTGAAATCATAATAGCAATACATTAGGTTGCCATTATAAATGGCACACTATATACCTGTGTTTCATAATTTTACTTATTTATTTATTTCATTTGTTGATAGCACCCAAACCCAGAAGTATCACAGCGCTAGTGAAGATTACAGTACAGTCAATAAAGTCATGAGAGGTCGAACAAGTTGTTAGGTAAATTTGTTAAACAGTAGTTTTCTGTTTTTTTAAGGAAACTTACATTGGAAGTCCTTTCTTGGATACATGGCAGTAGGGCTTTCCAGAGGGTTGGAGCTATGACAGTGAAACTTGCTCTGCCTGCTCTTTTTCTGGTGAATCTCAGTGTTACTAGAGGTGTGGAGTTGGAGGATCGTAGGCATCATGGTTTGGCCCTTTTTGACATGTGCTGGTTAAAGTAGGTAGGTGCAGTATTGTGGATGCATGAGTGCATAATTCACAGGATTTTACACTCTATACAGGCTTCAATTGGCAGCCAGTGAGCTTTGCCTCTCATTTGAGAGATATGGTTGGATTGTATCATATCCCAAACTGTACAGCGGGCGTTTTTTGGTTAAATTGTGGTTTAGCTATGCTTTGCCATTACAGTAATCCAGTTTACTACCGATGATGGCCCTGGCTAGTGTGAGGCAGTTGTTAGATGACAGACATTTTTTTGCTGAGGTTGATGAGATTGATTGAAAAAGCTGTGGTTGATGCAATGGCTTTAACATTTTTTTGCATGGTTAGTTCTGATTCTAGGTAGACTCCCAGAGTTTTCACATGACTAGATATGGGGGTGATGTTGCCATCAATGGATAAGGAGGTAAAGGCTGGGTCCAGATGTTTAAATTGGTGTGGGGATCCTACGATAAGGAGCTCTGTCTTATCATTCATGCATAGATGGTGGTTAGCCATCCATGCTTGGATGATACTATGGATCCGATTGATATTAGCAGAGTTTAGGTTGTAGTTTCTGGTGAGTTTCAGTAGTACTTGACTATCATCAGCAAAGTTTATATAGGGGATTTCAAGGCTGTCAAGATGATCAAAGAGGGGCTTAGTATACATATTGTATAGTGTGGGTGAGAGATGTGAGCCTTGTGGGACTATATATGAGACAGGGATGTGGTCAGCTGATTCCGAATCAGCGAAGATCCTGGAGGATCACTCATTTAGGAAGGGATTGACCCAGCTAGAAGTGTCTTTGGAAGGGTTAAAAGTGGAGGTAAGATAGTGACATATGATATCATGGTCAACAAGATCAAATGTCGCAGATAAGTCAAGTAAGAGGAAGATGGCAAGATTTCTCGCATCACAAATATTGTCGAGTTGGATCTTAAGGTCAAGGAAGGCTGCCTCCGTACTGTACCTTGGTCTAAATCCAGATTAGCACATGGTAAGAAGATTTTGGGCCTCCGGATGGATTTGAAGTTGGGTGTAGGCAGTGCGGTAAAGAATGGTCAGGATGTATGCTACAGTCATTAAAGGGCAGTGATTGGTAGGGCAGCCAGGATTGAGGTAAGATTTTGAGGTATCTCTCAAGCTTCTTTAATGGTTTTTGGCACTGTACAGGAGTCAAACGAGGCATTGATGAATTTAGCAATGATAGGTGTGACATCATCTGCACACCTCTTGATGAGGTGGAAAGGGCATATGTCTCCTTTGCAGTTTGAAGTTTTTAGGCAATGGATGGTGGTAAGGATGTTTGAAGGAGTAACAGGGGACAAGCGGAAAGGGGGTGTGGTAGTCATTGGTTGAGCCACTAAGTGGGGCAGAGACACATCCTTAGCCAGGAGCAAGGATTTTTTAGGATGGTTTTGTCTCTGGACAAGGGTTTTGTTGGCAAGGGCAGACTGGACAAGGGAGCACCAGGTTTCATCTTTCATAGCGGTTTTGAAAAGGCCTCTAGTATTTGAGCTGGTTTTGTTGATTCTTGTATTGTAGAGGCTGTCTTTGGTGGAGATAACACAAGCTTTATAAGTCTTGGCAGTGGAAAGAAAGGCCTCTTTGTGTTTTTGAGACAGATGTTTTCTCCACCAGGGTTCCTGCACCCTTTTCTATTTGCAGATGGTAATAAGTTCACCTGTGAACATGTTGTGGTTGTTGCTTTTTAGTATCATGGTTTTGAGGGGTGCTTGGAGGTCAAGTGCATGCAGGAGTGTAGCATTCTAGGCAGTGAGGATGGTTTCCAGATCAGGACCGTCAGGAAATGGCGCAAGTGTTGCGCAGATAGTGGGTTCAAGCATCTTCTTAGTGAGTTTGCAGGTGTGTCGTACTGTGATAGGGAGATGGTTGGTAACTTTATCGGCTGCAGTTGATTTAAGAGTCAGGGTAAAGAGGATAAAGGAACGGTCTGTCCAGGGCTGGGGGTAAATGGTGGTGACCTTGATGGGCATGTTGAGGTTCATGATCCAGTCAAGGATCCGGTCATTCATGTGAGTGGGATGGTGATGACTTGTGTGAGGTTCATCTTTTGGAGCATAGCACTGAGGGCTGTGGGTTTTTAGTTGTATATGTCTTTAAAACCTAGGTTAAAATCAGAGTATTATACTTTTGGTGTTCAATGTAAGGAGTGGTGAGAGGAGAAGAGGGATGTCAGTATCCAGGGAGCTGAGGTTGTTCAGCTGGCAGTAGAAGAGTATGATGTTAATGGTTGTTTGGGGGCATGGCTGGATTTTGGCTAACATGAGTTCATAGTCTGGCATGATGGGTAGGGGTGAAGTTCTAAAGAGAATAGAGGATTTGAAGACAATAACAACTCCTGCACCTGGACTGGCGGGTCTGTCTGCTCTGAGAATGGAGTAACCATTGGGGAATGGTGAGAAAAAGAGTATGACCTGCTGCATCATGCAGCCAGGTTTCGATGATGGCAGTGAAAATAGAGTTGAGTAGTATAGAACTAGAGCAACCTATACAATAAATGTACATATTGTTCTTTCACACATCAAATAATAAAGTGTAATAGTGAAAAACAGATTGAATAGATTATTTACATAACATGTGAAATGTGCATGAAGGACAAATACTGCATGATTACGGAAGCACGTGATGACATCACATGTTTCATTTGATGATATCACATGCTACACGTTATGACGCCACTCTCAGCAGGTGATGCGGTTGATCTATAATAGGGCAGGAAAGATATACTGAATGCCGCAGCGTCAATGTGGAGTTCAGACCACACTGGTACGGGTGAAAGGATGCTGATGCAAAATTTAAGACACGTTTGCAATGTAAGAAGTCTGCCCTTGTCATGAAAATGGGAAGCATGGTCAGATTTCTGCTCAAAATTGATATCCATTCTCATGATAATAAACATATTTAGAAATCATTATCTGTCTATCCTAATAGGTACTGTTTTGAACTTATGACAATATACATGTTTCTTTATGGTGGAAAAAAGAAAGACGCCACCTGAAAGCAGTAAGTACAAGAAATATACAAACTTTCACCATTTTTATACATCCTCTCAGCATGACTTCTCGAAAAATTATTATTCTCAATTGTTTTTTATAGTGGTCCTTCTGTATGATACCAACTGCCTCCAGATGAACTTCCTACTATGTCTAATTTTAACCAAAATTAAAGGTCAATTAAGGATTCTAAAAAAAAAGGGAAACCCCAGGCCCAGATGCCCTCATACCTGAAATGTATGGGGAGACTAGTAACTGGTGGACCCCGGTATTGGTCCAGGTTTATAATTCCCACGGCCTGTCTGGCAGACAGATTGTATACATCGGCCTCTGAGAATGTGTGGTCCCAAATACGCAGGCAGATTATCGAAAAGGTTATTCAACAATAGACCAGTGCTTTATCCTACAAGCGATTGTCAATATGTATGTTAAAGGGCGGAAACTGCGGTTATTTGCAGCATTTTCTGACCCGTCCAAAGCATTCAATTCCATTAACCGTTTATTAATGTGCCTGAAACTAAAATCTACTGGGGTGCTACTTGCTATTTTGGCTGCAATTAAGGCATTCTTACCGGTGCCCGGTATCTCTTACCGCCCAAGTCGTAAGGACCCCCATTGTGCTATTATTTTAAAAAAATACAAGACATAAAATGAAGGTGGTCCACCCCTTATCACATAGGAAGTTTCAAAAATACTGAAAACAAATGTGGATGGCCATCTAATACAACCTGCCTTCATATCATGTTCTGTCTATTCTTGGTTTCACTGACAAGAATAAACTATAAAATACAGAACTAACAATGCTCATTTTAATCAACACCCCTCCATATATTTTCATTGGTGAAGGACTATTGTAAATAACAAGTCTGTATACAATCGCATTAAAGAAAAGCATGAAATGATCAAAGAACATACATGTCATTTAGTGAACATTGGAAGAAGCATGGACAACGTTTTTTAATAAATCATGGCAATCATAAAACACATCAATACCTTTGGTTGAAAGAAAGCCTCCCTATTCCACTACAGATTAGGTAGTGTGAATGAAAATTGGGACATTTTGGATTTTTGGGATTCATTTCAATGTAATTCAGCAGAAATTAGTGAAAATGTACACATGACAAATCACTTTTCTCAATTGATCTATGAAAGATTATATTCCAAATGAAATCTGTACTAAAATAAAGACATGTAAAAGAACATTCTGAATGGTTTTAGAGTGAGGGGCAAATGAGAAGGTGAAATGATTTGAACCACTTGTCCCTTTGGATCCTGTTTCCTTAATCAAATCTTTCCCAATATTTTTAATGCTAGAAAAAGATACTTTAATATGGGATATGAATTTATTAAGGCTGCTATGGGCTTATGTTCTAATTCATTTGTCATTCTGTGACATTAAAAATGTCTTCTTAATACCACAGATAAAGACATGTTTCTGCAAAAACAGGGACATCCAACCTACTTAATCTGGAGTGGGAAACAGCCCGGGTATCCATTATTAAATTCCTATGAGAATACAACTTCTGAATACAAAATTGGACAATTTGTTCACTTAAAATTTTAGTTTTTCAATAAAAATATAAATAGAGCAGCAAATCACCATAGAACAAGTCACCTACATTGCCTTGTCAGCCCTTGCATCCAAGTAAAAAGGCATCCCAAAGTCAGTCCCCCGTCTGCTTCTGTAGGTTACTCCTCCTGTGCCCGCCAATGAAATGCCTCATCCCTCAGTCTGCAAATTTAGCATCATTTTCCTTGGTCAACTCACTTTGATATCTGCGTGCAACAGGAAAGTGATCTCTTCGTATCCACAGAGTTTTTTGGCTTTTTACATCTCTCACATCTCCCACACCAGTTTAATCTGAAACAGCAATATTCTATTGGATATGCTCTCTGAGTGTGTCAAAGTAACTAAGGCACACTCAGAAATTCGACCTTGCTGGCTCCCATTGGTTGCAAGTTTTGATAAGTAGTCATGAGAAGTTTGTAAATTATATGTCACCCCCACCTTAATTTTTTTAAATAACTCCACTTGTGTTCACATCATAGTGTATTAAATCAGATGTTATTGTCTGGGATATTGTTCTATTTCTAATACAGTGTTTTTGAATCCACAAACTCATTGCAAAATGGTTTTGTTAATATGTATTATATAGATTTTCTAAGTAAATATTTCTATTCTTTCATTGATCATTTCATGACAAATTAGAATTGTTGTATTGCAAATGTGTAACACAGACGGTATTGATATGAGCCTTTATTATTAAACTGTACCTTTAAAATGAAGCCTTTTATTTGCTGCAAGCTGTTTTGAAAGTCACTAAAAGAGATTTTGTGCGATAACATCTTACTTGAGTAATAGTTTTTTCTTCTTTTGTACCGAACATTAAGTGGTATCCGAGCAGACAAAGCATTATTTCACACATTATTCCTAATACGAAGGTTAATATGCATCTTCCAGCAATCTGCTCATTAATGGTCATTGCTGAGACAGCTGGTAATCGTCCATTAACTTTTGGATGCTACTTCAGAGATTTTAATAATTTAAGGTAATCACACTTCCAAAAATGTTATTTTATTGATTTGGTTTTTCTTCATAAATGCAAATCAGATGGTCTTCAGTAAGGACATAACTGTCAATTTCTTTACCTTTGAACATATGCTGCTTCACACACCAGGTAAGGATTGATGTGGATTTATTCTTCAAGTTACATAGCAGAAAAAGACCCCCACCTCTATACCAACACCTTCATCTCCAACTGCCACCTCCCTGAGTCTAAACATTCCATCCTACACTGAGAAGCCTTCATTACATCTAGCCATTCCACATCCACAGGAAGATCGGATTGCAAAATCTCTCCCTCCCTCATCCAATTATATGTATAGTGTAAATATAATGGGTTGAGGGAGGGAGATGTGTTGCAATGTGATCTTCCTGTGGAATGTGGAACTGCTAGATGGAATGAAGGCTTATCAGTCTCTTCTGGCAACAGCACATTTGTTAAGTCCATAAGAGCGTGCGCAGGTTGAATTCTGGATCTCAGTCTATTCCGGCTACAGCAAGTTTGTTAAGCCCATACACGTGTGTGGGCGTGCGTCCTCTCTTCTAATGCTACCTGGATTATGGCGTTGCCAGGTACTTGCACAATACTGGCCCCCCAAAACTCACCTTGCACTGTGCCATGCCCCTCTCCCAATAGCTGCGCTGTCGCTTGTGGGGCTGAGGGCTGTAACAAACAAATGTTTCCCGAACGCGGGCAGGGGGGGCACACTCACTGAGTCTGTCGCCTTATGCCACGTGGCCTTGACTCCACCTTCCGAACCTAGGCCAGATAACGGATCTGTATCGGCATCACTATGGGCGCCTCTCCAAGTTCTCTCATATTTAGTTTCTCATTCTTTTGTGGGTCGCAGATGCACAGCAGTGACGTGGGGGGATCTGTCGGGCCCACGCCACCATTGAAAGGATGCTGCTTCACACACCAGGTAAGGATTGATGTGGATTTAGAAAAAGGCCCCCACCTCTTCACCAACACCTTCGCCTCCAACTGCCACCTCGTTGAATCTAAGCATTTCATCCTACACTGAGAAGCCTTCATTCTATCTAAGAATTCCACAGGAAGATCACATTGCAACAATCTTTCAGAACACAGTTGACATATCCATGTCTCCTTTGAAACCACATTTGCTTTACATAGTTCAACCAAAGCCCATTGGTTTTAAACTTAAAGAAATATATTAAGCTTCCCCCCATAATATTTAAGTTCAGAATGCAGTGTGCAGCTTTTCTTTGAATTTACATGAAAAAATGTGCAAGTTATGAGTGATTTTAATGGCAAATACACAATCATTTTTATAATGCTTTATGATTGAGTGTATGTAATCTAAAATTACATGGATTAATTACTCCTTTGTACTACTCAGATCCACTGAGATCCAAACTGTCTATGTTCTTAGGTTTACATATGCAATGTCAAAATGTGTCCATTGTAATATTTTATAAAAACCCAGAACTTTGTTAATCAATATTTTAGTGAAAAAATTCAAGACTACATCCTCTTTATTTGTTGTCAATTTTCAATACTTTGTTTAATTGCCACTCTGCCCTCTTGTCTTTTTCTGGGATCTTTGTCTCAAGCAGACTGGTATTGCAAGGGTGGGCCTGATCTTTTACTGAGTTCTGTATGTTGTTCATAATTGGTTGATCCGGAAGGATTGGCCGGTGCTGTATTTGTTATCTATGTGCTCAAAATAAGTACTTGAATATCCAGAACAAGTGCCTTGCCTAGATTTTGAACATTCTTTGTTATCATGATTCATCCACATACAGTATGTTTCATCGTAAATTGAAATTGTTAGATCATTTTTTATAATGTGCAAGACGCCCCCAAGGCCTCAGTTACCCCCAAAGTAATTGTGATGGAAAGGCCCAAGTGAGTCCAATGGACTCAAAATAAAAGGGGATTTACTCCACCACCGCCACCTGTAATCTGGCGGTAATACCGACAGACCAAGTGGCAGTAATGGTAATTGCATTGGCAGGTATTCCAGCGAATTTACTGCCGGAATACCGCCTGACTCGTGATGAGGCCCAGTGTAGTAAAGTGGGGGACATCAAAAGTCTACTGCACGATCAGGTGTTAATGTGTGTAATCCAGAAACACAAATCATAAATCCACACTTAGTAATTGCTGGTAGTATAAAATTATCATATACATCAATGCCTTTTTAGAATGTATGCTGATGTTTTTATTTTAATGTAATTTTCCTTGTGCAATACAAGAACATTAAAAGAAAATAATAAGCCCCATAGTCAAAACATGACAAAAAATCAGGATGCAAACCATAACTGGAAGCATAATATAATGCATACTAAATGAATGAGGCAGGTGTAAAATGTTTAAATTACTAAATGCATTTAAATGTAACAGTGGTGGCAGAATCTCGGGACCCATTTGAATGAGGGGTACCCCAAACAATGAGTCATTTGGCCAGCTGCTGACACACTGACTCAAGGTTTCAGGTAGAAAAATATAAGTACATTTATTTTTAAACCATTCGTTATAAACGCAACACTTCTATTAAACTTAAACAAAAACTACACGTTAAATATACTACAACTAACCAATTCACTTTGTACAGTATGTCTCAAGGTAAGTACCCTGTGTTTGAATGAACCGGTGTTATGCACAAAACACGTTACAGCGAATACGATTGAGATGACTTTTTGACAGTTCGGTCTACTAACTAAACGCATATCGTGACATGAAATGCTACCAGGGCAAAAACACACTTAGCACTTGAGATACTCAGAGGGGGTTGGAGGCAAAAATCACAGGCAATATTTTGGTTAGTCAGACCGAATCGAGAAACACTCATAGACAAGAGTTCAAAAGTCAAAGGGCCGAAGCCAGGATCAAGTGACGTCGGGGCCTGTTGCCGAAGATCACACAGTCAGATAGTTCACAATTCAACACAGCCAACAGTACTTTGATATTGTCAATGTTTGGAAGCAAAAGTTATAAGAAGGAGGGAAGACAAGGGAAAGCCTTGGAAATGAAGAAAAAGGGGTTCACGCAGTTTCCTCAAGCAGAACACAGTAGCTTATTCCAATGATGCAGCTGGTGCCCTGGCAGTTGTTCCTGTTGGTTTCACGCAGACCCACGATTCCTGGAGCTTCGTTGTGAAGGAGGACGTCTGAGGGGGTCTGCACCACACAGGGATGAAGCCGGCAGCAGCGACAACAAATAAAAGGTGCGCTCCTTAAAAACAGGAGAGGCTCTTCAAATGGCTATCCGGACCACTACAGCTGTGTGCAGCGATTTCGACCAAGGAAGAGGATCCTCTGGATGTGGAAGATGAGCTGGTTATCCCCACCAGGCTCAAGGGAATAAGACTCCGGACTGGATCTCCTCTTAGTCGTTGAAGGGCAGATAGCTCAGGACTGCAGCAGGGCTTCACCGGGACGGGGTAGTTGCAGCAGCCGTCATTCTCTGTGCTTCTCTTCAGTTCCTTGTAGTTCCAGTGGCGACTCTCTGACTTCTAGCCCAAGAGACATGCCTTTTATGCGAAAACCCCCAGTCACACAGCCTGGCTGTCAATCACCCAGCAGGGGGGTTGTCCAGCCCGGACAACTAGCCTGGCCAATCATGACAAAGTGCGACTTGGGTTTCCTAGCATGCCCTGTGCAGGGGGTGACTACACCCCTCCCTCACAATCAGCCCACCTAGACACCCAGGCGCCTTGAGGAGGGCTTCTAGGTAGAAGCCCACCAAAAGACAGTGAACAAAGAAGGCAAACCTAGTTTGCTGTGCAAATTAAAACACAAGAAGGAGTTTAACAAAAAGAAATGGCGAATAAACCGCACCGGAGCCAAACGAAAAAAAGGATTTGGTCAAGCGGGTTTAGGGCTGAGGCTAACACAATAGCCTTCAATGTTACCACAGTTATATAAGATAACGGTGGTAGAAATTTAGGGTAGATACCACTGCCACCAGCCATGTATAAATGTTAAAAGAGTGAAACAATGCTCTAAGAGGTACATATGAAAAGAGTTAACCCTTCCAGTACTCCATGTAAGATGGGGTGTACTGGATCTGTGGTTGGTTTTGACTAAGTAAAGTTAATGGTAACTTTACCCTTTTCTGGGGGACAGTAGTCACCTCAGAAATGGAGTTGGTGGGAAGTCTAAATGACAACCCAGTGCCACTGCACAGAAGGTGCTGTGTGACACACACAAAGAAGGGGGTTACTGAAGTTGTGCACTCCAGAGCCCACAATCCCAAAAACCGGTAAAAACACATAGCAAAATACAATAGTGGTGAAAAGCTCACACTCTTACCAAGTGGAAAAGAAAGAACTCCAGAGATCCAGCAAAGCTGCTGAGGGACTCACTAGGTAAGGGAAATTAGCCATGAAATGAGAATTCTCCCTAACAGACGCCCAGGCACCACTGCTATTCTGAAGTGGGCCTGGGCGAATTTGCAAAGCACGAAAGTGCTTTCGCTGTAATCCGCCTGTTTCTAATAGAAACAGGCAGATTGCAGAATCTCGGCAGCATTTTCGTTAAATAACGAGGGAATAGTTATTTAACAAAAATGCTTCCGAGAACTATACACCAAAGTGAGCAGCTTCAACATTGCAGGATGTTGAAGCTGATTACTGTGGTGTATAGGAAAGTGTTCATATACACGCGTGTGGTGTATATGAACACTTTAATTTAAAGCGAACAGCTTCAACGTTGCATGCTGCAATGTTGAAGCTGCTCGCTTTGGTGTAAATTAAAGTGTTCATATACACTCGTGCGGACACCCGTGTGTTGTATATAAATACTTTCATGTACACCAAAGCAAGCAGCTTCAACGTTGCAGCAACGTTGAAGCTGCTTGCTTTGGTGTACATGCAAGTGTCCATATACAACACGGGTGTATGGGCACTTCCATTTACACCAAACAAGGCTTGTGGCACTCCTCCAGTTTAACGGCTCCAAAAAGGGTTCCGTAAATGTGCGCTAATTTAGTGCACATATTAAACGGGAGGAGTGCCACAAGAATAGGCTTCCAAAAGCCAGTTTACTAATGTGGCAGTTGCTAAATTGGTTTCCAACCCATCCTAGCAACCACCACATGTATTCCGAAAGGTGCGCATTCCTTCCGACTTCGGAAGAATGAGTCATCTTCAGAATAGGTCTTAAGTACCGAAAAGGTCGTTAAGCCTTTTAACGTCCTTTTCGGTACTTAACACCTACATGAAAATCGGGCCCTCAGTGTTTGCTCCAAGGGTCCATTTCTAGAATAACCTGTTTGTCTCCAGTACAGTCATGCCTGAAAAGTTACTGACCCAGGGAATGTTCAAACTGCATTCATATATTTAGTGACACTAAAAAAATACTGTTTTCCCAGGGATGGCTATGGCAAGAAGTCTTCATACAGTATTATTGGCATGTTGTCTTCGAGTGTGTGCACTCTATATTGTGATTTTCAATGCATTTTACATGGGCTCAAATGCTTTGGTGATATATACTTGCATATTAGGGATGCTGATAAGCTTGTACGTTTTGTCACGTAACTTTGGACAACCATTTGGATCAGCAGTGATTGCACAACAGCAACGTTTTGCGATGATTTGATAGGGCTGGTAGTGGGACAGTACGCTGTTCATTGAGAGGGGTTCAGCAAAGGCTGCTGTCAATTTCCTGACACCTCCACCAAACATGTGCATTGGCGATAACTCATAAGGGCCTGCAGAGATTACAGCAACCCAGCCTTCCTTCTTTGCATTCTACACAATTAATTTGCTTCATGGGCTAAGACATGGCCTTGGCTTTTTGGGACACTCAGGATTCCTTGGTGACATGTGAAAACGTTTGTGGTCATGGTGTTCTTTTTCACTAACACAGCAAGGTTGTTTTTGGAACAGAACTTACACAAGACACTACTACCTGGTAGCAGCCCTTGATACATGTGCATGTCTTTTGCTTTATCCATGCCTTCTTTCCCTCCCTCTTCAGTAACAGTAGTGTGAACAGTGATGTGTTGTGCCAACAATAGGACAGGGTGCATAGGAGAGGGTCCTCTCTCTGCATTTGCACGTTCTGAATGCTCACAAGGCCTAGTACGTCTGCTTCTACCTGCTTCTACCTTTCATTGTTATATTTGCATTTCATTCCCATGTTCCCTCCCTACTGCCCTGTGGGTGCTTTGAAATACATTTTACTTGATGTATAAGTGCAGTACAAATGCACAATGAATACATACAGAAATCATGATTTTGATCATTGCTTCATTTGGTGAAGCTGGTATAAGGTATAGAGATGTAATCTGTTTCTAATCGTCACAGTGTGCTGATTTTCTTTGACGTAATTCCATTTTCTCTTCACCCCCTTCTACTTCAAATAAGATAGATTGAAGCTCCTCTACACTCACCAGATTAGGCTTGCTACCGCTGATGTGCTACCTGTGATCGGCTAGCTGACCTCACAATATCACACACAAGTCAGAGAACCTTTAGTGCATTCAGCATCTGTATGGGCTGAAATACTAAATATCTGCATGCCTGTCCTTGTGTAGACCCCTGGCACACATGTGATCACCAGGAATTTCAGGGGGTGATAACTCTCCCTGAACTTTTCACTATGTAAATCTGGGCAAGCAGGGTTATTTATCAAGTGACTGAATTCTGTTCGCTCTGGAGAAAGAAAATATATCTTACTCATAGTCAGTAATTTTGATTTTCTGCCCCAGGGAGTGAAAAGACGTGTGTCATTGAACTGACTGAATGCATCTTTCTATATACTGTTCTGAATTCAACCACGCTATGTACCTTTGCTCTTTCAGGAAATCACACTTGTGTCACTTGTATCCAGGTATTATGATGTTCTGCGTACTTAGGAAGCAAAACATGTGTATCGCTGAGCACGGTAACTATAAATGTGATGTTCTGTTCTTTGAAAAATATGTGTAAATTGCATAAACTCACTAACCCCAGCAACCCCCGACTCAAGCAAGTGACTTTGAATTCTGCGCATTGGCATAGTGCTGTGGGCGGGTGCCCGCTCGTTGTCCTGCTCGTTATTTTGCTGGTGCTATATCCGGTGTTCGTGCTATCATATTTACTTCTTCACTCAACTACATTGCCACATTCTCAGCACTGCTGCGAGGGACAAGACACTGTGCGAGATGACTCTTCATTCTATTGGACTCAATGGCAAGTCCCGCCTTCTAGAACAGGAATGTGATTTAACCCGTGGGCTGAGCGCTGTGGGCAGGCGTGAGGTGGTAAAGTGCTGTGGGCAAGTGCTGTCTCACTGTTCCAGTGTGCTGGGGTGCGGGTAAGGTATCTGCTTTTCTATTGTTCTCCAATTAAGCATCAGGGAATGCCTTACTGATAGGAACTGCTACCCAGGAACCTGCAATTGAGCAAAAGCAACTGAGAATGTGAATGGGCTAATAACTTGTTTCCAGTTGCCCAATCAGAAGTTCTACCACAAGTCCATGCACAAACTGGAATTCTAATAGTCTGCGAAAGATCAAAACCGGACACAAGTTCAAATACAGATGATATTGATAATAACTCGCTTCTTGACTTGTGCTATTCGATCCAGTGTAAAATGGCGACGGTCAAAAAAGCTGCAGGATGATGCAACTGACACAGTTTCCCTCCACAAAAACGAATATCGAAATGTGACCACTAATGCAGTAAGATTATCGGCTTCACGTAATACATACCCGCAATTGGATTCCACTTTATTGCACTCCACGCATTCGGCATATGTGCATCAACTAACTGAAATACAGTCTTGCTTATCCACCTTACAATTTGCCATGAAGATCTTACTTAGACTATGCGGGAAGATAAATGAAAACCTAAGTGAACAGTATTTTCCATGATTCACCCCCCCGCCCCTCAATTTGAGGCAAATGCGATCAACCCAAAGACAGTAAATAACAGATCTCCAGTGGTGGAGCCACAGCACCTTGCAAACACCAAAAAGGTCCTTGTTGATAGCATTGCGGTCCTGTCAGAGGAACAAAATGAAGATCGAGCCAATATCACCCCACATAATTAAAACTCACGTAAAGTAAAGCGTCATATGCGGAAACAAATCTTGAAAGATAGACACATGCAAAATCAGAAGACAGTTGCATTAAGTGAACCTGGTAATGAGGTCAAGAAATGAAAGAGAGCACGTAAGAAGGCTGCAAGACAGAGAAGGAGGACGGAAAAAAGGGCAGGTACTCTGACAAGCTGGATACTAGACAGAGATAAGTCCTCTAATAAAAATGGATCTGATGTGGAACTAGTAGCGGAAGTGGAGAAGATGGAGTTGCACCAAATAAACGAGAGCAGACTTAACGCCTGCTCCACTCCTGATAGACACGAGAACAGGATGATGGGACATTTACCTAATGCTAATGATAACGACGCGGTCCAGATGTCCAAAAATGATGACCCAGGTGCTCTCATTTTACTATCAAGAGAATGCATCAGAATGGAGAGACAGGAGATTTAATTGTTTAATGTTCCTGAACACAATACATAAAATCCCCCTTGTGTGTGTGCTAGTTTCTGAGGATTTTGATTTTGTTGAACCGTTCAAGTGTCTCAATGCTAATACCACTCGGGTGCACTGTAAGCTCCCTGATTCTGCCATCCTAATTAGGAGCTACAAACACCAATTATACAAAACCTGGTTTAGAGCTGGATGTGGACTCAACAATTTTGAATTACAGTTTCCTGTTCCCCAGAATAAACAAACTGATATTAATGCACACCAATGTGTGAAGGATTTAGGAACCAACGAAGATGGGGCTAGTATGGATGATGTCCAGAGGGTACTCCGCTGGCTTGTTGTAGCACTTCCAGCTGTGGGATTGAAAAAGCAATGAATTATCCTTATTTCAAGTTGGAAAATGAGGGGATTTAATCGCCTATTGGGGTGTAGCGACTCTGTTAAATGTTTAGCTGCTAACCATATCTTTTTTATTGCAGGTAACATGGCTATTAAGCCTTTTTCACATGGATGAGTTTGACATCAAACAAATACTGGCAAAACAAGGCAAAAATGGGCGTCCTTATTGTGACTTTATTATTGGTGTGAGACACCCCTTGAAATTGCTAGGAACTATTGAGACAGAATGTAATAATTATATATTAGCAGTTGTAATTGAGAGCACAATAGGTGATAAGGTAACATATTCTCTAAAGATGTGCATTTACGACCCACCGGGGGGAATTCATACCGATTTGGCTAAGAACTCCTTGGCTATAGCACTATCTGATTGGTGGGGGAGACAGTAACAAAGGCTATATACCTGTTGGTTGTGATTTAAATGCGAGGTGTCATTGTACTGATAGCATCACCCCTGTCTTTGGTGTGTTGAGTGATTCAAAAATGTTATATATGGAACCAAATGCCCAGGGTAAAAAATGGACACGTTTACCGGGAGATTAGTCCTTATAAATGCTTAATGGCTGCACAGGAGGAGATCGCCTAGGACATGCCACCAGGAGGTTAGATGGCAAATAAGCAACCCTGGACTACCTATTTGCAGACTATAATCTATTGCAACATACCATCAACATGGCAGTTTATCCTCAAGACCACAGTGACCATGCCACAATCACTATGGAAGTCGCTATGGTAGTTAGTAAAAAGATTGTGAGGTAACAACATTGCCAAACCCCTGTTGGAAAACTTTATCGAAGTATTTGAATCAGGTAAAATGCATGAAGCAAGTAATATGCTGAGTATGTTTGAGCAATTGACTGAGCAGATAAAAGATGCTGTTAGTATGAAACAAGGGTATACGTCGGTGAATGAAAGATGGAATGTAGAACATCACAAAACATTTGATAAATTGATACATTTTTAAAAAAAAATACTTAGGAAGAATATCCAGACTTGCATAAAAGAGAATGATGTACATGTAGTCGATAAGATACACCAATGTAAAACTCAGTACAGAAGAAGGGTTAAAAACCATTCGATGAAAAAAAAGAGGAAATATGGCTTACCTTAGCCGATGCAGCAAATAATAGGACTAGCCAAATAATGTGGGATATCATTGATGAGAGAAAAGATAAAACGCTCCCTATTAATTGTGTGCTAGAAAGTAGGTGGATTGCCCACGTTAAGAACACATTAGGAACCCTAGGTAGCGGGGAAACAGACTACCAGTATAAAAGAACTACATGGAAGGGTACCTATACAGTGGACACTCTCACCAACATAATTCAGAAACTACCAAAGTCTAGAGCCGCCGGACCAGACAGTACTTGTAATGCCTTACTTCAACAATCCCCAGAAAAATGGGCTAGGGTGCTAATTGGAAGATTCCTGAAACCTGGAGGAAGAGTATCATACTACCGATATATAAAAAAGAAGATCGTAAGGATCCGGGTAACTACAGGCTACTGGCAATGTTAGATATTCCTGCAAAAATGTTTGCAAAATGCAAAAATGTTGTTGATAGAACTTAATCAGTGGATTGCCAGCTGCGGGATCCTACCAGAATTTCAATCTGGTTTTAGAATTGGGTCTTCAACTTCTCGCAATATTGCTATCCTGATAAGTGCTATTGAGTATTCTTGGAACAATCTGGGGGTGCCTGTATATGTAGCGTATATTGACTTCTCGGCCGCCTTCGATACTATTGCACGTAGCAAACTATGGGCTAAATTAGAATGATGATACAGCTGCTCTATCAAGATACATCGGTGAAAATACATTTAGATATAGAGGGGAAAATGTCTGAAAATATCTGGATGCCACGTGGGGTTAAACAAGGGTTTACTCTTGCAGCCACCCTGTTTAACTTATACTTGGCTGACTTTCTTCAAAATATGACTAACGCCCTTATGAATGACATTAAGATAGGTAAACTAATGTTAAGATGGCTAGGCTACACCGAGGATTTACTGCTTTTAGATTATACACCTAAAGGCCTTCAAGCCAAGCTGGATGAATTCGAAAAGTTTGCCATAACCAATAATCTTGTTATTAATATTGGGAAAACTAAAACCATGATGTTCGAACCGAAACACAGTAATAAGAAAAGATACAATGGTCGATGGACAATCAATAAACAGCAGATTGAAGTAGTTGATGAATATAAATATCTAGGGGTTATAATCGATAATAATCTAACCTGGAAAAAGCACTGCAGTGAAACCAAGAGAAAATGTATGATAGCCACTATGACCCTAAGTAAGTTTGTGGGATGTCGGGGCAGTTTCTCTGTAGAAACGGTTTTAAAATTGTACTGTGCTAAAATTGTCTCCTGTTTGACATACGGAGCGTAAATTTGGGGATATCATTTTAGGAATGAGTTGGACGAATTTGAGGCAAAAATGCTGAGGCTGTTGATGCGGATGCCTAAAACTCTCTCCTATGAATATATTCTCTTAGAATGTGAGATAGCCAGTGGAAGCAGTAGAGTGCAATACTTAACAGTTATGTTATGTGTCAAATTGACTCCTCTATCTAATAGTACCTTTATGGTGAAGCTAATGGAGCAATATGGCGTTATTGATAACAAAACTGATCTTGTAACTATACATAGATGGAGACAGGGATACCTTAAATGGATTCATAATGAAACATCTTGCTGGCTGCTATACTCCATTGCTCAGATAAAACGTAAAGTGAAAAGTCTGATATACGATGTCGATTGAGAGCGAAGACTAGTCAATCTGGCAAGCAAATCCAACAGCAGAGTATTCTTAGATCACTTAGAAGGGAGAGAGTCTAAACCCAAATATAAACTGACATACCCAAATTGCTTCATTACCCACAGTATTTGATGTTCAAATTTAATATTTGTGACATCATGGAAATATTTGGACCCAAAGTGGGCATTCAGAAAGAACTGCGGCTCTGTCGACTCTGTGGAGTAAATACTCTAGAATCCGCATATCACATAATATGTGAGTGCTATAGCCTTGATAAACTCCGTCGAAAATGTTTAATGGCCTGTGAGAACTCCATGGATAATTGTAATATGAGTAACATATGGAGAAAATTACTTGGTGGGAATGATCTGAATTTAATTTTATATTTGATGACATTTTTTGTGATGATTTTAGAGATTTTAAAAGAGCTATCAAAAGATATTTTTTATATTGTCAAATGAGCGCAGATTTTATGTGCAGTTTTTAAGATTAAAATGTTAATGATGTAATGTGCTCATATGTGTAAAACGTTTACTGTTGTATACATATTAAACAAATAAATAAATAGATTAAAAGATTGTGAGATCTCAGGCCTTCCACAGGTAAACCACGGCGGTAATCATATCAGTTGGACTGAAAAAGGTATTCAGACGGCAGAAAGGTCATTACACGGATTGGGCCAGGAATTCTATGTTGACCTAAGGAATATGACCGTGAATGAGATTGAGAATAGTTTTTTCCAATTCTCGTTGAATGATGCATTACAAAACTACAAAAATATTGCTGTGTGACAACAGAGCATGAAAAGCATCACAATTAAGATAAAAGAGTACAAGACCAAAAATTGACAAAAGAGGCATGAGATCCGTAAAAGCAGAATCAAACTGCCCGCCTTCAATATTTGTGTCCGAAATAGAGCAAAAAAAAAACAAATATCGGGCTTTGATAAGATGGTGGCATCAATCCTTGCGAGTACAGGCATGGAAAAATATGAATAAAACACTATGCTCTGGAAACTCACTGGGTACTGCTAAGAGAAGGGTAGATAAAAAGACCATAAAGACCATCCGAAAGAGAGAGGTCTCCCCGAGGAAGGTAACTGGCAGGATGCACGATTCATGAACAATGAAGAAGACATCACTGGGAAAATAAAGAAACTAAAAACATCAAGAGCACCGGATCCAGATCGGTTAGCAGCCATAGTTCTAAAGAGTAAGCCAGAAGGCTTGGCCAAGATATTAGAAATACTCTAAAGAAAAGTAATGACGGAGGGTATCATACCAACCTCATGGCAGAATGCTATCCTGGTCCCGGTGTTAAATAAAAGTAACCAATCCCTCCCTGAATATTATAGATGATTGGCCATGATGGAAATCCCAGGGAAATTGTTTGCCTCTTTCATCCTGGATCACTTACAGGAAACGGTGAGGACCAATTATATCTTAGACAGATTGCAAACAGGATTTAGCATGGGGGCTTCCACAATCCATAACCTGAGCACTATGTATATGTTGACAGACAACACGAAAAACAAGGAAAGCCAAGGGCTAAATGTAATGTTTGTAGACTTTAGATCTGCATTTGATCTAGTACCTAGGGAGTGATTATGGCTGGAAGCCCTAGGCTGCCCACCATTACTGTTGTTTTTTCTAAAGCCCTTCCAAACCAACAACAGTGTTTGGGTTAGATTGGATAATGAAGGAACTTTAACACAGCCTATAATTAATTCCAAGGGTGTCAAACAGGAATGCAGTTTTCGCACCACTTCTTTTTAACTTATATTTGGCAGATGTAGCTGAATACATCAGGAAAGTGGAAACTTGTCCACCTTGGATGTCCACCATTCATGTCAAATACTTAGCCTATGTAGATGACATTGTACTCATAGATCATACTTTTAGGGGGATAATAAAACTCACTGAGGGATTGTGGAAATACGCCGCTGAGAATCATTTAGTTATAAATCAGGAAAAGACACAGCTTATATTGTTCAATCAGAGAAAAATCGCCTGAACAGTGTTGTTGTCTGGGGGGATAGAATAGAATATACAGAAAGCTACCGATATCTGGGTGTCAAAATGAAACCTATAAGAAATTTCCCAGAGCATGTGGCTGCAAGGAAAATGAAAGCAGTACAGTTAATGGCCCTGATAGCTAAACTCGGCAGGCTATAGTTTAAATGGAATGCTTAAACGCTACAAAACAATGTTTTTACCCGGCTGTGACATATGGCCTCAAAGCTTTAACGATGGATGACATGAAGTGGATCGGCAAGCAAGAGGGCTGTTTCTGGCACCGGATTCTGGGCTTGCCAACCTGTGTCCCCATGGAGAAAATATGCATGGAATTAGGCCTTGTCTCTATGGAGGCTATGGTAATCCTGTGGCGTGGTATGTTGTTTTAAATTTTTTTTAGCAAACCCCCAATGTGCTCTAAGGGAACATGCGCTGAGGATATAGTGAGCAGAGAGACAAAGCCATATGTATGATATGATATGATATGATCGTTTATTTATATAGCGCCTATACACAATGTGTTTCAAAGCGCTTCAAGGCAAGGGAGGGAAAAAGGGAAAATACAACCACATTCTTACAGGCCATGAACAGTAAGGATGTGAAATTAACTATCATACTCGACCTGACGACATTTCAGATAGTGCAAGAGCTAAGACATAGATAAGGTAGGGAGGGGGAGAGTGGGAAGGAAATGGAAACAGACAGGCGACTACCGTACTAGGCCTGACGACATTTCTGGTAGAGTCGGAGAAAAACAAAAGGTGAGGGAGAGGGGTGCAGAAAGGGAGGGGAGGAACAAAACAAGCGACTATCATACTAGGTCTGACGAAATTTCAGATAGTGCTGGAGGGGTGGTGGGGAGGAAATAAACATTAATGGGAGGGTGGAGGAAACAGACAAGGTTGCTATCATATTAGGTCCAGGGACAATTCTGATAGAGTAAGTGCATAAAAAAAGTAAGCGGAGGAGATAGGAAAAGGGAGAAGAGAAAGGAGGAGAGAAAAGAGAGTAAGCAGTCAAAAAGAGTGGAGAAGCAAGAGTGAAGAGCGAATACAATTGCAGAAGTCAGTAGTAACACATAATGTTGCAAGCCAGGATACAAGATGAAGATGGGAACAGCATGATTCAGGGCCACCATGAGTACAAGATGCAAAGGAAGTCCAGCATGTGTAACGCTCACCTGATTCTCGCAGAGGCGCCGGTCTTGACTGGGCGACTACCGTATCTTCAAAGGTGATGTGTAGCACCCGGTTGGCTCTTTGGGCTGGACCTCTGTGCACTGTATGCCTGACGTGTAGAGTAAGATGTCTGCAGATAGAAAATATGGGGTTAATGAACTGGGGTTATTGGGGTGTCCCTATCTCTTTCCTCTTCTCCTCTCCTGTAGACCCCCAAAGGTTAACGCTCTCACCTTAGGTAAGTGAATGCCGAGCTCTCCATCTGCCTCGGGGCAGGGTGCTGTAGCCAGTTTCTTCACTGGATAGGTAGCGCAGGCCTCTTGACTTCAGAGGACTGCTGTCCGTCGTTTACTGCACGAACGGTAAGTTCCGAGTCATTCAAATGTCTTTTTAAAGTCTTTAGTAATGATGTCTCCTGTTTTGCAGGGTTCCGGCGATGGCGGATGACGGGCTGAAGTGAGTTGAAGATGGAGCCCGTGTGATGAATAGAAGCGCCTGGAAGCACGTGAGTAAGCGCTTGTTGCCTGCTTCACGATGCGCTCTAACTGTCTTTTTATTTTGCAGGTACGAGTTCGGAGCAGCTGCAGGGTGCCGGAATACCCACTGGATTAGATGTGGAAAGGAGTAATGGCACGTGAGTATTAAAGTTCCCCAATGTCTTTAAACGCACCTTGTTTTGTCTTTCAGATGCGGATGCAGCGCCGAAGGCCTCCGGAGCGTGCGAAGAGTTGGTAAGCTTTTGTCTTTCAGATGCCGGAATGCAGTATGAAGACCTCCGGAGCGCACGAAGAGTAGGTAAGCCTTTGCCTTTCAGATGCCGGAATGCTAACCTGTTCTTTCTTGTCTTTATAGGTGTTGCTGAAGACTGGATTCAGGATGGTAAGCCTTTTTCCTTAGGCCCAGGACTGGATGCAGAAGACACGATGAGCGTCCTGCTGCAGAGGGTGCAGAATAACGCAAAGCAAGATTCATCCACCGGGTGTGGTTTAAATGGCCTCCTGTAGTGCTTAGGTGTCTCCTTCCACAGCCACGCCTAAGTAAGAAAAGAGTTCCTGGTAAGAAAAGAGTTCCTGCCTTCCAGAAGAGTTCCAGTGTTCTAAATCTAGGGAGTGGCTCCAGCCCCACCCAACAGGAAAAGTAGTTCCAAACAGAAGAGGATCAGAGGCTCAACTGGCAGGCAAGTAAGCAGCATGGTCTGCTGCAGGTAAGTCCACCCAAGCATTATGAGCCCGGCGCTTCCAGCGCTGGGACTGGGCATATTTATGAGCCTGGTGCCACTGGCGCCAAGACTGGGTCCAAAAGGTCCCAATTGGGACTGGTTGGCGCTCAGAACCTGGGTTATGGATCTGCTTCCAAGGGAGTTGGGAAAACCCTGACCTTTTGGAAGCAGAGATCATGACAGTACCCCCCCTCAAGGCCCCTCCCAAACCGGGCTTCCCCGGGGGTTTTGGCTTGTCAGGAAATGTTCGGTGAAATCTTTTGATTAGGCGAGGAGCGTGGACATATTCAGCAGGTTCCCAGGATCTCTCTTGGGGGCCGTAGCCTTTCCAGTCAATTAGGTAGAATAGTTTAGATTTGGAGATCTTGGAGTCCAGAATGCTTTTGACTTCAAACTCGAGTTCTCCATCCACTAGGATAGGTTTTGGAGATTTGGTTAGTCGGGTTTGAGGTTGCACGGGTTTTAATAGAGAGACGTGGAAGACCGGATGTATCTTCATGTGCGGAGGCAAGTCCAACTTGACCGCTACTGGGTTTACTATGGTAGTGATGGAATAGGGACCAAGGTATCTTGGGTTGAATGTGCGTGGCACTTTTAGAGATAGATATTTGGTGGATAATCAGACTTGATCCCCTACTTGATAGTGAGGGGCTTCCTTCCGATGTTGATCTGCTCCTTTCTTGTATTGTTCTTTAGCCCTTTCAAGGTGAGAAACAGCTTCCTTAAAGGCTTGGGTGATTGTAGAATGCAGGTAGTCTACTGCTGGTGTTTCAAGATCTTGGAGGGCATCCAACTCCGAGGTTCGAGGGTGACTGCCGTACAAAAGAAAAAACGGGGTTTTCCCAGTTCCCGAATGGACAGAGTTATTGTAGGCATACTCGGCTATCCAAAGGATATCTTTCCAAGTTTTTTCAGTTTGTTGCAGCATGCAGCGTAAATACTGTTCCAGAGTTTGATTGGTCCTCTCGGTTTGTCCGTCGGTCTGAGGGTGGTGACTGGTCGATAGTCTCACATCAATTTGAGCCGACCGACAGCAACTTCGCCAAAAATGAGAAATAAATTGACTACCTCGATCCGAAATTAGAACCGAAGGAAAACCGTGCAGTCGGACGATGTTTTCGAGAAATTCTCGGGCCAGAGTTGCTGCTGTTGGCAAGCCTTTGAGCGGAATGAAATGCGCCATCTTGGAGAATAAGTCCACGATTACTAGAATCGTATTGTATCCGGAGCATGGAGGTAGATCGGTGATGAAGTCCATAGAAAGCGTATGCCAAGGGCGAGGTGGGATGTCAATAGGGCGTAAGAGGCCTGCTGGTCTTTCCTTTTGACTCTTGTTTTGGGCGCATACTCCACAGGACATTATAAAGTCTCTGATATCTTTTTTCCAAGACGGCCACCAGAAGTAGCGCTTGATCTTTTCTGAGGTCTTGGCTATACCGGGATGACCTTCCATTAAAGAGTCGTGATAACAAGAGATTACTTTTTTCTGTAAATCTGTGCTGGGTAGGTATAATCGTTCTTGGAAATACAATAAGTTGTCCTTTACTGCAAAGTCCTTTCCCTGCAGATGCCAATTCTGTATATCTGCTGGAGTTACAAGTTGCCTGGCTTTATCCTTAACTTCCTCTATGGATTCTGTGGCGATTACACCCAGAATTCTTTGTTCGGGAATGATTGGTACAGGTTTAGGGTTGATCAAGTGTTCTTCCACTCCCATCCGAGAAAGGGCATCGGCTTTACCGTTCTTTGTACCAGGTCGATAGGTAATTATGAAGTCAAACTCGGCAAAGAATAATGCCCAACGGAGTTGTCTAGAGGATTGGGCTTTTGCGGTTTTCAAATATTGCAGGTTTCGGTGATCCGTAATCACAGTAACGGTGTGTCGGGCCCCCAGCAGATAATGCCGCCAAGCCTTAAAGGCAGACTTGATAGCCAGAAGTTCCTTGTCAGTAATCGTGTAATTGACTTCAGGAGGCGAGAATTTGCAGGACCAAAATGCCACGGGATGCAACTGATTGGTTACCGGGTCCTTTTGTGATAGAACTGCCCCCATGGCAAGGCTTGAAGCATCAGTTTCCACGATGTAGGGGAGTTCGGGGCGAGGGTGTTTTAAGATTGGTGCAGAGATAAATTTAGTCTTCAAATCCTGGAAAGCTTGTTCCGCCTCGGTAGACCATTCAAAACGTTTGTTTTTCTTTAACAAGGCAGTGATGGGCTGGACTATTCGAGAGAACTCGGGGATAAACCTGCGGTAAAAGTTAGCGAAGCCTAACATGCTTTGCACACCTTTTACGGAGGATGGTGATGGCCATTTGAGAACTGCATCGACCTTCTTTGAATCCATACGCACTCCGCCAGGTGATAATATGAATCCCAAGAATTCAACTTCAGTCACGTTGAAAACACATTTTTCCAACTTAGCGAAAAGTTTGTGTTGACGCAATCTTTCGAGGACCATTTTCACGTGTTTCCGATGTTCAGATTCCGATGAAGAATAAACGAGGATGTCGTCAATGTAAACAACAACACATACATCTATGAGCTCTCTGAGGACATCGTTCATAAAATATTGAAAGGCGGCCGGGGCATTGCAAAGTCCGAAGGGCATGACCTGATATTCAAATAGCCCATACTTGGTGCGGAAGGCCGTCTTCCATTCATCGCCCTCTTTTACTCGTACCAAGTGGTAAGCTCCTCTAAGATCCAGCTTTGTATATATGCATGCTTTTCTGACTTGGTCCAGGAGTTCAGGGATCAAAGGTAACGGATATCTATTCTTAATGGTGATCTGGTTCAGGGAGCGATAATCGATACAAGTTCTAAGGTCTCCTTCCTTTTTTGGAACGAAGAACAAAGCTGAAGAAGCAGGGGACTTGGAAGGACGAATAAACCCATTTGCCAAGTATTGATCCAGGTATTGTCGAAGGTGAAGGTTCTCAGGCTCGGTGAGGGCATAAATTCTACTACAAGGAGGAGTAGATCCAGGTATCAGGTCTATCTGGCAGTCATAAGACCTATGAGGAGGTAGAGAGTTAGCCTGATCCTTCCGGAAAACATCTTGGTATTCTAGGTATTCGGGAGGTAACTGGGGAGTCTCTGAAGAAATTGCGGCCAGTGCAACACCAGGTGGAGGGTGACAAGTAAAGACACATTCTGGAAACTGGACCGTTCTTGCTCGCCAATCGATCAGAGGATTGTGTTTCTCTAACCAAGGTATTCCTAGAATAATCTGAAACTGAGGGGCCTTGATCACATCGAACACGATCTTCTCATGGTGTCCATCTTGACTTACTAGCGTCACTTCTTGAGTGGTATGCGTTACTGGCCCGGAGGCTATCTCCGTACCATCCACCGTAGTAATGACGTCCTTTACAGCCTTGGGACAAAGAGTTAGATTCATCCTCAAAACCATTTCATGATCCACATAATTGCCGATGGCACCGCTGTCGACGTAAGCTTCAATTGCATGTAATCGATCCGGATTATCGTGGGCTAATGAGGACCATAGGTATCACGAAATGCGAGGTCACGGAACTGGTTTTTACGCTCGACAAGAGGACCTCTATTCTTGTCGGGCGAGGTCGTTTCCCTGCTCAGAGTTTGTAACTTTGGTAACTGCAGCTCCTACTGCCTTCTTGGCAGGTTTCACCGGACAGTCTCGAAGAAAGTGCCCTGAGTTTCCGCAATATAGGCATAATTGCAACTGTTTCCTCCTTTCCCGCTCCCGTTGTGTTAGAGGACCTTTCAGACCCCCTATTTGCATGGGTTCCCCGGAGTCTACTCCTTTGGAAGGAGTTGGCGGTTTGGAAAATACTCGAGCATCAAACTTGGAACGATCGGCCTTCCTGTTCTGCAGCCTGTGATCTATTTGAACGACCAAGTCTATGTAATCCGAACAGTCTTGTGGGGGATTCACTACTTGGGCTAAAACGTCTTTGAGCTCTCCACGTAGACCTCTATAAAACAGCGTAATCCTTTTGTCCTCAGGCCATTGAGTTTCCACTATTAGTCTATTGAAAGATGCAATATAAGCCAAAAGGTCTTGATTACCCTGTCGCAACGAAAGAAGCTCATTGTCCAAGGCCTGCCCCTGTGAATGTCTTGCGAACAGTTTTTCCATACTAAGCTGAAAGGCTTGAAAATCATGGAGAACCGGATCATCTTGATGAACTAGAGGGATCGACCAGTCTGCCGCATTGCCACTAAGGTACGAAAGTACAAAAGCTACTTTAGCTTGATCAGTTGGAAAGGCTGCTGGCCGGCATAAGAAGTGCAACCGGCACTGATTGATAAATACTGCAAACCTCTTTGGGTCACCAGAAAATCGCTCGGGCGGAGCCAGAGGTACATTCCCAGGTAGGTTGATCTGCACTGGATTCATAGAGGATGTTGAAGGAAGATTTGCCCCTGATGCGGGTAACGGGGTCTGTCCGGCTTGTGACTGTAGCACTTGTCTAGCAAGATTGTCTGTTCTCTCCTTGGAAATAATTAGTTCCCTTCTTAGAGCATTCGTTTCCTGACGAGTTGCATGCACTTCTGCCCTTAGTTCCCCAAGTAACCGGGCTAGGGGGTCAGTATCCGAGGTTTCCATAGCACCTGGGCGAGAGTTTTGCGGTAGGCTTTGCGTTCTGTAACGCTCACCTGATTCTCGCAGAGGCGCCGGTCTTGACTGGGCGACTACCGTATCTTCAAAGGTGATGTGTAGCACCCGGTTGGCTCTTTGGGCTGGACCTCTGTGCACTGTATGCCTGACGTGTAGAGTAAGATGTCTGCAGATAGAAAATATGGGGTTAATGAACTGGGGTTATTGGGGTGTCCCTATCTCTTTCCTCTTCTCCTCTCCTGTAGACCCCCAAAGGTTAACGCTCTCACCTTAGGTAAGTGAATGCCGAGCTCTCCATCTGCCTCGGGGCAGGGTGCTGTAGCCAGTTTCTTCACTGGATAGGTAGCGCAGGCCTCTTGACTTCAGAGGACTGCTGTCCGTCGTTTACTGCACGAACGGTAAGTTCCGAGTCATTCAAATGTCTTTTTAAAGTCTTTAGTAATGATGTCTCCTGTTTTGCAGGGTTCCGGCGATGGCGGATGACGGGCTGAAGTGAGTTGAAGATGGATCCCGTGTGATGAATAGAAGCGCCTGGAAGCACGTGAGTAAGCGCTTGTTGCCTGCTTCACGATGCGCTCTAACTGTCTTTTTATTTTGCAGGTACGAGTTCGGAGCGGCTGCAGGGTGCCGGAATACCCACTGGATTAGATGTGGAAAGGAGTAATGGCACGTGAGTATTAAAGTTCCCCAATGTCTTTAAACGCACCTTGTTTTGTCTTTCAGATGCGGATGCAGCGCCGAAGGCCTCCGGAGCGTGCGAAGAGTTGGTAAGCTTTTGTCTTTCAGATGCCGGAATGCAGTATGAAGACCTCCAGAGCGCACGAAGAGTAGGTAAGCCTTTGCCTTTCAGATGCCGGAATGCTAACCTGTTCTTTCTTGTCTTTATAGGTGTTGCTGAAGACTGGATTCAGGATGGTAAGCCTTTTTCCTTAGGCCCAGGACTGGATGCAGAAGACACGATGAGCGTCCTGCTGCAGAGGGTGCAGAATAACGCAAAGCAAGATTCATCCACCGGGTGTGGTTTAAATAGCCTCCTGTAGTGCTTAGGTGTCTCCTTCCACAGCCACGCCTAAGTAAGAAAAGAGTTCCTGGTAAGAAAAGAGTTCCTGCCTTCCAGAAGAGTTCCAGTGTTCTAAATCTAGGGAGTGGCTCCAGCCCCACCCAACAGGAAAAGTAGTTCCAAACAGAAGAGGATCAGAGGCTCAACTGGCAGGCAAGTAAGCAGCATGGTCTGCTGCAGGTAAGTCCACCCAAGCATTATGAGCCCGGCGCTTCCAGCGCTGGGACTGGGCATATTTATGAGCCTGGTGCCACTGGCGCCAGGACTGGGTCCAAAAGGTCCCAATTGGGACTGGTTGGCACTCAGAACCTGGGTTATGGATCTGCTTCCAAGGGAGTTGGGAAAACCCTGACCTTTTGGAAGCAGAGATCATGACAGCATGAGAGTTGAGAAAGAGTGACACACCATGAATGAATGAAGTCCATAAAAGTCAAATCCAGCATTGGCCACAAGACAGTGATGGTGAAGGAAGGCACCAGGTGGGCAGGGCTTGCTAAGTGGTGAAAAAGAGCAGCAGGCAGGAAGGTACCAGGTGGGCGGGGCTTAGGCCAGGTGACCTAGATCCACTTGCACATGCTCCCCATCTGCAAAGGAAAAGCAGCTGGAGGGCTCCTTAAGTAGGGAAACAGAGTGACAAGCAGGAAGGTACCAGGTTGGCGTGGCTTGCTAAGTGGTGAAAAAGAGCGTCAGGCAGTAAGGCACCAGGTGGGCGGGGCTTGCTAAGTGGAGAAAAAGAGCAGGAAGGCACAAGGTGGGCGGGGCTTGCTAAGTGGTTAAAAAGAGCGGCAGGCAGGAAGGCACCAGGTGGGCGGGGCTTAGGCCAGGTGACCTAGATCCACTTGCACCTGCTCCCCATCTGCCGGTGAAAAAGAGCAGGAAGCAGGAAGGCACCAGGAGGGCAGGGTAAAGTCTATACTAGACCTGTTCAGGTTAATCGATTGGTCACCAAGG
This sequence comes from Ambystoma mexicanum, assembly GCF_040938575.1. Classification (NCBI taxonomy): domain Eukaryota; kingdom Metazoa; phylum Chordata; class Amphibia; order Caudata; family Ambystomatidae; genus Ambystoma; species Ambystoma mexicanum. Next base: position 1,275,994,004 of record NC_090935.1, read on the forward strand.
TGGGAGCTACGTTATACAGGGCTGTGTAAAGAGTTCAAACTTAAGCTAATGGATTGGGGCAGAATGATTCATTTTGTACACATGCAAGAGCTAAAATCATATCAACATGTTCCTTACACGTTGCATATCCCAGTAGCACCACAACGATATGTGTCCCTCAAATAAGCTCTGCAGATTTAATTACTGTTGCGATTGAATCGTACTGGCCAATGTTATGGAGAATTCTCACACAAGTACTAAATTCCCTCTACCTTACAGCCCTCCAGCTCTTTTGCTATATTTTGGGGCTTTGAACTTTTCATTTTGTGTGTGTTTTATTTTTGTGTTCTTTGGTTATGGAGTTTTAAAACAACTTTTTCTGTGTGTCACACAGCACCTTCAGTGCTTTCAGACTCCCCAAGGTTTAAATACCTTCTCTGGGACTGACTACCGTCTCCCAGAGCATGTAAAGTTATATTGGCTTTACTAGTCTCTTTAAATGTACTGACCCAGCACACACTATCTTACTATGGAGTGCTGGAGGGGTTGCCTAGCTTCCCCTGAGTCAGAACACTCATGTAACAGTAAAATGTTACCTTTTCCTACTTTAAATGGCTGGTGGCAGTGGTTTAGATCAACTATCGTGATTCTCGCGACCGCTAACAACGGTACCTAAAAATTGGGTCAGCCAAGTTTTCCAATATGGTGCCACAGACCTATCTGTAAAAATAGACTCCGGTCATCTTTTCTCACCATTTCTTTTAGGAAAAGTCCTTCTTGTGTTTGTCTCTGCGCGCCAAACCAGGTTTGGTCCCTTTGTTTGTGGCCTTTGGCAGGCTTCAGTGCTGAAGCCCTCCTCTGGTGCCTGAGTGTCTGGGATGGACAGGATGTGAGGGAGGTGCCCGAAACTCCCTGTGCTTAGTCTCCTAGGAGACCTTAATGCACTCTGCCGTGATTGGCTGGCTGACTGTCCGGCAAGGACAGCCACCCTCTGGGTGAGTGACAGCCATGCTGAATGAATGGGGGAAAACTGTTTAAAAGCAGGTCTCTGGGACTTGGAAAGCAGAATCGACCACTGAAACGAAAGAACCGAAGACGAGCTGAAGGAAGAAGACTGCTGCAACTCCTGGATGACCGATGAAGCCCTGCTGCAGGTCCGAATTGCCCGAAACTTTAATCGACAGAGAAGCCATTCAAGGTTAACTTCTTCCCTTGAGTTTGGTGGGAACAACCAACTCTTAAGCCACCTCGACACCGTCCCCATTTGGTCGAATTTTCATCAGAGTGCTGTTGAAAACTGGATAGCCAAAGGGAAGGAAACCAGTTTGTGGTCTTTAAGGCACTCGCACTTTAAACCAACGTCTTGCTAAGATTTTGGCCTCATCCCTGGGCAGTGCAGGAACCTCCTGACGTCCTCCTTCTTGTCCCCACGACTAAAGCTCAGGAACTGCGAGCACTGCTCGAACTGCCAGGAACAACTGACTCAGCTACAACTCTTCTTCAATTAAAGGTACTGTGCAAACGCGGTCCGGAAATATTTTCGGCCATCGAGAAAGTGTGTGAAACTTTCCCCAACTTCAAGGGCTTGTCCTTCCCTAAACATTTGTCAAACTTTTCACATAGCCAAATTCTTCTAAACTCTGTGGCAAAGCCTTTTACTGTTTCTACCAGAACTGTGCTATCCAATACAAAGACTCTGAACCATTGACTTTGGCCCAGGCCTATGAGATGAATTGCTGGTTGTAGTTACTGAAACCCTTTTCCCTGCCTATGAATGCATGTGTGCTGTTGATTTGAATAACCTTGTCTTTATACCCCTTTTAAAAGTATATAAAGTTAAATTTTGCTCCCACTTGATTTTGGAGCTAAACTTGTTCATTTACTTGCCGGTTGCGTATTTGTTTCAAACTGACTATGTAAATAAATGTATATTCTTTTACCAAGAAACCTTGAGTAAGTGTATATTTGAATCACTGTATTGGTTGGTCCTTTGTGTAACTTGTTCTACTGCTCACTGAAACTCTTGAGATAAGTCTGGCTGCTCAGCCATCGCTACCACTTTACTGTGCAGTACAGGCTTGTACCAAAGGTGAATGTGTGCTTACACTTGTAGTCCTAATTGCATGTAGTGTTCCCAAACGGTACTGCATCTGATTCTGCCTAACAGCTAACACTGGACCATCTCTAAAGATAAGATGGAGCGAAAGGAACTGTCGTGTTTGCAAAACTGTTGATTGCCCTGAGACTATGAGACATGTTTTGACAACATGCCCTAATATGGTAACATCTATCACAAAGAATGTGGTTGACAATGTCCTTAACTTGTCTTCAAATGGATCTTTCCTCACTCTAAAACACCTAGGGGGGGTGGGGAGGGGCTTCCCCCTTCCCAACACTTGCTGTGAGTGAGCCCATTTTTCTTGAAAGTGCAGTGTGAGGCTTACATTGCAGAGCCAGGCCTCTGGCCCTAGACTCATGTGAGCATATCCCACCCTGTGAGTCCAGACATTAGTGAAGGCACACACACTGGACAGATGTGCAAACACACTGAAGGGTCAGGGGGTAGAGGGGATAGTGAGAGGACCATCTCCCAATACAAAAGGACCCCACTTCAATATAATAAAATATAATCAAACGACATAGTATAGCCTGGGTGCAAGCAGCATTGCTATTTTGCGTCGATATTTTGTAACAATAGGTAGAAGGGAAGACCTGCGCAGCAAATGCAGCACTTTGTGCACTAGGCCCAAATTGCAGGACAAGGGAAATCTCCAGCCAATCCCGAGCTCCCATGAGGACAGCCCACACCCCCAACCGCCAAAACTCCTATTCATTGTTCTAACAGTGTTGCAAAGATGTTCGAGAGGAATGTGCCTTACAAGGCCATGAACACAGACCGGCGCCTCGTGTGAATGTTATCGCACACTGGCCAGAGCATGACCCGACCCATCCCCAGGCAACCACGAGTTATAGCCCATGTTACTAACTAAACCATAAGATCCCTGAATTCCATGGAACCAGGTGCCCTTTGACCACCAACCCCAATGTAACAAGTCCTGAAATATTCAAAGAGGACGGACAGGGCACATCGTTGAACGACAGTTGTGTGATTTGCATTGTGAGGTGCTGGGAGGGATCAATTATAGTTCAAAACGAGGGTGGAGACCTTGGAGATGGATGGCATGGAAGGGAGTGAGTTATGTGCCCAGTTGCCTTCGGGCCTAGCTGCGCTATACAAATAAAACAAATACAAATAAATACAAATGTGTGTGTGGAGTTTAGAGTGCCCCACAACCTCCTTTGTGCCCCTCTTAAGGCCTGTCAGGTGCACAGTATATTGATAAAGTAGCTGCATGTTAGGAGTATAGTTAATTTCTTCTTTGACTTTTCACGTGAGAAGGAGATGATCACTGCAGCACCTACGTGATGGAAGACGAACGTATTTGGCTGGAACCAATGGCCTGGCATCTCTTATGGAGCAGGCGGATCAGTTTAGGCATACACCAACCAACCACACAGGGTTATACTATATGTGTTGCATCATATATGACAATGTTGTCCTTCATAATATTCTGCTTTTGCTACTTTTTGGCAGAATGTCCTTAGCAGTAGAGTTCTTTGCTTTGCTCTCATCTGCGTGTGAGATTAAAACTTGTTATCCTTACAAGATTGACTTGGGCCATTCTTCCCTAGTGGGCTGTATTCTCTCTGGTGTTAGCGTTTAGGGGCTTGCCTTCACAAGTCACTTTGGTTTTCTGTTGACATTGAAAAAAAAGACCATCATTAAAACGAGTCACTCTGAGTTTCTACCCCACCAGGAAAACATGTTTGGAAATCACTGTGATTCTGTTCTTCACCAGGAAAAAATAATGAACCTGTCAGCCTGCAATTGTAATTTGCAATTCCCACTGGAAAATATCCCATGTTACTCTCAGCAAATCACTGTGATTTTTTTTATCTCACAGGTAAAATCATCTGTGTTATTACCAGACAGCCACTGCGATGTTCCCCTTCTTCAGAAAAATAGTGCAGTTGTCACTTGACAAGCCACTGTGACTTTTTTATCCCTGGGGAGGAGGAGAAAAACATGTAGGCCTCTAAATCTAGTCCCGGTGATAAACTGCCCTCTAAAAAAAAAAAAAAATAGCCAGTCACTGTGATTTTCTGCTCACTAATAATAAAATCATGAGTGTCACTGACAGCCAATCACTGTGCTTTTATGTTCCCATTGGAAATAAACATGCATTACATTGAACCAAATCACTGTTATGTTTTTTCTTCCACTGGAAAGACACCTGTGCCAGTCTGAACATAGCCAACGTATTTTTCTGCAGCGTTAAGGAAAATAAATAAACACTGTCACTCTCATCTAGTCCCTGGGTTTTTCTGCTCATTGCTATCCAAAGACAATACATGTGTCCTTGAATGTCAGGATCAATGGGCTGACCTGCTTCTTGCACATGGACAATGACAATCCTTCCCCCATGCCAATAGTCCACCCACAAAACGTACACATAATTTTGCTAAGTGACCAAGGGGTGGGAACCCTGCAGGACAAAAATGTGCTGTTAATAACACTCTTCTTCTTGTAAGTGGAACTCCATCGATTCAAGGTCAATTGAGTGATTTTGAAGTGTCCAGGTAAGAAACAATAGCACAAGAACCATGATTGTGTAGTAACAAGTAGATTTGCGATGCATCTTCCTTCTTGTCTGACTGCCATAATAAACAACCTGACAGTAATGTATGACTTTGCAGCCATGATGGTATGCCATCCTTCCCAGCCTTCCAATAACAATCAGAGAATAGTCATGAAAAGCAGCGGACATGTTGGAAAGTTAATAACAGAAATCAGATCCAAGTCCCTACACAACAGAACATGTGATTCTGCTTTTCAATTTGGACTAGGAAATTAGTAAAGCAGGGATGTCACTGGTAATCTCACTCCCATGTCTGTGAACATATGGGCTTACTACACCAGGCCAATTCAACACAATGAGGCCCCGTTGTGAAACAATGAACCGTGTCACTGTGTCACTGTAAATTGAGGAACAACCATTACAATGCCTCTCAACAAGGCCCAAGAATGTTCCATTTCCTCACGAAACACAATGGGCCTGATTCATGGAATTTTATGCACAGTTGAAAGTGACTTTGCACTGCTAAAAAGTGACTTTGCACAGTCAGTGCAACGTCATTTTTGCAGCACAAAATGACGGTGCACTGACTTTGCACTACAAAAATACACTTTGCACAGTTCCATGAATCAAGGTTTGTGTCAGCAGTGCAACGTCACTTTTCAGTAGTGCAAAGTCACTTTGAACCGTGCAAAAACGTACATGAATCGGCCCAATATTTAACTGTGCACAAAAACATTCTCTAAAAAAAATAATCAAAAATGTCATTCTAATTGCAGTTCTATAAATGTATTACACATTCAATTCTGAACTAATTCTGAAGAACCCCCATCTACAATCATAAACATACTTTAATTCTAATCTAATTATAGTCTACGAATTTGTTATACTATCTAGCACCAACAACATCCAAACCATCCAGCAGCTCTTCACTCCTTCTCCAGACTGAATAATATATTTAGAAACGTGCTTTTCAGCTGAGTTTTATCTTTCTAAAACTTTCTTTTTTTCCAGAACCCTGAGAAATACCACCATGTCAAACACATCAAAACACAGCCGGTTTGAAGTTTTTCCAAGGTAGTTTAAGATCAGGACGGAAGGATAGCTCAAGGGCAAAGTGTTTTTCTTGGAAACAAGACTACGCATAGCAACACAGGAACACAGGTTCAAATCACCGTGTTTCTCTTAGAAACTGGTCTCTGGTATTAAGTGTGTCCTAAAAGAACAATTATAATTATAATTGCCTAGATATAAAATAGTGTGAAGCATTCCTTACCAGTTCCTGCCTATTTTATGATTATTTGTGCTCCTAGAGTTGTTTACAATGTAGCTTTTGTGACAGAGTTTGAAACAAAGAGAAATACCCCAAAAACGGACAGGCGCTCTGGTAAATACACTATGGACCAAAAGAAATGCTCCTCTCAAATGCTCACAGCTTCATTTTTTTCTATATACACTTAATGTATGAATAATATGCACAATGGCATTGTCCATTGTGCAAATATTCTCATCCCATTTCCTGTAAACATCTTGCAATAATTTACAATGTCAACAATTATGATATATATGATTTCTATTTCAGTAATTTATTGAAAGAAAATGAAAACATTTGGAAACAGTACATTATCATGTTTAAAACATACATACATAAATACACACAAAATTCAATGCACAAAGGACTGATAAGATCCAAGGAAAGTAAATAGGTTTCATAAGAATTTGAAATATAAAAATCATGACGCAAAATCGAGAACAAACTTTTTGTAAAAGGAAAAAAAAGAAGGATTACAAAATAAACAAGTGCTACAACTTCATCCAAAAACAATCAAGGAAATTCAGAACACAATATAACATTATGATATTATGTTACGTAAAATGTTCTAATACCGTGCACTGTAGCCACTGATGTGGTCCCTTGGTTCTCTGGTGGTTCTGTAAAGCAAGAGAGAGGGCGGGGGATAAGTTAGTAGCACTGACCAGGAGAAAAGAGCAAGAGAGCTGTGATGTGCTGTTGGCAACTTCAGTTCTGTTGACACCGTTCCCTGAGTGTAGGTGTGTTTTTTGGTTGGTAGCCTTCACGTGCTGTTGCGTGTGGCTATGTGTGGTTTGTTTTAGAACTGTAACACAACTGTATTAAAGGAACACTTAGAGCTGAAGCATGGTGCAAGAGAGGACAACACCTAGAAAAAACAGTAATTGGAGAGACAAATAGAAGTTAGATATAAAGCTAATTGGAAACATTGGGATTCTTCATTGTCCTCTATTTTGTAGGCTATATTTACTATTTGTGTGCTCTGTTTATAAAATGTTCTGTGAAAACAGACAGATATTTGGTCTAGTATTTCAGCACATGTGTTTTACAAACTTAGCCATTTCTTTTTTGTATGTCTTCATTAGGACGTTGGTGTTCATGAGGTATTTGGTAATGTTTTCTTAAGTTACAGAATTTTCTAAGTCAACTTCAGTTCCAAAGTATTTACATTGGATGTGCTTTATTTCTTGAAGCAGTTCTTTGGCTGTTCCATGTAGGAGAATGTTATTTACATTTTGCAGGTCGAGAGCAGGACTTTTTGCACAGTATAGTCGATGCGCAAGATCCAGTGTAGCAGAATGGTGTGTTGCTAACATTTTGATGTGGTGGAAGGTGCTTTTGCAAGCAGTTCCTAAAATGTAGGCTAATGAATGTCCTCAAAGTCCAGTGTGGCTGGGCACTGGAAAAGATCAATGGTTTTTAAAGTTTTCATTTTTGCTTGTGTCTATTAGTTGTGATTGAGGAATAGTCATAAAGATTTAAAGGATTCTTGGTGTACATTACAAAATGAGCTGCATGTCCATTTGTACACCGGATGGTTTGTCTGGGTGAAAGGAGCATTTGGTGTAAAGTTTGTTGGGGACATTTCTTCTATAAGGGTTTCTTTTGCTATAATGGTGCCTTGCACAATTTCATACCCTCAACCATTATTGTCTAAGCCAATTGATTTTTCTTGTTATTGTTCATAAGCCTCTTCACTGAAATATGGTTCTGTGCTGCTGTGTGAATCCATTCTCCATCACAGAAGTTTGAAAAGGTCTCTATATGTACACTGAGCATGTATAGAAGTACATTTTGTAATGTATTGATTAATTTAGTTAGTGGTTTCATTTTGTTTGAAATCAATATAATAGTGCAGTGAAAAATGTCACTGCTGGTTCTTTTATTTAATAATGTTTTGAGGCAGCAGGACTGATGCTCCTACTGTTTAGCTCGACTACACTCATTGGCCCTCATTACAACCTTGGCGGAGGACCATGGTTCTATTAGCACCATGGTCCATGCCGCTAAGGTTGCAATTCCGCCATGGTGGATGGCGGAATTACCGCCCCATTCCAAGGTAAGTGGGGCGGTAATTCCCCATTCACCAATGGCCCCTTCCCCATTCCCATTTTTGCCCCATAGGGCATAATGGGAATGGGGAAAGGCGATAATTACGGCACCGTAAATTACAGTGCCGTAATTATCGCCAAGGTCCCTTTGCGGCATGGCTTTTAACGCCTGCAAAAAGCAGGCGTTAAACAGCCATCCCGCAAAGGGAACCTTGTAATCAGGCGTTAAGGGTCGGCGCCGTTTACGGTGCCGTAAACCCCTTAACGCCTGAGTCGGAATGAGGCCCATTGTGTGTCCGGCTTTCCCCACATTAAAATTGAGGACACTATACATCCATGCTCAATCCAAACTAAGAGAACATGGCAGACAAAAACTATCTGGCATATGCAGAGGAATTAGTAGAAGATATTCTTTCTAATCCCTCCGTACTGGGCCTGAACATCCCTGGCCCAAATATGACCAATACAGACGAATGGAATGAGGTGAAGGTATTGAAGAAAAAAAAATTGGTCATTAATGGCCCAAACTCCATGGGCCATTAATGACCAAATAGCTAAGGGCACATGCAGTATCAAATGGCCTAATTATTCAAATTGAGCCCAGGATTTTCCTTGAACACGTACAATTTAGAAAAGACTGGTCATGCATTGCAAATAAATGCACTTTGATTGGCTCGTCTTGATCATAAACACTGCAAAAGCAATATCTGAAAGCCTCTCACAATTCCTGCAAACAAAACTCCTACTACCCTCTCTTTCCGTACACCACATCCAGCAAACCTGATTGGCTAATCCCTGCAGTCCCCTCGCCATGCCAGGCTTCCTCAAAAGACCTGCATGTGGCATGTGCCATCTGCAGACAACCGCGCTGTCCACAGATGCCGTGGCACAGGGGCAACCCTTCTACCCTTTCCACTTTCATTTTCTCAACACTCCCTCATTGGCTGCTTTCAAAGAGTCACACATCTATCCACCAATCACATCCAAAAAATCTACACTTAACCCTGTCATCTCATTTCAATACTTCAGATGTACACTTGAACTCTCAGAGTGCATAGCTCCTGCTAATGGAAGTCATCTGCATCAAAAACAAAACTACTGTGCAACTATTCTAGATTTCTATTCCCAGATTCAACAAGCTCTGCATCTAACAATACATAGTACAGGTATGCTTATATGTAACAAAATGTTTTCTAAAACTCCTTCACCAATATATATACATATTGAGGGTTCCTGCTACTTACCCTGTAAACAGCTTCTCAATAAGCATATTCTCTTGTTCAACCAATCAGGCAAGTGCCATGCAGCCTGCATCACCTGCTCACATGAAGCAGCAAACAATTAGAATGCTATGCATTTCAAAATGTTTCTTTTTACAAGCGTTGTGGTGAAAGTTAAAAAATGGATATGTACATGTACAGCAGCACTGTCACTTTTTCATAAAAGAAAGGAAAAACAGATACAATAGATCTGTAGACCATGTTTAAGTGGAACTTAGAGTCTGCCAGTTTAAGATGTTGGCAGCACATGCATATATCCCAATATCACCCATACCAATCCATAGGTGCTTATGTTTATGTTTATGTTGATGTTTATTATTTGATAATGCGCACAAAACCCAGGGGTAGCCGGGTGCAGCAGGTACAAGGATACTTAAGCTTAGGTTGCATACAGAGGATAAGAAGCATATCAGTACAGTGCATACATGTCAATACAAGCAGATGAAACGAAACCTAACATGTTACAGTATTGAAGGTGTATACAAAAAGGTAAAAAGGGTAAAAGCAGAATAGTCTTAGACTGGGTTTCAGGAGTATCACGGCCGTTAGGTACAGCGAAAATTAGTTGTCGTTGGACCAGAGCCAGTTTTTTACCTTACATCTAAAGTTGGAGTAGGGTAGGTTGGCTCTCAATGCAGTGGGCAATGCGTTCCAAGCCTGGGCAGCTCTGACAGGGAAGCTTGCTCCACCCGCTTTGGATCGTCTAAATCTAGGGGTTTCAAGCAGGAAGTGGTTAGTAGCCCTAGTGTGGTGGCTGGACGATTTTCTGGTCAGTCTGGCCGAGATGTAGGGGGGTGCTGTGTTGTTGAACCCTTTGTGGGTGAGCGATAGTGTCTTGAGAAGGACTCTGTCGCTGATTTTAAGCCAGTGGTGGTCTTTCCTGATGTTGGAAACATGTGCTCTACGGGGTATGTCAAGGGCTGCTCTAAGAGCGTTATTTTGAAGGATTTGCATTTTATTTATGATAGTTTTATTAGCTCCTGCATAGAGGGCATTACGATAGTCCAGCTTCGACATTACTAAAGCGTTAGCTAGCGTGATGCAGTTAGTTTTGGAGAGGTAAGGTCTACAGGTCCTGATTAATTTACAGGTGTACGCTGTGGAGGATGCCAAGGTGTTAACTTGTTTTTTGAGAGATAGAGTGGAATCGAGGTAAAAGCCTAGAGTTTTTACCTCAGTTGCCACCTTGATTGTGTTACCATCTATGTTGAAATTGCGATAGTTAGGACTCAGTTTTTTTAGGTTGAAGTCGGAACCCAAGATCAGTATCTCTGTTTTGTCGTCATTTAGACAGAGGCCGTGGGAGGCTATCCATGCATGAATGAGAAGGTACATTTTGTTTACTAGAGCTGTGTCTTCGACAAAGTTGCCTGATAGTGGTATGAGAATCTGTGTGTTGTCCGCATAATTAGTATAGGTTACCCCTAATCTGTCAAGTTTTTAAAAGAGTGGCTTAGTAAAGATATTATACATTGTCGGGGAGACACATCAGCCTTGTGGGACACCACAAGTGATATGGATTGGGTCCGCGGCTGCTACAGGGGAGAACACTCTCATCGTACGGTTAGCTAGGAAGGATTGTACCCATGCTATAGCTTCCCTTGAGAAATGGGCGGCAGACGCTAAGTGGTTGCATAATACTGCATGATCCACTAGGTGAAAGGCCGCTGATAGGTCAAGGAGGAGGAGCATAGCTGTACTACCTTTATCCTTCAACTCGTCGATTTGTGTCTTGAGGTCGATTAGGGCTGTTTCAGTACCGTGAAGTGGTCTGAAGCCAGATTGTCGTGAACCTAATAGTTGGTGTGTCTCCAAATAGTTTTGGATCTGGAGGTAGGCTACTCTATCGATGATTTTAAGGAGAAATGGGACCGTAGTAATGGGCCTGTAGTTAGTGGGGATTGCTGGGTCAAGTGTCTGTTTTTTGAGTAGGTGCAGTACCCAAGATTCTTTAAGATTTGTCGGTACAGTACTCGTATTGAAGGAGTGGATTAGTTTCGAGATGAAGGGTGCTAAATCTCTGGCTGCATCCTTGATGATTTGTGCAGGGCAGCTGTCACCTTGGCAGTTCGATGGTTTAAGGGATAGAATGACCTTTTCAGTTTTCAATATAGAGATGTTGGTAAACCTGAAGGGTTTACAGTTGCTTTGGGTGGAAGTGCTAGGTATCTCTTTCAGTGGGGTGGTATGAGTTCCACTAGGGCTCAATGAGGCTTTTTTCTTAGCAATTTTAGATTGAAGGGTTGTGATTTTATTTGCTAGGGCATTTTGAATGCTGGTGCACCAAGATGTGTCCTTGGGGACAATGTCTGTAGGGGCAATTTTTTTCTTTTTTTTTTCTTTATTTTATTGGTTTATACAAACCTTTAAAATGCATCCAGTTTGTCAGAACCCAATAGCCAATACAAAGCAAGACAAGACAAAACAAAGCAAAACATAGGCATGAGATAAAGTTCCGTCCTTTTGACAGGGATCAAGCCTTTGGTACCAAAGGAGCCTTATCGGGGAGTGCCCAATGTGCTTCATCTGAAGGTTAAGCAATGTTAAGCACTACCTTGAAGTCCCTGTACTTCGGCATCAGATAACTCAAGGCTCCTTTCAATCTCATGCAGAAACAAGGTCAACACCCTTGTCAGTTTTGTATTGGACCCCATAAACATCAAATGCCACCATTCTTCAGCACTCCTCAGTGAGTATTCATTTAACATTTGGCCAAGGTGTTTAGTTCTTAGGGATCTGTGGAAAGGGCAGAATAGGACAAGATGTTTAAGTGTTTCAATGCAGGCTTTACAGAACCTGCATACTGTGTCTGACTTGTCCTTTCCAGCCCAGTTCTTTGTTTGTTCTTTTGTTCTAAACAGATTTAGGCGAAATCTCATGAAGGTGGCCCTCCTCCTGTTGTCTGGGAATAAGACCACGTAATTTTTCAGTTTGTTAAGCGCTCTTGCTTCGCTAGGGGCGTCTCTCATTGTTTTCGAAGACCTTCGGTCTGTGCTGGTTTGGATCCAGTCTAATTCCCAGATCTTTTTCTTTACCAAAAGTGGATTGTCCTGCAGCATTTTGGTATTGGTCTCATACATGGTCAGGAGCTCTTCACATTTTTTTGACCATATAGCTAACAGACAGTTTGGGTTCGCGTTTCCAGGTTTGCTCAATATTTTATATTGTGGAGCGGCGTCTGGCAGCGTGATTTTCCTAAATAGAGCCAGGGCGTTCCACGCAATCCGAGCCTCAATGGATATCAAGCCTAGCTCATATCGTAAGCACACTGTTGAAGTGCTGTTTGGTAGATGTAAGGTTTTCACCCAGAAAATGTGTTCTAGGGTTGACCAGAGTTCCGCTGGACACCCAAAAGCATTTTCGGCTCCGTATATGAGAGCTGGGACAGCCTTCTGTTGATAAAAGGTTATCACTGGCTTGAGCAAGAACTTCCCATATCTTTTGTTTAGGATCAGGGCTTGGAAAGCAAAGTTTCGGCATTTTGTTTTCGCAGTCTCCACCCAGGGGCTATCGTTTAAGTTTGTGTTAATTTGCATGCCGAGATTTCTTGTGCTTTCCACCGTGGTTAATTTTCCTTTTCCTAGATGCCAACTAAATTTGTTGTTTTTCCGATGGCGGCCCATTTGCAGGTTTTGCAGCGTCAGAATTTCACTTTTTGTGTTATTGATATACAGACCGTTGTTTTCCACATAGCGTTCTACTGCATTCATTTTACGCTGAAGGCCGATTGGAGTGGTGTCTAGCAAGATTAGGTTGTCAGCGTACAACATCCAGCTCAGGGCAGAGCCATGTATTTTGGGGGAAAAGGATCAAGGCTCATCAATTGCGATGCCGATGTCCGAGAGGAACAGATTAAATATGATTGCCGCCAGGGGGCAGCCCTGTTTAACTCCACAAAAGGTGTTAATTTCCTCTGTAAGAGTTCCACGTTGGTCAAGGCGCACTCTGATGGTGGTTGCAGTGTGGATTTCTTTAATGGCGGCTAATAAGCTCTCCGGACAGCCCCAGTTTGTCATCTTGGTCCACAGAAGTTCTCGGTCGATGGAATCGAAAGCATGGGAAAAGTCTATCAGGGCTAAGTAGACCTTTTTGCCAGATCTGATTGCTTCCATCTTTAGCAAATTTATTAGCAAAAGGTTTAGGCCGCAGCCGACCCCTTTTACAAAGCCAGTCTGTCGTACGTCAAAATGATTGCTATCTGCAATCCATTGTGACAGTTTCTGTTGAAGCATTGTTGCATACACTTTGCCTAATACGTCCAGGAGCGCTATTGGTTGGTAGTTTTTGGGCTCGAGGCAATTTCCTTTTTTGAAGATGGGGACTATTGTTGCAGATTTCCAAGAGTTTGGAGTTGCACATCTTCTGCTGATTCGGGCGAATAGTTCTTCACAGAACTCTGCCCATTGCTCTGGACTTTGCTTTATAGTAAAGTTAGTGAGGCCGTCCGGCCCTGGAGCCCTTGAGGCGCTAACATTCTTAATAATTTGAAGTAAATCCGCTTTGGGGAAAGTGAGGTCCCATTTTGTTAGATTTGATGTCATCGGGGACAACCATTTCACTTTTTTGCTGTACAGATTTTCAAAATGTGAGGTCCACCCTGCTTCTGAAACCATGTTTGTCATCAGTGCACTTTGAGGAGTGCCTTCGTTGTTAATTAAGCTCCAAAATTCAGACGAGTTTTTGTTTCTCATCTTTTGCAGCATCAGTTCAGCATCGTTTTGGAGCATTAGAGCCTTATGAGATCGAATCCAGTTTTTGTAATTCTGTTTTGCAGCATGTTTTCCTTGCAAAAAAGTTGTGGGGTCTCTGAATTTTATATGCCTGATAGTTGTGCAAAGTTCCCTCTTTCTCCTCATAACCTCTACGTCAAATTTGTGTTTGTTTGCGAATCCAGGGTTTCTCGATCCATGTTTTTTTTCCACAACCAGTTTGAGAAGGTGGACATATTCCACTCCAAGGTCAGTCTTGATAAATGTCTCTGAGATTTTGGCGACTTCGTCAGGGTGGAGTGAGAGCCTCACTCGGTTAGGCTCTACCAAGATCCGGTGATTCCAGCATTTGTCAGGTGGTTGTTTTGCGACTCGCAAGGTTAGAATTATCATCTCATGATCGCTTTGAGTCATCTGCTTTACTACAAAAGACAGAGTTGATTGTTGGATCTTTTCTGAGACGAAAAAGTAATTCAAGATAGATTTTTGTGCGAGTCGTCTCCATGTTGGTTCCGCAGGTATATTGCCGGCGGTGTTTCCGTTAAGCATTGCCAGGTCTCTGGCTTCCATTTCCACCATCCATTTTGCGGCCAAGTTATTCGGTGCATTAAGGACTTTGTTGTTTTTCCGTTTTATGTCCATGCAGTTGATGTTCAAGTCTCCGCATATAATTATGTTGTGTGACTCATTTTTAAGCATTAGGTCGTCAATTATTGATGAGACTTGATCTATAAAGGGAATTGTGCCGGCCAGAATTTGGTTCCAATATAGATTCAATAGATGGAAATGAATCACATTGTCCGGTTTAGGCCCTGCCAAAGCTATTGTTGTTACTTGAATAAATGGCGACAGATTTGAAGTGTTTATAATACGGCATCCAGAACTTTTTTTAACAAGTGTCAGCAGGCCTGCCGTGGGTCTTCCTCTGGTTTTTTTGGAGGCCGGATTAAATGCCACTTCATGGGTGTCCACGGTCGGACAGGTAGTTAGCCATGTTTCCTGGAGACAGACCACATCAAGCTCATCCGGCCAGGTATCTTCAAGGAGGTGGGAGAAGCCCCTGGTGTTCCAGGATCCAATCCTGAACTCCAGTTGCTCCTCTACCACATTGCATTATCTTCTTGAGGATCTGCATAGCGCTTCCGCCAGCCAGGACCAGTCTTTTTGATGAACACTTGAGTTTTTAAGGGTTTTTGAGTCACCACAACTTTGTTCAGTGGCACCAGTACCTTTGATAGTGATCTTGATGTTGTCGTCTTTTGAGAGTTTTCCTAAGTCATTCCCAGTGAGACTACAGGATGATTGCATTTTCTTATTGTTGGGTCCAAGATGTCATTCGCTCTCACTAAATATTTCTGAATTATGGTACAAAGTGATTTCGGAGTCTCTATTTGCAGAAGACAATTCTGGGTGCACATTATCCGGTTTAGATTTATGAGTTTCTGACGTATGATCCGTTTTGGCATTCTCAGACACTTCTGAAATGTCGTAGCCCATGGACATGAGTGCAGATGCAGCATCCGTGACAATATTCAGGACGATTCTAGATCTAAAATGGAGGATGACTTTATCATTTTGATCCTCGTTCTTAAATTCTACGGTCTTGATGTCGTCGGAACGAATCGTTCTAAGAGATGGCACATGCTGAAATAGGCATAGAACGTTTGTACGATTTAAGATCAGATTGTCGCCATTTTCTATGCGTTCTAACCGGGCTTTGTGAAGTGATAGGCCTTTTTCGCTGCGTCCTTTGTCCATCCTGTTTGTTTGGCGCCATTCATTTAGGTCTAAGCCATGACCTAAATCCTTGGTCTCATGTCGGGCCGGTCTTGATCTAGTTTTGTTCTCTTTTTTAGGATCAGGCCCGTCATAAGTTTTTCCTTTTGGGGCGCCATAATTTCTTAGGCCCTCTTCCAGGTCTAGAGCCCTTTTCGTCATCAGTTTAGAAGTTGGCTGAAAATGCACAAGAGCTTTTCGTCTGTCCTCCAAAGTTTTAAAAGTAGGACTCACAGGGACGGCATTCTGCATCTCCTGTACAATGGACTTTTCAGATAAAGTACATATTCTTGAGGCTCCAATTGGTAGTTCGATGATTTCCAGATCGTATTTATCATTTGTTTTTTTTTTGTGATTCAGGGGCAACTGCCTGGACATCTACTCCCGTGTCAGCAGCTAAGACCTCGGATTCCAGGTCCTCATACACGGAGAGATTAGTGAGGTCAATAGAAGGTTCGTCGGCAGGTTCAGAAGACAATGTCGGGATCTTACTCTTTACAATTGCATTGTCAGTGGGAAGATCTTTTTTCATTACAGGACCTCGCTCATCTGTGAGAGTGTTGTTAACAGTGATGTTGACAGTTTTTAGGTTCCGGAGAAATTTTCTTGAGTTATTTCCAAGTCTTTGGTTTTTAGTTTTTTGATTTTTTGTTTTTTTTGTCTGTCCTGGTTTGGAGGCCCTTGCGCCTGATTTCTGAGATGTGGTTCCTTTAAATATGTCAAATATTTGACTTTTTGGCTCATCTGTTTGTGGAATTGAGGATACCCCGGACACACAA
The DNA here is from genome assembly GCF_040938575.1 of Ambystoma mexicanum. NCBI lineage: Eukaryota > Metazoa > Chordata > Amphibia > Caudata > Ambystomatidae > Ambystoma > Ambystoma mexicanum. The sequence goes on from NC_090935.1 coordinate 1,276,010,527, forward strand.
GGGACACCCGTGTCCGATGTAGATGCTGATGTCGAGGGTGTTTGTGGGTCCAGCGTCGCAGGGTTTTGTGAGCTCTTGCTACTTTCCAAGACACTAGCAAAGTTCGTTTGTTCGAATACGTCGTCGGTCGGTTTTTCTAGACCGAGGGCAGGGGCCTCCAGCAAGGATTTTGTGGTGTCAGGTGTTGGGCCCTGATTACACCAGATTGCAGGTGCTGAGTCAATCAAACTCCCCGTAGAGCTGGTAGGTTTGTTTGGGACCAAACAGTCAGCGTTTTGTGCTGTTGTTTTTAGAACTTCTGTTGGCTCGCCAGAGAGCTTTGTAGTTCCCAAGGCTTCTATAATGATTTGCGGCCTCCGAGCTCCAGTGACCTTATGAAGGTTGCTGGCAGATATGGGGACAGGGAGGTCAGTGAACAATTGCCCATTGTAGTTTTTTTGATGGCCTTGGGGCTCCAGTCTCGCTTGTTGGTTCGCATCCTGATGTAAGACCTGTTGGTGTTTTAGCGCGCTTAGTGCTTCTTTGGCGATCTCAGCCAGAAGTTTTCTGTCCAATTTGTTGTTTTCTTTCTGATCTGTTAGTGTTTGCAAAGCCGAGGTTGTTTTGGCTTTTATAGTCTCGTTTTCCCTTTTTTCAGCGTTCAAATCTTTTTCGATGTTAATTAGTTTCAAGTTCATAAGCGCCACTAACGTTGACAGGTCCTTCACATTATCGTTCAATTGCTCATAGAGCTTTAGAAAGGGGGCAATCGAAATTCCAGTAGATGACATTTACGCTGATTGAAGTTCTTTTATGCAAATCGCGTTGAGCCTAACGTTTGAGAAGCAATCTTTTTTATGTAGTTGAGCTTTAGATCTTCTGACTTTTCGATAGTCACGTTCTATGAGTGAAGAGCAGAAGAGCGGGTCTCAGACGAAGACGAACTGGAAGGGGAAGAGTCGCTTGCCACGCCATTTTGTGTACTCATGTGTTTTACACTTCTAGAGTTAATTGGTCGCATTTGCAGAGTGTCCTGTCTTTGAGGGGCCCGTGCTTGAGAGCAAGATAAACGGGGTGAAGCCGGACACACAGATTTTTCTTGGTGAGGCGGTGTGTTATTCAGAGTGAGCATCGAGTTTTGGTATAAGGTGGTGTGTCTGCCCCTAATTGTGCATCGTGAATGGGCACTGAGGGTGTCCAATGTTTTTCTAGACTGTCTGGAGGGCTGACTCTTCTAGTTGCGAGGTTGCGGGCTTTGTTTATTTGTGAAATTCCCTGTAAGATTTTATTTACCACTTCAAGTGAGTCTCTCCTGTTGTTCATGGGTGCCGGAGAGGCGCATCCTTCATGTGATGTGCTTAAGGGATGTGGGAGCATGGCCAGGGGACGAAATACCTCCTCTTCCATTTCACAGTTTTTCTCAGCATTGTGAAGCTCTAAGTCAATTTGGGCACAGGCTTTCGAAACTGCTTTAGAGGGTGCACAGTGTGGGGGGCACATTCGTGGCTCAGAAGTCTCTGACCGATTTAGGTCCAGTCCGCCCTCGATTTTATCAGTATTTCCACAGTTTTTCACTGTGTGGGCACACCAAGCTAATACCATTAGTTTAGGCAAAGTAGCTGTAGAAAGGTTTCCGGCGTGCTGCAATATAGAGGGTGGTGAGTAAAGTGTGTTCAAACTCGTACAGGGAGCACTGGGAGTGTCACACACATCCGACATAGGTGCGAACACACGGGATTCCACTCCAGACTTTACCTCCCACTCAGTGTCCGCTGTCGAGTCAGACGTGGACTCCTCCAAGGCAGAGGCAGGGGCAGAGGCAGGTGAACAGCAACGGGGAGCAGCCCCGTCCACGTCCACAGATCTGGCCACAGGACCGCACTCGTCCAGAGCGACCCCGACAGCCCCTCGAGCCAAGCCACATGGCCCAAGGTAAGCGGGGTACGGCGGTCCTGGGTTTTCTGCCTTGTTTTCGGCCGTGAAGCAGTCTACGTGACCGCCGGCCTCCTTCCCCTCACACCCCCCTCCTTCCCCAGACATGGTAACAACACTCGCAATGAGAGGTCTTTGGTACCCTCCACAGAATTGCATAGTGGAGAGCAAGGGAGAGGGTTGGGCAGGGTACCAGGCGATGAAAAATGCTTTGGGTGAGGGTGGACACACGAAGGCATGTCTGCAGATGAAGGCTTGGAAACCAGTGATGAAGTTAGAGGCTGAAGGGTGTTTTTCTTCGCCGTTCGGTTCTTAAGGCACGGCTGAATCGGCTGAATCGAAAGTAGGCCTGCATCTGCATGAACTCCAGTGAGACACGCATGGAAGTCTTTTACAGGTTTCGTGACAGTGTCGTTAGAGAGAGTTAGTTTAGTACTTACACGAGATGTGGCCAATACTTCAGTGCAGTTGTGAACCGCCACGGAATTCCAGCGCCGCCGCTGCAGTCTGGTGTGGGGGGGGCAGACGGTTGATGTCAGCTTTCCCGCGGTGGTAGGACAGAGTTTCTTCCATCGATGAAGAGCTACCTGCCCCTCACCCTCACCTCCACACCAGAACACCAAAACACACTGCGCACACCGCGCGCTCCGCGTGTGTTGGGGGTTTTGAACTACTTCCTCCTGGAAGCAGTAGCAGTAATGGTAAACAAACTCCACAGACTCCAGGTAACAGGTAAGGCAGCAGAAGAAAGAGCCTGGGCAGTCTCAGGCTCACCAAAACACACTGCGCACACTGCGCGCTCCGCGTGTGTTGGGGGTTTTGAACTACTTCCTCCTGGAAGCAGTAGCAGTAATGGTAAACAGACTCCACAGACTCCAGGTAACAGGTAATGCAGCAGAAGAAAGAGCCTGGGCAGTCTCAGGCTCACCAAAACACACTGCGCACACCGCGCGCTCCGCGTGTGTTGGGGGGTTTTGAACTACTTCCTCCTGGAAGCAGTAGCAGTAATGGTAAACAGACTCCACAGACTCCAGGTAACAAGTAAGGCAGCAGAAGAAAGAGCCTGGGCAGTGTCAGGCTCACCAAAACACACTGCGCACACCGCGCGCTCCGCGTGTGTTGGGGGTTTTGAACTACTTCATCCTGGAAGCAGTAGCAGTAATGGTAAACAGACTCCACAGACTCCAGGTAACAAGCAAGGCAGCAGAAGAAAGAGCCTGGGCAGTCTCAGGCTCACCAAAACACACTGCGCACACCCAGGGGCAATTGGGTTTTCCAATTCTCTGAGAATAGTGAAGAGTTCTTTGGAGTTCGAGTTGGCTTTACTGATTCTTTCGTTGAATGAATCTTTTTTAGTTTGAATTATTTCCTTCTTGTATCTTTTGGCAAAGTTGGCAGGTGTGGTTTTATTGTCAGCAGAAGGAGTATGCATCCAGATAGCTTGGAGTTTGCGTTTTTGGATGCGCATTTCTTTGAGTTGGGGAGTGAACCAAGAATTAAGGTGAGCTTCACGTTTACTTTTATGGAATTTGATAGGGGCAATCAAGTCTAGAGCTTTGGCCATGGAGTTGTTAAATGACTCAACTAACTTGCTAGGGTTGGATTCATTGGAGCTGGCAGTGAGAGCTGGTAGGAGTAGTGGGAGTAGTTTATCAGCCGTGATTTCTTTTTTGCTTCTCGTTGGCATGGGGGGGTGCTATTTTATTCTTGTTAGGTTTGGGAGGCTCGATGCTGGCTGTAAAGCATATGAGATAGTGGTCCGACCATATTTGTGGTAGAATACTAGAGATGGTGATGTCACAATTATGGTTAGCTATCCAGTCTAGTGTGCATCCTTTTATGTGTATAGGAGCTAGGACATTTTGAGTAATGTCATGATTGACTAAAATAGATTGGATAGATTGGGCTTGTTTGTCTTCAGCGTCATTAAAGCCCAGGTTAAAGTCACCTAGTAAAAGGAGCTGGGTGGAGTCTTTAATGCTATTAGTGAGGAGACTGGATAGGTCTTCCTCAAAGTGTCCTACTGGGCCTGGTGGTCTGTACACTAGAAGTATCGTTAGTGTGCTATTGTTTGAGATCGGTATTTTAGCTGAGAGAAGTTTGCACAATGTGATTGCTGGGTGTGGGGTGAGTCTAGCAGCTAGCTGCATTTTGGTTATGATGGCCAGTCCGCCTCCTCTAGTGTTAGGCCGGTCGACTCTTAGGATATTGTAATTGTCCGGTATGGCAGTCATGAGGGCAGGGCCGGCTGCATCATGGAGGCAGGTTTCAGAAACAGCAAGGATATCTAAGTTATCCATAGCCAGTATATCAGCTATTTCAGTATTGTGTGCTATAAGGGACCTAGCATTAACAAGGGCTCCTGATAATGTGGGAGTTGTAGTGGTATCTTTGGCAAATCTGGGATTAGAGTGGTTGGGTCTCCTCTGTTTGTAATATGGGTCACCTTGTGGTTCGGGATGATTTATCGCCGCTGAGGCTAGGAAGTTAGGATTAATGGCAATAGAGGTACGTGTGGGTACTGGTGGACTGGTTCTTTTATTTTTGATGTCATAAAGTCGTGGCAACCTAGCTCTAAGTTGCAATTTTCTCTCTTGCAGATTGCAGGGGGTGAGGTTGGTGAGGGCCATTATTGTGGTGATGGTTAGACTGGTCCAGGCTAAGGACCAGGATGTATATGGAAGGCAGGTCTTGAGGGTGCGCATGTTGGGTGAAAAGGACACAGTGGCAGGTATATTAGGCTGACCCAGTAGGGACTGAGATACAATTATGCTGATGCTTTAGCACCAAAGTTTGACAGTCTTAGTCAGGGCTAGCGTGCCTATATACTTCAGTGGGGCATCACAATGAACAGTTAAGCTAGAATGCACAGGGCAGCATCTAGATTTGGGCATCAAAGGTAGGCTACAATACACATGGCAGCACCTAGATTAGAGGTAACACAGGGCATCACAGTTAAGCTAAAATGCACAAGGCAACATCTAGATTTGGGCATCAAGGTAGGCTACAATACACATGGCAGCACCTAGATTAGAGGCAACACAGGGCATCACAGTTAAGCTAAAATGCACAGGGCAACATCTAGATATGGGCATCAAAGGTAGGCAACAATACACATGGCAGCACCTAGATTAGGGGCAACACAGGGCATTACAGTTAAGCTAAAATGCACAGGGAAACATCTAGATTTGGGCATCAAGGTAGGCTACAGTACACATGGCAGCACCTAGATTAGAGGGAACACAGGGCATCACAGTTTAGCTAAAATGCACAGGGCAACATCTAGATGTGGGCATCAAAGGTAGGCTACAATACACATGGCAGCACCTAGATCAGAGGCAACACAGGGCAACACAGTTAAACTAAAATGCACAGGGCAGCATCTAGATTTAGGTAACAACGGTGGGCTAAAGTACTCAGATGGCGCACCACAGAAGCGGCCGTGCACAAGTAGGTTTAAAATGCACTGGGGCAGCATCAGGCTACTGTAGGTCTTGGAGGGATGCAGGCATGGCAGTACTAGCATGCCGATGTACTTTCAGTGTGCAATGGGCGTAAGCAACAGAGTGCAGAGTATTAGCATTTGTATTTAAAAAAGATCGATGCCCAAGGCAGACAAGGCTGAGCAGAATGAAGATAAATTGGGGCAAAAGTCATTTGCAGCAGAGTTCAGGTAAGTTTGTAATAGAGACTGAGCGGGTAATGTCACTATGGTACAATAAACTGTGATGCAGAGTTACCTTGACGGTCGTGTGTAAGAGGACCAGGGGTTCTGGCAGACGGCAGAGTAGGCAGGTAACAGGCATGGGAACAGGAGATGGCCTTGTTTGCAGTGGGCCTTGAATTGTGGAAATCGAAATAATATTGTACCTCCTATCGCATTGTTTGAATGTATGTTGGCCTACGCCAAGTTGTCTAAAAACATTGTGTACATAGATTCCGCGGCAAGGTCTTGACCTCAATGTATTGTGCAAATCGCCATCTTGGATTAAGCCGCCATTTTAGGTACTCTTGCAGTATGGAAGTCACCCTGAACAACAAAATGGAGGCCGAATGACATTTCGAGTGGGATTCTGGCCGTTGTGACCTCCGCACACATGAATAAGTAATATGCCCGCAGGCCACTTGTTGGGGTCGCGAACTGAGACCTTGTTCTATCCCTGACCTATGTGTAAATGAACAACTGTATCAGCGGAACTGATCAAATTGCATACATTATGGGATGGACCTGGCAACGAACCCTAGGCCTGGTCCAAAGTATGGTTAACCCGCGAGGGGATTGGCCAAGGCTGGATAAAAAGTATAAAAACCCGAGTATCCCAATTTACGGTCTCTCACAATAACACGGCGAACTACCGTTGATGGTTTGTTCGGTTACTCTGAGGGCCGAATAGCTATCCGTATGTCAATTGACTTTTGGTAATTTTTGTAACTTTGAATAAAGCGCTTTGTATGTCCTTTGTAACCTGTGTTGGTGTGTTTCCTTTGGGCTTCCCGGCCTCATATCAAATTTTCTGTTTCCACAGTTGGCGCCCGAATAGGGACCCTCAAGATTGATGCCGGATCATTGAAGGTTGACGCAGACTATCGAACCGGGATCGGACGGTGTGATTCTGCGGGCCCGACCGATCGAGACGTGATACCTTGGCAGCGCTGCACGATCCGATCCTTGGACGATAGTCGTGTGGTCTGACACGACATCTTGACGAGGGTCCAATTTTGAGGCGGGCAGATTTGCCGAAACCACCAAACGCAAGGTAAAATTTGTTAGTTAAGTTCTTTGTAAACCGTACGGTCCTCCTTAGGTTTGGTCAGGTGCAGTCGTGACCCGGCTCTTAATTTAACCCTGACACTTTGAATTTGGCGTATTGTATCTGCAGACACAATTATTGGCCCAGGTAACACCAATTTTTTGAGAAATGCCTGGGAAATTGTCTAGCTGTTTTAGGGCTCTGTTCCGCAGCGATCGGCAATCCTTGCAATTTAGCCGCCCGGCACCACAGGAGGGGTCGCCGGCGTGTACTATGTACTGTAAGTATGGCATTGGAAGTATAGTATTTAATGATATTTGGCACAGACAGACCAGACATGCCTCCGTATTTCAGTGGCCAATCAACGGTAGTTTTGAGATCCCCCGTATTGAATACTTAGAATCGATCTTGTTAAAGAAAAAGGCTAGACCAGCAGCCTTTGATGTGTTACAAAATTGGAAGAAAGAAGCATTGCAGCAGCTTAAAAGTAGGGATAAACATGCACGTCGTCATAAAACAAACGCTGAAAAGGCATTATTGTATGATAAAGAAAAGCGGTCAGAATCAGATAAAAATATGGATAGAGCCTTTTCACTCGGGATCCAGAAAATTTATCCCACTAAAGATTTCCATGTGTCTGAGGAATTTATTGAGAAATTATTAAATGAACGCAGGCCCAATGCCTCAGCGCCACCTCCGTATGCTCCTGTTTTGGGCACTCTGCCCATTCCTGCTGTTGTTCCTGTTGCTATTCCTGTTCCCCCTGTACAGCCTATTGTTCCTAGTCCTTTGGTTGTCGTTCCTCCGCCTATCGCACCGCCCCTTCCCCCTGCACCTGCACCTTTGTTAAATTTACCTATACCTCCGCTCCCGAGTGGCCACGTATTGATTGGAGTCGATCCAGGTGCAGGGTCAAAGATTGTGACTCGTAGTACTGTTTCTGCAGATAGGAAACAGGAATTGTTTGCATGGGCTAAGCATTGCATGGAGAAAGGTGATCAAGCTAATGTTTTTTCTACATTATCTAATTTGAATAGTTTTAACGAGAAAAATGTTTTTATCGAAGGTTTGGGGACTCATTTGTGTGTGATGTGGGGTAGATTACAAAATTCGGATCTTCCACAAGTGTTGAGAGATCTGAATGCTTTGGCACTTTCGAGGGACACAGAGCAGAAAGTATATGGACATGTTGAAAGATTGTTTGAGTTTAGGAAAGACTTTGAAAAATCACGAGATGAGGATGATGAAGGCGATAGAATATATGTACAGAAACGGTTCCTTCCGTGCCGAAGAACAGCACCTGAGGAAGTACGAATTTGTACCAAAGATGCGGTTCGATGGATCTCAGATTCATCGATACCGCCAGACGAAGTGTATGACACGTATAGTCAGTATACAGTAGAGATGCAAAGAAAAGTAATTCAGGTGATGGTAGAGCACCTGCAAGAGGAATGTGTAAGGAAGAGGGTTAGTTGCCCCATAGAATTATTGGGGATTTGTAAAAGGGCTTTTTCGCCCGACACTTATACAGCTGCCTTAGCGCTCAACCTGGCTCTATTGCTTAGTAAGCGGCCAGAGGTACCTATATCTCAGTTGCCTATGAGAGAGGTTCCTCCAACCTTTGTCCCAAAAGTTGAGATCCCCGCCAACGCGGCGACTGGTGCCCCCGCGGTGGATATCCCTGCACATTATGTATCGCAATTTGTTCACGTCCCGTTTTCACGACAGGAAGTGAACACAATTAGACAATCAGTTCCTGATATTAGAAAAAACCCGACGGGGTTTTATAAAGAAATAGAGTCCGTTTTACAGTCCTCCGTGTTCACCTTGAGTGACATTGACTTGTTATTTCCTGTGCTCCTACCCGTAGATGTATGGAAACAGGTTCGGAAAATAGACGATGTGCCAGGGCTGGGAGATAAGTGGGCAAATATGATTAGAATTGATGGAGAAAGACCAGCTGGTGAGAAACGCCACAGGTAATACTTACTTTACCTGATAGGATTGTCGCTAAACTAAAAACTATAATTCCAGAAAAAAGGATTATTTGGGACAAGCTTACGGCCTGTGTTCATGGGAAAACTGAAGGCGCCCCCGAATTTTTCAATAGATTCGAGCAGGTATTTTCTGACTTCAGTGGACAGGATTTAGGTACAGAGTCGGGGAAGAGGTTGTTCGTGGACAAATTTGTACGTGGATTGTTACCTGACATCCAGTCACAAATTATGTCCTCTGAGAGCGCTTGGCAGGCAAAATCTCAATCTGAGGTTTTGCACATGGCTCAGTATTATGAGAACCATGTTAATAATGAGAAGGAAAAAATTGAAAAGAGAAAGGGAGATTTGAAAACCAAAGTATTATTACAGCAAATTATTAGAAACCCCAGAGGAGGCACGACACAGACTAGAGGTCAGTATGTTCCAAAAGGAAATGCTCCTCTGAGTACTGTGAATATTAATCAATGCGCTTATTGCCGCCAGGAAGGTCATTGGCGAGCACAGTGCCCTGTCCTTCGCCAGAGGTCAAACAGTGCGTTTGGGGGTATGGGTAGACGACCTAGGGGCCGCCCTGGAGCAGGGGGCCCTGACAGAGGTCAGCTTTTACAGGATTCTCAGCAACCTTTTTCACGGGAAAATCAGGCCTCGAGTATGGACTCGAGAAACATATTTGATCACCCTTCTGCTGCCTACCTTTCTGAAGAGCTTCCTCCTGACGAGGCTCTGTTTTATTAGGATTGCCCGAAGCAGGGTTTGGAACCTTTGCCTATTCCCGTTAATCAAAAAGGCCCCTACGTTGAATTATTAGTGGGGAATAGGAAACACCAGTTTTTGATTGACACTGGAGCACAGAAGTGCTCCATTGATCATTCTCGGGTTCCAAACATCCCACTGTCAGGGCAAACAAATGTTTCCGTAGGGTTTTCTGGTGTACCAACTGTCTGTCCGGTTTCTATGTCGGTATCCGTTTCTTTGGGTCCCTTTATAGACCATTGTCCTTTTCTTCTCAGTTCAAACTGTGGAGAGAATTTGCTGGGGTTGAATTTGTTAAAGAAATTGAACGCAGTAATTCATTGTTCTTCGGATGGAGTACGGCTAACGGTTTCACCACAGCAACTTCCTAATTCTCAGTTCTTAATTCGACCTTTACCTCCCGAGTTCAGCATTGTCCCGGAATGCTTGTGGGCAGTGGACGACAATGATGTCGGAGTGTTACAGATTGAGCCCGTTAAAATAGTCCTGAAACATGGGGTGAAACTGCCACGCATCCCACAGTATAAAATATCAGTCGAAGGTGAACGTGCTTTGAAATGCATTGTCTCCGATTTTGTACATCGTGGGGTGATCGAGGAGATTACAGGTAGTTTGTGTAACAGTCCGATCTTACCTGTATATAAGAAAGGCGACAATGCAATTCCATATCGGTTTATAATTGATCTTCGTGCTATTAACCGAGTGGTCGCCCCACAATTTCCAATTGTGCCTGATGTGACGATGATATTAACAATGATCCCTGCTTTGGCTACGCATTTCAGCGTTGTGGATCTAAAAAACGCTTTCTTTAGTATCCCTATACATAAAGAAAGCAGATATTTGTTTGCGTTCACCTTGGGGGGACGCTCATTTACATTTACAAGGGCACCCCAAGGGTATACTGAAAGTCCCAGCATTTATAGTAGAGCTTTAAAAGAGCAGCTCGACACCCTTGAATTGCCACCTACTTGCACGCTGCTTCAATATGTTGACGATTTACTTTTGGCTGCAGATTCTGAGAAGGCCTGTAAAGAAGGCACTATACTGTTGCTTGTTCATCTAGCTAAAAATGATCACAAAGCTTCGCTTAAAAAATGTCAATATTGTTGTCAGGAGGTTGCCTAATTAGGTTACCTCCTGTCAAAGGAGGGGAGAAGATTGACACCTGAAAGAATAAAACACATTTCTGGCATGTCTGTTCCAAAAACACAGAAGGAAGTCAGAGCCCTGATAGGATGGCGTCCTACTGTAGGTTGTGGATCCCGAATTTCGCACTAGTGGTAAAACCGATGTTGGCTTTGACGAAGAAGGGCATATCTCTGCCACTGCCATGGGAATCGGAACATCAACGATCATTTGAGCTTCTCAAAACCGCGCTATGTTCGGCACCGGTTATGGGTACCCCAAATTATGACAAGGCCTTTGTGTTGTTTGTGCATGAATGTGATGGATGTGCTTTGGCTGTGTTAACACAGGAACACGGAGGGAAGAATAGGCCGTGCGGCTACTACTCCTCCGCCCTTGATCCTGTCGCATGCGCTTTGCCAAGATGTTTGCGCGCTGTTGCTGCTGCTGACGCGTCTGTAAAACAGAGTGAGGGAATGGTCCTAGGCCATGATTTGATTTTGATGGTCCTCACTCTGTTGATATCCTATTGAACAAAACCCAAACGCAACACCTCACCTCTGCACGGTTAACAAGGTATGAACTAATTCTGTTTGCCCCTCATATTCAAATTAAGAGGTGCTGTGTTCTCAATCCGGCTGAACTCTTACCTTTCCCGCAAAACACTGTTTTCGGTGACGAAGAATCACATGACTGCCTGCATACCACCGAGCAAGAAACGAAGGGCAGGATAGATCTCATAGATACTCCTTTGGATAATGCAGAAGGGGATCTGTTTTGTGATGGCTCCTGCTTCAAACTTTCGAATGGTACATCTACAGCTGCTTATGCAGTTACTACATTGAGCAAAATTGTTGAAACTAAGAGAATTTCGCATAACTCTGCGCAGGCCGCAGAGATTATTGCGTTGACCCGAGCTTGTGAACTTTCCCAAGGGTGAAGAGTAAATATATATATACCGATAGCCAGTACGCATTTGGGGTGGCTCACAACTTCGGAAAACTTTGGTCGGAAAGAGGGTTCCTGACCTCACATGGGACCAAGATTCAGCATGGCCCTTTGATAGTGCAATTACTTTCGGCACTCTCACTCCCTAAACGGTTAGCGATCATGAAATGTGCAGCACATCGCAAGGTCATAGATGATGTGGGCAGAGGGAACGCTTTTGCGGATTTGATAGCCAGACAAACGGCCACAGACCTTAGCACGGACATGTATACCTCGAGGGAAATGAGAGACGGTTGCATAATGGATGAAGGTATTGGGTCTGTACGAGATATTCAGACTGATGCCACCATGGAAGAATCTAGAAAGTGGGCTGAAGGAATGGGGAAACTGGATGATGAAGGGTGTTGGGTGGATACATCCGAAGGGAAATGGTTGCTTCCTGATTCTTATGTATTGGCGATGGTTACGATGGCACACGGTCCTACGCATGTGTGTGCCCAGCAGATCACGAAAATGTTAGAACAGGTTTGGGTAAATGACAAAATTCTGGAAACTGCAAATAGGCACGTCCAGAACTGCATGATCTGCCTACAGCACAATGTGGGAAAGGGGACAGTGACTCCAAGGGGAAGTTTCGGGCCCCCCTCTGTCCCTTTTGAGGTTATACATTTTGATTTTATTGAAATGGAGCGATGTAATAATCTGAAATATGTTCTTGTAATTATTTGTGCCTTTAGTAAATGGGTCGAGGCTTTCCCCGTCAGAGATGCTACCGCCATGACCACTGCAAAGATTATGGTAAAAGAATTCTTTCCTCGATTTGGGCTCCCGAGGATAATCTGGTTGGACAATGGTCCTCACTTTATCGTAGCAGTAATTTTGCAAATATGTACAGCCCTAGGTATTGAGAAACGATTTCATTCAGCTAGGCATCCTCAAAGTGCTGGGTTGGTAGAAAGACACAACGGTATTCTAAAGAATAAACTTGCGAAAACATGTGCTGATACCAAACAGAAATGGCCAGATGCTTTGCCTATTTTGTTATTAGCTATGCGTACCACACCTCAGACTAGAACTGGGCTTTCTCCATTTGAGGTAGTGATGGGGAGGCCTGCTAACATTTGGGGTCTCCCGAAAACTAAAGCCCTGAGGGAGGTGGAGAATGTATTGCTTGTAGACTACTGTAACCAGTTAACTAAAAATCTGTATTTCATTTACCACCAGGTGCACTCAGCTTTACCTGTACGGTTCACGGGCCCAGGACACGATATACAGCCTGGAAGTTGGGTCCTCGTGAAGGCCTACAAGAGGTCTTCCTGTCTCACGCCTCACTGGCAGGGACCCCACCAGGTATTATTGGTCACCAGGACAGCAGTGCGGGTGGCTGGAAAGAAGAACTGGATTCACACGACGCACGTCAAGAAACTTCCTCACCCGACGCCACACGCTACAGAAGAAGCAGAACCCCTCGCTGATGCTACAGTCTCTGATCTTGGAGTAGCAAACAGCGCTGTGAGTGCGTCAGAGAAGGTCTCTGAGCCTGAGGAGCTTGGGGAACAGTCCATCTCGTCTCCACACTCTCTTGAGAAATCACTTCCGGAAAACACTGTTTTGAGCTCTGCGACTTCTGTCGCCACCGACACGTCGCTTTCCTCAGGAAGTGACGATACTTTGCTTCTGGACCAGACAAATTTGGGTACCATCAGGTACAACCTTCGACCACGGAAATAGAACTACGGCACGAGTGTCGTGCATCTGGAAAAGGAAGTGATCGGAAGATTGTTTTGTTTTGTTGAACAAAAAGGGATTCTGCTGGCTAGGGTTGGGAAGGACTAAGAAATCACGCGACCGTAGTGTCGCCGGCAACGAACATTGGGGCCGTCGATCAAGGAACTACGATGCTTGCCACCTTCACCGCTGCTCCCCACACTGGACTTTTAGATAAGGGGGTGACCAAATCGAACAATGAACAATGTGCCTGGGCCCCGAAAACGTACTGTTGTGTTTTGATTTTGATTATTGTTATTTTTGCAACTGCTGCTGTAGGACTTTGGTATTTCGAAGAAGTCTATCCTTTGAAACCTTTATTACCGACCAAGATCGTACCAACTGTTTTGACTCCCTCTGTACACCTTCACACTCTGTCCCCTAGAGACTCCCAACATAGACAGAAGTATCATAATAACACTCTGATGATAGTAATGAATGCTACTCATGCCATTTTTAATAAGAGTAATTGTTGGATTTGTACTCACTTACCGCAACATGGGAACAAGGGACTGGGATGGTATATACATCCTCTACCTTTAACGACTTCTTGCTATGCCTCTCTTAGAGCACTATTCTTTGGCCGATGGAATGATAGAATCTCAGGGAACTTTGATGGAACTAATTTAAATGATTTCGAGAAACGTGAATTCACTCCCCTGGGATGCTCGCTTTTCGCAAATAGAAGTAAACCTAACGTTGCTTCTATTAGGCCGTCTGACAAACTATCTCTTCCTTTTCAAACTCTGATTTCCTTTAAAATGGCTCCGATAGGCAATAAGGACGCTGTACCTCCTTCTTATTCTGTAAATCATAGTCCCGATTCGGTTCCCTTCTGTGTACAGAGAAATGGCACTAGGCGAATGGGAGATTTTGAAACTTGTAAAAATATTGTAAATTTGACTGGGGAAAACAGGCCTCTGTATGTAGGAGGGCCCGTTTATTTTGTTTGTGGTAGTTTAGCATTTCCCTGGTTGCCCAAGGATTGGCAGGGGACCTGTTATTTAGGAATATAGTTACCCGGGGTATTTGTAGCTAGTACCTTGGAGGTTTCTAAGGCTCGCCCACGGCGAGACAACAATGGAGATACCCCTGGGCAAGTATTGGGGGACATAGCTAAATCGGTTGTGCCCTTTTGGGGACAAATAACAAACTCAGAGAACATTAGGGGATTAGCAAGGGTATTGGAGAGAACGATCAACCGGACCACGGACATACTCTACAATATGACCTTAGAGCAAAAGGCGATAAGATTGGTAGCACTTCAAAATCGGATGGCATTAGATGTCATCTTGGCAGAACGAGGTGGAGTATGCAAATTAGTGGGGTCTTCTTGTTGTGTTTTCGCACCAGACTCCTCACCAACAATTTTTAAAGCAATTCAGAACTTGCATACTCTCAGTTCTGAAGTCCATATCCCTGTAGGAGACTGGAACCTTAGAACTTGGTTTTGGGATTCTCTGCGATCTTGGGGTTGGAAGGTGCTTTCCGTCATTCTGGTTATTTTAGGGATTCTGTTATTCCTTTGTTGTTGTTTTCAATGCCTCCCAAGTATATGTGGAATGATAGGGGGATGTTGTGCTCAAGCAGTGAGCGCAATAGGGCATAAAATATATACCCCAGATACAGCATCTAAAGAATTCATGTTACAAGAGGTTCTTATGAACGACCTTATGGCTATAGACATTACAGACAATGATGCGGAACCTATGGATGATAATACATGGAGTCATTTCCGAAAGCATTAGGGATGATGTTTAGCACTTGGCATAGGCCAAAAGGAGGGTCTGTGGAAATCGAAATAATATTGTACCTCCTATCGCATTGTTTGAATGTATGTTGGCCTACGCCAAGTTGTCTAAAAACATCGTGTACATAGATTCCGCGGCAAGGTCTTGACCTCAATGTATTGTGCAAATCGCCATCTTGGATTAAGCCGCCATTTTAGGTACTCTTGCAGTATGGAAGTCACCCTGAACAACATAATGGAGGCCGAATGACATTTCGAGTGGGATTCTGGCCGTTGTGACCTCCGCACACATGAATAAGTAATATGCCCGCAGGCCACTTGTTGGGGTCGCGAACTGAGACCTTGTCCTATCCCTGACCTATGTGTAAATGAACAACTGTATCAACGGAACTGATCAAATTGCATACATTATGGGATTGACCTGGCAACGAACCCTAGGCCTGGTCCAAAGAATGGTTAACCTGCGAGGGGGTTGGCCAAGGCTGGATAAAAAGTATAAAAACCCGAGTATCCCAATGTACGGTCTCTCACACTAACACGGCGAACTACCGTTGATGGTTCGTTCTGTTACTCTGAGGGCCGAATAGCTATCCGTATGTCAATTGACTTTTGGTAATTTTTGTAACTTGTTTCCTTTGGGCTTCCCGGCCTCATATCAAATTTTCTGTTTCCACAGAATAAAGTGGGCCGGCTTCGCCTGCCGGCGCCCAAAGAGAGGACAAATAGGCAGGGGCAGCCAATCAGAAAGGCTTGCTCGGGCCTCAGTAGGTGATGTAGGCAGACATCGTGTACTTCAATGGCGATTTTCGTTTAGAAACAGCGTGTAGCTGTAAACAGGCAGCGGATTGCCCTGCCCTTGCTTGGGCAATGAAGCGCATCGGCTGCTGATGCGGATGCAACAAAAAAAAATAAAATTATTAAGTCTTTATTTTTTCCTTTGCATTATGTCACTTCCAATTCCACTTCACCCATTACAAATCTCAAACTACAAGTCCCACATTGCAAAAAAACAACGACTGAACTTCAAGATTCAAATAAACATATATAATTCTGTGCTTTTCAAAATATTTGTTTTGACAACATTTTGAAGAAAGTTAAACAATGCATATCTGCATTTATAGCAGTACTATGTCACTTTGAAATAAAAGAAAGTAAAAAAGTAAAAGCAGATAAAGATGGAGATGTACACCATTTATCATTGGCACTCAGTGTGTGCCAGATTAATTTACTGATAGTACATGTATACTTCCTGACATAACCCATTCCAATCTTTAGCTGCTTATGCAGTCCTAATTTTTTCACTACAATCTGGGACTTGTACTCCAACTTTTATAATGATAAATGCAGAATGCAAACAAAAAATCTA
Source organism: Ambystoma mexicanum (assembly GCF_040938575.1). Taxonomy (NCBI): domain Eukaryota; kingdom Metazoa; phylum Chordata; class Amphibia; order Caudata; family Ambystomatidae; genus Ambystoma; species Ambystoma mexicanum. The sequence continues at coordinate 1,276,026,895 of NC_090935.1, forward strand.
AGACTACATAAACACCTACGGATTAGAATACATCATGTTGGCAAGTAACATATTAAACTTCCACACACCAACTGCCATTTAAAAGTGTACTACAAATCTTTCCCATCAACATTTCTTCTCTTTTACAAAATTGTACAGAGCTTCTACAAATACACATACGCATGTCTTAACTCTCATGAAAATGTTCCTAAAGGCAACTGTTTTTAACTGTCCACAATTTTATGAACTTTTTCCCCACATCACCTCCATCCATCCATTCTAAATATGAACCTTGCTTCCTAAAAGTACTTCACCATTACCACATATCTCCACTAACTTTATTTTACAATTACAGGAAAACAGCACATCACTGAAATCAACAATCGAAAAAGGAATACCTCTCGCATCTGACAAAGTATATTAATATACCTGGTATATGTATGTAATTATAGCAGAACAATTCCACTATATATATATTACCCCAGACTACTGTTTTTAAACCAACATTTATTTCACTGTAGCCCATTATATTCCACCATTCACATCTAAAGACCACCAGTGCAATACCCACTCTGTTCCTCAAAACAGCACAACGACCTTACAGATTCCATAACACCAACACTCCCTTACTCACTAACACAACAACATCACACCATCACACATCTGCAGACTCTTACTCTCACAACCTTCCCAACCCCACCTAATATACCACTTCATAAACAAACAGCAGCCTCTTCATCTCCATAATCACACCCACAAACCTATGCACCATACAAGCATATACCCTGCACAACTTTCCAGTCCAAACGTTCTCTTTTCCCAACAGACACAACAACATGCCTACTAAAAAGCAACTCCATAGAAAAGAAAGAAAAATAGAGCAGACACCATATAGTCATCCACCTCTAAACCAATTTATAGAAAACATTATAACAAAAGAGCTAGTAACCTCACTCAACAAAACTAAACCAGCCATGACTAAAAAGGACACTCTTGCAAAAACGAAAAGTAAAAAAGTAAAACAAAATTCACAAAGAAAAGCAGACCTACTAACGAACATAACACTGGATCTACTAGAGTTAACGTAGTCATGGTAAATCAATCCAAAAATGTATGTTTCAGACAATGTTCCACCATAGAATTCTTCACAATCTTACAAAAACAACTAAAAGTCAAGATCTACCCTTAAAAACGACCGTAGGAGACTTATCCTGCAAGCTCTAATAGACAGCGCTTTTCTACTAAAGAGAAAATTGTGTATATTGATTTTAAACAGAATGAAACCACTAACTAAATAAAACAAATACATTACAAAAAGTACTTCTAAACATGCATAGTGTCATTATATAGACCTTTTCAAACTTCTGTGAATGGGAATGGATTCACACAAGCAGCACAGAACCACTTAGCCGGTCAAGTGGCACAGCGAGTAGAGCGCTCGCTTTGACATCAGTGCAGAGCCTGCGAACGCAGGTTCGAATCCCGGCAGCGCCAAACTCAGCGTTTCATCCTTCCGAGGTCGATAAATGAGCACCACACACCGTGGGTAATAATAAGCAGCGCTCAGATACCTGAGGGTTCGTAGCGCTATATAAATGCCAAATTATTATTATTATTATATTTCAATAAAGAAGCTTATAAACAAGAACAACAAAAACCAATTGCCATAGGTGTTAATGGTTGAGGATATGAAATGGTGGAAGACACCATTGTGGCAAAAGAAACCCTTATTGAAAAAAAGTCCCAACAAACTTTCAACCAAATTCTCCATTCACCCAAACAAACCGTCCAGTGTACAAATGGACATGCAGGTCAATGTTTAATGTATGTCAACAATCCTTTAAATCTTTACTATGTAAAACTAAAAGGCAAAAGTAGAATGACAAGTTTACAAACCATAGACTCCTGTCCAGTGCATAGCCACGCTAGTCTGTGAGAACATTCATTAGCCTGTATTTTAGGAACTGCTTGGAAAAGCACTTTCCACCCCATCAAAATGTTAGCAACACACCATTCTACTATACAGAATCTTGTACATCGACGATACTATGCAAAAATTCCTGCTCTAGAACTGCACATTTAAATTACATTCTCCTACAGAACAGCCAAAGAACTGCTTGCAGAAATAGAGCACAATCAACTTAAATACTTTGGAACTGAAGTTGACTTAGAACATGAATAAAGACATACAAAAAAGAAACACATCTGCTGAAATAACAGATCAAATATGTATCTGTTGTCGTAGAACATTTTATAAAAAGAGCACAAAAATAGTAGATATAGGCTACAAAATAGAAGATGATGAAGAATCCCAATGGTTTCAATTACCTTTATATCTAACCGCAGAAACTAAATACAAAATAACTAAGCCCTCAAGAGTCTTGACAATAACAAAATGCCATTGTGCGCTATTACAAATAACTTTGAAATATTCCCACTTCCAAAAGCTCTCCAACAACGTAACTTCTTTGAGAGCCTTAAAATCCAACCAGTGCACCCATTTCAAGCTATAATATCCCTTCAAATGAAATCAGCCAAATTACCTCCATGTGAATTACTAGAGGGCATCCATGGCAAAGAAGTATATTTGCCATTAGATCTAAAAGAAAATGTACAAACTCTAGGAGTACAACGATCAATAGATCAATCTTTGATTGTACTAGTTAATGGTGTGCTAACAAAAGACAAAAACAATCATCAACAACTACTCGACATAAATAAAGTTAGAAAAGTCCTGCAACATCTATAAGATAACAATTAATACTTCAAAGGTATAAACATAGAGGATAACCTAAGAGAAACCACCCAAATAATTAAAGACTCACCACCAACTTGCCAATTTGAACGTGTAGTTCCGGTTACTGCAGCCAACATTTTAGACCAGTATACAATTCACCCAGTACACTCCAAAAACACCATTGACAATGCATTAGACACATGCATCAAGCCAAAGGATCCCCAATGAGCATATGGGAAAAAAGTGTAGAAGCACAATCTTTTCCTCTACCCTTTCCTACAAAAAAAGGAGGAAGGTAAGCTGAAACGTCCACGCAAATGATTGCATCAGAATATTGCTCTTTAAGAATGTATTCTGGAGACCCCAGATTCAGACAAAAAGTCGAATACATTTACCACCTCCTCTTCAAAAGTGAACAAGCATCTCTATGTTATCGATTGGAACACACATTAAAACAGGCTCAAAAGGTTTTAAACATATCCGCTGCCCAACTGCTTCAAAACATTAAAGGCAAAGATGAAATTTTTCAGTAAAGTATCACAAATCTCTTGGCAAACATGCATGGTACAAAAGAATACTGGTGCTGCTGTCTTGCTGATGTATGTTGTATGCTAAGGAACCTAGGCCCACCCACATGGTTTGTTGCTTTAAGTTGTGCAGAGTATGCATGGGATTACTTGCACAACTTCTTAGGCACTGCAAACCAAAATAAAAGATGGAATAGATATAAAAACACCAGGAGAACTCTGTTTTCTTTACCCTGTCAATGTATCAATGTACTTTCACCATTTCTTCATTACCATGCTGTGCTTTATCTGCAATAAAACTACCCCTCTGCTCTGAGAAATTTAACACTTCCTTTGGAGAAACAAATATCTATCCAGAGTAGCACCACACATTCACATGCTTTTGTGGATAAAAGCTCCTAAATTTGGCCATGATAGTGATTCCATTTTTTTACAATGATTTGAAAAAAACATTACATGCAACATCCCTTCAGAAACTAAAAACAGTGACCGACATACACAAATGTTACGCTTCCAAAAACATAAGTGTGGCAAATACTGCTGACGTAGATATAAAAACAAAGGCAAATACTACACCAAATGTTGCTTTGGCTTCCCTAGACCTTCTGTTAGACAAAGGGTAAAATGCAAATACCCTCAAAATACATACAACATTAGAAGGGAGGACGCTTCCAAGGACATCAATGATTACAATGCAATCATTGCCCTCGTGTGGAATGCATACATAGATGTACAATATATTGCAGATAATTCCACTGCAGTTGCAATATATGTCATGGCCTTTCTCACCAAAGCTGAGAAAACAGAGCTAAAAGTTCTCTGGGATGAAATATCTGACAAAACACGATCACGAAAATTGTACAGCTTTGGTATAAAAATGCTCTCCCAAAGAGAATGCGGGTGCTACGAAGCTGCAGACCTTTCAACAGGTACAGCCTTATATGGCAAATCTGAACAAATTGTCTGGCTAAACCTTGGACCAGCTCGATCCCGCAAAACTATTAAAATCCTACCAAGAGATAGAAAACATAGCCACAAATGATCCCAACAGCCAGGACATTTAAAAGAAAACATGAATTGACACATACTACGCACATAGAAGTAATGCTTTGGAAAACGTGTGTCTGTATGACATTGCCCAAAACTAAACCTACAAAAACAATCTTACACCAAATGAGACAACTGGCAAATACTCAGTGTAAACTTTGAAACTCACTAAGCCCAGTCTAATTAATCATATAAAGATATGTAAATCTCCACAACATAGCAAACTATATTACATGGCCCTACTCTAACTTTCTAAACCTTGGAGAAAAGAAAAATAATTATTAGGTGAGTATTACTCATTTGAAGATGCATTCAAATGAAACAGTATAACAAATACAAACAAATGTTGGCCAATGAACACCAACAAGAGGAAGAAATTGAAGGTCAACTAGACAAAGGCACTCCTAAGGGGAGTCAACCTTCCCTTACAGGGAGACAAGAACCAAATTTGAGAACCACTCATTTTAAATGAAGCAGAAATGGCCATGACTGAGGTAGAACATAACATGTATCAATATAAACACTCTGAAGATTTGCCATTGCTCAAATCACAGCTAAATGATGAGCAACTCAAAATTCATATAGAAGTCACTCAAGATGTTGAACATGTTTTTAAACATGAAAAGAAAACCTTTAGCTGTACAAATTATAAACCTCTATTCATGTATCTAAGTGGTGAAGCTAGTTCTGGTAAAAACATTTGTAATTAAAATAATCAGCACATTTCTACAAAATGTATTAAACAAGAACCATTCAGCTATAGTAACAGTCCCCACAGATTTTGCTTCATACAACTTAGGAGGTGTAACTTTACACTGACTACTGCTCCTTCCGATAGAACACCAAAACAAATTGGACCACTACTGGTGATCAGCAGAAGCTGCTACTGAAGTACGTAGAATTCTAAAACAAATGAGGTACTACTGATAGATGAAATAACCATAGTTTCCAACATCATGTTAGTTTTAATTCATCTCAGAAGGCAAGAGGTTTTGGAGGAAAACATGTCATTGTTTTTGCAGACCTCCTACAGTTAACACTAGTGAAAGATCAACCTATTTTCAAAACATTCGGACAAGAACAATGCAGCAATACTCTCAGCACCATTGGAAATGAAAATATCTAGCAACATTTTCACAACAGACAACTAACTCAAAACATGCGTCAGTCTGCAGACCTCACCTATGCTAACATTTTAACAAGCATTAGAACTGGTCGGTTTACTAAAGATACAAAATCCATCATAAATAGTAAACTAATCCATGAGCTATATGGAGGAAACACATCTGCTCCTGATATCATGGAACAATTAACTCAACAAAATCTAAAATGTATGTCCTTAATGCCAACCCTTGCAACCTGTAGTCAATTCAACAAAACAATGTTGAAAAAAGAAAAAAGAAATGCAACCCACACTGCATATCAGCTCCACAGACAAACTAGAAGTGCATGGCATGACACTTCCTATGTGTCAACAAGCAACAGCATGACTAAATAGCTTAGAAAATGAATCACCAACACAGCTGGATTGGAGAGAATGTTGACTGTGTGTCTAAACTGCAGAGTCATTCTAAAATGTAACCTTGATGTAGAACACGGTTTAGTCAATGGAGCAATTGGTACAGTTGTTGGCTTCCAAATATATCCACATGACAACAAGATTCAGTTTGTCAACATCCACTTTAACAAACTTGCAGAAGTAAAAAAATGGACAGACAATAGCATGTTTCTCTTCTTTTCAAAGAAATGTACGTATGCAGACAGCAATTTTCTCTATCTCTTGCATATGCTGTCACTATTCACAAATCACAAGGTCTAACCCTAGATCAAGCCTTGATTGACATTGGCAGCACAGTCTGTAAAGAAGGTATGAGTTATGTAGCACTTTATTATCTTCATACACTCAATGGTCTTTTCCCAGTTAACTTTGGTCCAAACAAAGTAAACACTGACATTCCTTGCATCCTGGAATACAACAGGTTACCTGCACTATACACCCCCATCTAAATATGTACTGTGTACCTCAAAAACAGAAACTTTTAAAAAGACAAGTAATACAAACAGATTCTATAGCAGTTTTCCCAACAATACCACTAAGGAAACCATGACCAACTCCTTTTGCATCAAACAATACAACCACAAAACTGTCAAGTACAAAGTCAACTGCACGTCCATCAGAAAAGAAAAAAACAGAAATGTCTCTTTTCCACAAAAATCTGCAGACCCATCAAGCGAGCCACAAACAGAACTCTCTGGCCCATTTAAATTCACCAAACAATTGTAGTAAACTGTGAGGCTAATGTAACAATGAATCTTCTCTATCAATTTCCACCAATTGTTCACAACATTTACTTAAACGGTTTGGACCATTGTGTTTGCAAATGCTTGTCCTTCATTGAACTGCCACACATAATCCTGACAACACTTATAGCTTCTCAGATATAAGGCAAGTATTGGCCACTATGCAGGAATGGTCAAATGTACCATAAACCCACAGGAAGATACACAAGAATTTCTAATATACTTATTGCAAGTACTAGAAAACAAAATCATCTATATAAATGAAATCTTCCAGATTTCGTATACTTGGAAAGATACATGCACTCTCTGCAACCAGGTTTCACAAGACCACGTCCCTAATTAATAGTTTGTATATGTATCCAGACCAAATTCTGAATCCATTCCAATTCACTAGCTTCTTCAGAATGCAAATCATGGCATATTATGCCTTTTTTGCAATTCAGGCAATCATTCCACCATACAAATAAACTCACATAGCCAATATGTCATATTAATTCTTCTAAGGTACAATGCAGATGGTACCAAAAATAACTGTAAGCTTACAGGCTTCCCACTTGGCCAAGTATCTCTTGGAAAGAAAATCTTCACAACAGTAGGTATGGTATACCACAAGAAGTTGTTGGTTTGAATGTAACAATACCCCAGTTACTCCAAAACATAGGTTAACAGCAAATTTAACAAATGCCTACTTAATATTCCCAAATCTAGTCACTAAACTATCGCACAATTAACAGTTTTAATATGCCAACAGGTACCTAACTACATATATAATACAACAATAGTACTTTTGAAAATCAATCTAGTTAGAATACTCCAACAGGTATCTAACTACTAAAAAAATACCTTAATTCCAAAACACCTTAAATGCACCATCTCAATTGTTATACGACAAAACATCTTCTAACCTCTAATTGAGTTAGAATACGCCAAAAGTTATCTAACTACTTCAAGCATGCTCTTAATCACAGCATAATTCAAACAAACATACTATCACCCTTACACTCACACGTAGTTAAAATACGCCAATAGGTATCTAACTACTTCAAGAATTCCCTTAATCACAACATACCTCAAACAAACATACTATCACCCTTACACTCATGTAATTGTAATCAGGTGTTTTATATCCAGTATGGATTTTGTTTTTCCCAATGATCCAATGATTATTTAATGTCAAAACAACAGCAGTGTGTCATACACTAATGTTGTACCAAACATAGTACTTACAATGTGCTATTTATTAGGGTCTAAAAAAGAGTTTGCATGTACAATTGTATACAAATAATGCTTTTAAACTATCCTGCTTAACAAATTGTACTGTTTTTTTCCACAGAAAATAAACCAGAGATTCCAGCTTCATCGCACTGTGAAACTAAGTAACCATAGCAAGAAAATCAAATATATATTCTATGAAAACTATCCTCAATTGTACTACAGTCATAAGTAGCATACACCTTCAATTACATCATTCCTTCATATTAGAAACACTTTGTACTCCCACTACATTACCTATTATTACTATACACATATTACTACTGTGACGATTCTGGCCATACTCCTACTACATTACCTATAAATACTATTATGGCCCCAAAAACTACTGCCCCATCTCAAACTCAAGATTCCTGCTAAACTCATCAATCAAACAGCTTACTTCCAACTAAATGCCTTTGTCGAAGCCAACAATCTCCCAGACCCCGCTCAATCAGGTTTCAGACCCGACACAGAACTGAAACCACTCTGACCTCAATCTGGGATGACCTTAAAAACACTGCAGACTCTGTGGGATGCGCTGCACTAATCCTTCTTGACTTATCTGCTGCCATTGACACAATCAACCACTCAATCCTCCTCGACTGCCTCCACTCCCTAGGAATCCATGGAAACGCTCTCAAGTGGATAGCATCCTTCATCAATAATAGGAACCAAATAACCCTCCTGTCCTCCTTTGCTTCTGCCGCCCGACCAGTCAATACCGGAGTTCCACAAGGAGCATGCTGATCAGCCCTCCTGTTCAACCTCTATATGTCCGCCCTCCCACCAATAATCCGCTCGCACAACATCCTGTGCTATAACTATGCCGATGACACCCAACTAATCCTAAAACTCCTTAACTCAAAACCCAGCTGCCAGCCCGACCTCGCTGCCTGCCTCCTTGACATTGATCACTGAATGACCAAATACCACCTCCTTTTAAACCCCACCAAAACTGAAATCATGGTGTGTGGCAAAACCGAACTTCTTCCGCACCCTTTACCCTGGCCGTCATCCATGGGCAATTCCCTGACAACCTCAACCTCAGTAAAAAACCTTGGATGCCCTCTCTACTCTGACCTAACCCTCTTGCACCAAGTCAACAACGTCTCTAAGTACCACCTCAAAATTCTTAGGCACATTTTTCCATACCTCTCCTTTCCCAACAGACTTGCTGCTGTCCAATCAATTGTAATGTCAATACTGGACTATGCTAACTCCCTCTACCTCGGAGTCCAAGCATACCACCTGACTAAACTACAAAGAGCACAAAGAGCACAAAATGCTGCAGCCAAACTGCTACTTGCACTTGCCCCAAGAGACCACACCTCCCCAGCTCTCAAAACTCTCCACTGGCTCCTGGTTGGACGAAGGGTGACCTTCAAAACCTTATGCATCTCTCACTGAGCAATGCACAAAACCGGACCTCAATACCTTCAGGATATGCTAAAACCCTACCATCCACCGCGCACTCTACGATCAAGCTCTGCCCGCTCCTTAGAGATACCAAACACCAACTCAGTCAGGTTAGGTAGATCATCATTCTCAGCCTTGGCCCCAACTCTATGGAACTCACTTCCACCCCACATTCGACTCACCGAAGACCTCATGTATTTCCGCAAATTACTGACGTGGCTCTTCCCTTAAAAATCGACTCCTACCACAAACAGAATAAACAACGACAATAATCAGAAACCCAAGGTTGTTGAACAATGATAACAATCCAGCATAGAGACCCGATCTAACAAACACAAAACTAAAACGGCCAGTGTAATTAAAACATATAAACTGAGCAGAACGGATGAAGTGGATGGAACGAATGTAGTGGATAGAATGGATGAAACGGACTAATTGGATGCAACGGAAGAAGTAGATGAAGCAGAATGAAGTGGACGAACCGGAATGAAGTGGATGAACCAAATGAAGTGGATGAACCGAAAGAAGTGATTGGAATGGAAGAAGTGAATGGAACGGAAGAAGTGGTTGGAACGGAAGAAGTGGATGGAACAGAAGAATTGGATGGAACGAAAGAAGAATTGAAGAAAACAGTAGAATTGAATGAAACTGAGGAACTGGAGGGAACTAAAGAAGAGCGGGAAATAGAAGAAGTATCCTGAACAGATGAAATGTAAGGAATGGATGAGAGGTAACGAACAGATGAAATGTAAGGAACGGATCAAATATAAGGAACGGATGAAATGTGAAGAACGGATGAAGTAGCGGAACGGAAAGTAGATCAAACACGTGTAAAAGATAGAGTAGATGGATAAAGTGGATAAAGAAATTAAATGGATGGAAAGGGTGAATGAATTGAGTTGAGGGAGTAGATGGAACAGATGGAGTGGATCGAACGGATGGAGTGGGTAGAACTGATAGAGCGGATGGAACGGAATGAGTGAATGGAACGGATAGAGTGAATGCAACGGATGGAACAGATAGAACGGAGAGCTGGTTGGACTGAGTTTACTTTTCAGAATAAATGGTTGGAGTGGATGGAGCAGACAGAGCGTACAGAGCAGACAAAACAGATGGAACAGAATGGACATACTGGCTGGAGTGGATAGAACGGAGTGCTAGCTGGAGTGGATGGACTGGCCGAAATAGATGGAACCAACAGAGCGAATGGAGCAGATGAAACAGATGGAACGGAATGGACGTACTGGTTGGAATGAATAGAACGGATGGTATAGATGGAACAAAAGGAATAGATGGAACGAATTAAAGTTGGAACAGATGGAGCAGATGGGAACGGAAGAAATGGATGAAGTGGATAGAACGGATGAAGTGGATACAATGGATGAAGTGGATGGAACGGATGAAATGGATGGAATAGATGCTGTGGATGGAACGGATACAGTAGACAAAATGGATGGAATGGATGAAACACGTAGAGTGGATGGAACGGATGGATTAGATGGAGTGGATGGAACGGATGGAGTGGACGGAATGGATGGAGTGGATGGAACGGATGGAGTGGACAGAACGGATAGGGTGGATGGAACGGACAGAGTGGATGGAACGGACGGAGTGGATAGAACGGACGGTTCACATCCTCCAGCCTCACCTAACTAACTGCTTTCTTTTCACTGCATGTATTACTCTCTCATGCGTTTTGCATTACCTGTGCACCATCTGCACTCCATTGCTAGCTCTCTTCATTAAAGGTCAATTTTGGGGGGTGTTTTTAAAAAACGATTTTGAGTGTTTTGCATTACCTGTGCACCATCTGCAATGCATTGCTTGCTACCTTCATTTAAAGTCAATTTTGAGGTGTGCTTTTAAAACTGAATTTGGATGTTTTGCATTACCTGTGCACCATCTGCATTGCATTGTTGCTGCCTTGATTTTTTTGTATAAATGTATGTGTGTAAAGTAACATCTCTGTGCCACTCCTCAAATGTAATTATATTCCTGCTGGTTTAACTTATTCTCTCTGACTGAATCTACTAGCCCCCCCTAGTGAGTTTAGCCAGAACTGTGCAGTGCTTCCACTCCTACCTCATTCTTTGACTAAAATCTCTGCCCTCCCTTGACTCTCTATGGCTCTCCTGTATTCTCTAACTGCTACACTATCACCTATCCCTCATCTCCCGCCAAGTCCAGCAGGAAAAATCACAAAAAAGACATCCTGAGTGCAATCCCTGGACTTCCCATTGCAGACACCCATGTCAGTGCTTCCTCTAGAGATGTCTTCACTGATATCCTTTTCTTTGTCCCCTCTCCTGATCTCTGGATTCGCCATCTAAGCTGCACTCTCGCTCCCTCCTCACACTCCTCTATTAACGGGGGCACCAAGTGGGAAGTCCTCTTTGCATCCTATTGTTAATGTCGATCACACTGGCATCATTCTGGTTCAGGGTCCAAAACCCAACCTCCTCCTCTTTGACCGCACCTTGCCTTCTCTCATTAACTTCCTGCCTTTGCCTGCATCTCCCCCTTCTACTCTCTCTCTCCCTCCTCTGAATTGTGTACCATGCCCCTGTACACCCACTGAGAAAACCTTCAAAAGTGCTAACCACCTCCACCTGGCGACTCTTAATGCCCGCTCAGCCAACAAACATTCCTCTGTCATCTGTCTCCTTCTTGAAGACATCAACCTCGACATTCTCACTCTGACCGAGACTTGGTTCAATGCCAGCTCAGTTATTGCCTTTGACTCCCTCCTCCCTGACAGCTTCAAGATCACCTCCAAGCCTTCACCTCATGGCATGGGCGGGGGGATTGCCTTAATCTTCCCTGAGTGGGTTCCTGCTTCCATCTTACCTACCCAGACCTATTCCTCTTTTGAAAGCCTGGTTTGCAACTTGGTCACCTCCCCACCTCCACCCTGGCCATTGCTACCATCTACCAGCCTCCAGGTGCCACCTCCCTATTCCTCTCTGAAAGGGCTGACTTCTGCTCTTCTTTAATTCTTTACTTTCTTCCACCTCTAACCTTGGGTGATTTCGACATTCAACTGGACTCCCCTAGCTCTGCATCCGCTCTATTCACTCTATTCACTGACCTCTGCTCCTCACCTCCCCTCTCCCTTCTGGGCCTACTCACACAGCTGGACCTACTCTGGATGCCCTCATACACTCTAGCCTCTCTCCCCCCACCCCCACTAGTCACCCGTCTCTCTCCTGATCAGAGCACTCTCTCCTCTACTCGTATCTGGGTCCCACTGGCCCTCTGTCTGCCCCCCCCCAAAAGTCACACCAACCTCGTTCACTAACATCCACCCGAGGAAACAAATTACTGTGGTTGTCTTCGCCTCCACCTTCACCCCCTCACCCTCCCACCTCTGACTCTACCTCTGACTCTGCCACCAACAACCTCCTTCTTTCCATCACCAACCCTCTTGACAATCTGGCCCCAGTCATTAGGATCCGCCTGAAACCTGCCTCAAAGTGTAACACTTGGTACAATACCAAACTTGCAGCCCTGAAACGAAAGTGCAGGGCAGCAGAACGAAGTGGCAAACCTCAGGCTCATCCTCCGACACACTGGCCTGCCACATGCTCCAAAAGGCACAGTGCAGAGCAAGTGGCTCAATAAGTGGCTGTTCGGCTGGGACTTCTGAACCCAGAAAACCCAGAGAACCCAGAAAACAGTTCAACACCTGTGATTTGAGTTAAGCTCTGCCCCCTTCCCGGAATTCCACAAAAGGTGTAGCCTGCACGCTCATGCGCGTGCGCTCAAAGCAAGTGGCTCTGTAAGTGGCTGTTCGCTGCTTGCAGCACAGCAGCCAGCCATGTTCTGATAGTCGCCTGTTTAATTGTCTAGCCAATCAGACTGTAAATCCTTTGGAAATGTATCTTTGAAGTGCGCAGTGGAAATTCAGATATTGTTATTTTCCAACTGAGGAACTGTACCCTGTTGTGGTAAGTCCTGTGTCTATCCTGCTAAAGGTATTCTCGTTTGTTACTTGGTTACTTAGTTTGAGAACGCTGAGAACGCTGAGATTGTATATTGTTAGTACCAGTAGTTAGCACTGTTCACTGTCCACTGTGTGGTTTCACGAGCTGCTATGTTATAGCAATCGTGTTAATACTGATCCGAACTACCGGTCGGTAACTGCAGCCAGTAATCAGAGAAATCAACCAACCGGTGTGGGAGTGCGTGCGTGTACCTCATTGTGATAGGCTACTTCTAAAGTTTCATTGTTAAGTCTCACTCTTTTGCATAAAATATAAGGTGTAAGGCGAGCTCACGCACAGTAGACATGGAAGGCGAACTCGCCATCCATAAGACACTGCGCAGCAGATGCATTTGTATTCCCAAAGTGATCTTGCAGCCAAAAAAGATGGCATCATCCAGTAAACAACTGACAGAATACTACACAAAACTGTCACTTTCTATATCGCAGATTGCACAATCTTTATCTAATGTAAAGAACCTTGCGACAAAAGAATTAGTTGACACGATAACGAATGACTCGGGACGTGGCCGCTCGAAATTAATTAGTGATGTTATCTGTGGGAACACAAACATGTCTTTTCCTGTTTCTGCCAGCACAGTAGAAAAAGTAAGATCTGATATAGTGTCAACGGATTATGATACCTCCCATATGCCATGTCCATTAGAGTGTGATAAATTGAGTACTCTCAGACAAATCCTCCTTACCCTGGTAGATAACACGCACACCCACAATGTTATGGTGCATACTGATCCTACAGGGTCGCCTCTTATAGTTGACACCAATATTGATCTTGCTAGTTCTATGCTAGAAGAACTACATTTTGAATTCATGGGGAATAACAAGGACATGTCATTTGTCGATGATGCATCCACTCCCTATATATTGTCACCCCTCGGGGCTGTGGAGGCTCCAGGTGGCGGGCTGAATGACAAGGTCCAACCACCTATACCTGCCTTTAAGTTTGAGCCTAATGTAAATCCGTTTGGCACCACAAGCAGGACCGGGCTACCTACTGATACCACCTATGCTATAACGGGTGCTGGTGATGGTAGTGGGACAGTCATGCAGGCGGCTGCCGTCGGTGTGCCGGATGTGAGTCCGAATATGAGAAGGGAGGAGGTGAGCATGTCCTCTGATTACATGTTCAACGCCTTTGAGGACATGTTCAACGCCTTTGAGAACCTGCTCACGTCACTGTTGGCCAAATGTGAGAGATTAGAAACCAAACTTGACATACAATCCCTGCTGATACACCAAAGCCTGAAGTCAAAAAACCATTCTGTCTGCCACCGTAGCACACCTTTAAACCGAAGGGCAATTCTGGACATCTTTCAAACAATTGTAGCCCTCAGGGCAACTTTACCCCAAGATATACGGCTTGTCGATCAAGTGGAACTCACAAACTCATGAACAAATGTTTTCATTCTGATAGTGCTCTAAAATACATCATGGGCTACCAAGACGATCTATTGAGGTTGGGTTATACTGCAATAATAGTGTCCTTACCATTCATTAAACATCCCCGGCGCAAGCTAGGAAATACTTGTCCAAATAAAGTTCTGCCCATACCCATTGTGGTTCAGCCAGTAGAGGTAAATACAGGCTGGTCACTTCAGAAACAATTAACTAACAATGTCTCCATCGTCTTTAAGCCACACACTGTTGAAACAGTTCCCGTAGTGACACATTCCCTAGAGGGGGGCCAGGAAATGCTCTATGCTAGATGGATATTGGCAGTGGCTCCCAACAGCAATTAAACCTTACTTTGCAGAGGAGTGGTGATGACAGCGATAAATGCGATTTAATGTAATCTCAGAATACAAGGTGACGCACGCATTTGTTTGAAATTGAGAGGCGTTCATCCATGCTAGATATCTTCCCGATTCTTGCCCTACAAGAAACTTGGCTCACGGCCGATGTGCAGTTTGATGGGCAAAGTACTGTTCACCAAGTAGCAACCTGAGGGCCAAAAGGAAGACCTAAAGGAGGTTTGCTAGTAATAGTTAAAGCCCCTTGGAAAATAAATAAGTTAAAACAATCCTCTACTAATGTATTGGTTATAAAGCTTACAATTGGAAACATCGTGATTATACTGATGAACATTTATGACCCCCCAAAAATGGTTGGTATTAGTGAAAATCTAAAAATGGTTGGTTATGTATTGCAACAGTTTAATCACCATATCCTGTATGGCTGGTGGGTGAATTTAATCCAAGGATAAATATGCCTCTAGCGCAAGATCCTAGCATTAATAGCAACTGGCCATCTACAACTTTTGAGATCAAATCCAACAAACAAGGGAAGAGGTGGCACAAGTTGTTGGCCTCACACAAACTCACAAAACTAAATTGGATCACCCCCAGCGATGTGGGATTTGCCCCTACTATGATAGATGGAAGGTCTGCTGCCATTCTAGACTACGTTTTTGCTAATAATGGGGGTTTAGCGTATATTACAGACATGAGTGTTGTAAGTCGTGAGGAGAGTGCCCACCTCCCGTTATGCTCCTTATTGGAAATCGCAAATGTTGGATTGGAAAGCATTGATTATGACTGTAATGGCCAAATCTTTCTCAACGAGGGTCGTAATCGTATACACTGGCACCATCAAAATGTACAATCTGCCAATAGAGTTGTCAAAGACCTTATTCCTATTCGTTCCCTCCAAATGTATCCTGGAGGGAACGAATGGGGCTAATATGAAACAAATGATCTTATCAAATTTCACTACAATGATGGATAACATTAGCTCACAAGCTTGCATTGAATGGCGCTATAAAACCAATAAGAAAAGATCTAACAAATTGGGCCCTCAACGGCAAGGTAATGATAAGCTAGTAAGGGCTGCAAAAAAAAAAAATGTGTTGTGAGATAACCCATATCATTGCCCTCTATAATAATATAACCGAGACAAAGCCTAGTTCATCTTTGATACGTGATGTGAAAAAGAATGATAGGAAATGGTTAAAATACCACAAGCGACAATGTGAGATTGAGCAATGGCAAAAAATTGCCAATCTGGCACTCACAAAGAACTCCATAGGGATTTGGCAATTATTGCGAAATGGCAAGCAAAGAGACTTATCCATAAAATGTATCACAGAAGCACAATGGAGTGCCCATATCAAAGCTACCCTTGGCCAATCTGAAAATATAATTGAAATATTCCCAGTGCCAACAGAAAATTGGGAGTGTAGAGTGTCAGTGTTAGATTTACTTTTGATAATTGAAAAACTCAATAACTCAATAACTCTCGGGTGGGACATGCAATTTATTGCTGAAAATGGAACCTGATTTATGAGCAGCGGCTCCTCATTTACTATTCACACAAATAGGAAACCTGAGCATGATCCCCAAGTCCTAGTCTATAAATCACATATTAACAGCATATAAAAAAGGTGCCTGGGATAACTCGGCTAACTTTCGTATGTTGGCTATGTTAGATATATCTTCAAAAATCTTTGCACAGGTCCTACTTCTTGAGTTAAATGCCTGGATAAGTGAACACAAAATGTTACTCCCGAATCAAAAAGGTTTTAGATCCAAAGCCAATACAGCCCATAACCTATTGAGTCTAACATCAGCAATAGATCATGCTTGGCTGCGCAGAGAGCTCAATGTCTATTGCGCTTTCATTGACTTCTCTGCAGTGTTTGATACGGTCATGCAGAACTGTCAATGGCAGAAGCTAAACACATGGAACATCCCTAAAGGCCTGTTAAAAATGCTGATGCTCCTTTATTCAGATACAAATGTTCGTCTGCGCTTGGATGCCAGAGGGAGATTGGGCCTCATTACAAGGTTGGAGGTAGCCTTGCCAGTAAAACCGGCAAGGCTACCTCCAAACTTGCAAGAAAGTTCGGCACCTGCGAATTGGAAATTACCAGGGTATTCCGGCCCCGGTAATTGCCCCCGTAATTACCCCGAATTGGGTATTCCACATTCCATAGGGCTCAAAGGGAATGGGGATGCCTGTAGCACCAGCACGGTTCATTACCGTGCCGTTGCTACATGCAAGCTGTGATTGCGGGTGCCTTTCATTCCGCCAGGTCAGACCTGGCGGAATGAAAGGCACTCGCAAGCACAAGTCGGAGTTTTCCGGTCCGGATACAACGGTACTGGTAAGCTTACCGGTACCGTTGTATCCAAACCGGCAAACTCGGAATGAGGGCCATTGTCGGGTATGATGCTGACAAGTAGTGGCGTCAAACAAGGATGCATTGTAGAGGCAACAGTCTTTAACCTGTATCTGGCTGATATTGAAGAGGCGTTTGGTACGTCCAATGCAAATCCAGTGAAGGTGGGACCTACTGTGATTAGCTGGCTGGCCTACGCCTATGACCTGATATTTATAGATTACACACAGGCAAGTTTACAGAAAATGCTTGATACTCTGGCTGTGTATTCCTCTGTTAAAGGATTGACCATTAACATCGAAAAGAGCAAGGTGATGGTGTTCAGTCCAGATATATAAACATCTAGGTGTCCTAATTGATCCCAAACTTAAATGGGATTGTCATTGGGAAGAAATGTTGGGTATTCAACACATGCCATACTTATGATATACACAGATAAGATCAGAGCTATTTTGCTGAATGCAGTAGCAGTTTGGGATCATAAGTATGACTCACCACTAGTAGCCTTTAAAGCATTGCTATTGCGGAAATTGATGTGTCTACCTAAGAATGTAGCTGTGGAATACCTCTATTTAGAGTTTGATCTGCAAAGTGTTATGTTGTGTTATATCAGCCAATGTGTCATGTGTTTTGACAATTTGTGCAAACTATAGAATTATACCATCATTGTAACCTATATTCAGTCTTATCTGTCTTTAGAGGGCAGTTCAATCATTGTGGGCATTATCAAATCTATACATGGAAAATTGACTGCTGAGTTTACATCAATGGCAACTATGGGTGGACTGAAAATGTGGCTAAAAAGGAAAGTGTGTGAATTTAGTCATGAACAAAATATTATTGAACTCGCATCTAAGGCTCATAGTGGACCTTACCGCCAATATAGACTCACTCGCATTAATCAGCCACAATACATCATGGAGTATCCCAGTGTAACCACCTTCCGCACATATGTACAGATGAAATTTAATTCAACTGTGGCATTCCAAACAATGGGCGTAAGGTTAGGGTTATCCAAAGAAATGCACCAGTGTCGCTTAGGTGGTAGCGATGAAATTGAATCACTCAAATATCTGATAATTAATTGTGAAAGTCTGGAGAAGTTGCATTATACATTTTTAAAGTTTTATAATAATATGTTTGATTTTAACAATATTTCTGATGTATGGTGTAATTTTATGTAGGTGATGATATTAATCTCATCTATTTTATCGTGTCCTTTTATATTTTAGTAGTATATATCATTTCAAAGGGCTATTGGGATAATGTATAATATGAATTTATTTATGTAATCAGGGAGATTTGTTGTGTTTTATTTTGTATGTATATATAAAAAGCCTTTTGGCTGAATGTATATCAATAAACTTGAAAGTTGAAAAGGCAATACAGACTCACCATCCGTGCAAAGAAAAGAACCAACATTCAGGCACAGGTATCCGGTGCATCCTTCCCAGCCCCTCTGCAATGCACTGGACTCACACTTTGGCACCAAAACTCAGGACATTCTTACCACCCTTTCTACACCCCCTCACAACCCATTCCACTCCGCCCCACCCCCCATCTCCATCCTCATTTTCCTCCTTCGCTCCTATCACACCTGAAGAAGTTGACAGCGTTGTCTGCTCCATCAAGGTCTCTCCTAAACAGGTCTCCCCTTGTGCATTCAGAACCATCAAGTATAGCATTGGTTCTCTTGCCCCTGCTGTCACTAAGTCATACAATCACTGTTTTATCACTGTATATTTCCTCACCTCCCTTAAGCACCCCCTTGTGCACCCACTACTGAAAAAAACATCCTCTGACCCTACTGCCCTGTCAGCTATTGCCCTATCTCCATCACCCCCTTCCTGGGGAAGCTTCTTGAGAAGCTGAACTTGCCCTAACTCCACTCTCACACTGAACTTGTTGGTTGCATCCACGACCATCAATCTGGATTCCGAGCATCCAGGGGCACAGACATTTTCTGAACACCCGTGAAGAACTGCTTGCTTCTATGGACTCCAACTCCCCAGCAGTCCTTATCCTTCTCGATCTCTCCTCTGCATTTGACACAGTTTACCATTCTATCCTCATACAATAGCTCCATGATACACTTTGTATCTCGGAACGGGCAATGGATTGGCTGTCCTCTTTTCTCACTAACCACTCTTCCCAAGTCATCCTGCGCCCCTTCTGCTCTCCTTCTTCCAGCTTCACCTGTGGTGTTCCCCAGGGCTCTATACTCTCCCACTGGCTCCTTAACATCTACCTTGCTCTCCTTTCATGCCTCATCTCCTCTTTCTCCTCCAATTTCCAGTGTTACGCAGATGACACACAGTTCTTCTTCAGACTCCCTGCTGACCCTCTTGCACCCCCATCAGCTCTGACTGCCTATCTGCCATCCAGTCCTGGTGCACCTCCAATGATCTCTGCTTCAACACCTCTAAAACTGAGATCCTTCCCATTGGGACCCCTGCTCCCTCCTTTTTTCCTTCACTCTGACCTTCCTCCTTGGGCTCTCCTCCTGTGCCTTCAACTGAAGCCAGGAACCTTGAAGTCATCTTTGACTCTTCTCTTTCCTTTCTCCCTTACACTCAGGACATTGCCAAGAAGTCCAACTATCGGCTCTTCCTTCTCAAAGGAATTCTATCTGTTCTCACTTTCCCCCAAAGGCACAATGTGACTCAAGCCTGGTTCTCTCTAGACTTGACTACTGTAAAAGCCTTCTCCTGAATCTTCCTTCTTCCACTCTGCGACCCCTGCAGCTTATCCAGAATAGAGCAGCAAGACTTATCCTTAGCCTTAAGCCCAAGGACTTCATCTCTCCTGCACTAAAAGGTCTTCACTGGCTCCCGGTTGCTGTATGGATTAAATCCAAATCCCTCTGCATCATCCACAAGGCTGTCTGGACCCGGGGATCACACTATCTTCAACTTTATCTCACTAAATACTCTCCCTCTAGACCACTTCACTCCTCTGGAACCACCTCTTTGTGTGTAAATTGTTTTGCTAAACAGAGGGCAGGGGGTCGCTCACTTTCCTCTGTGGACTCCCTCCTTTCTAATAGCTTCCCCCTCCACCTGCGCCTTGAGCAGGATCTTCTCAAATTCCTAAGCTCCTTAAGACTTTCCCCTTTTCCTCCTCCTTCCCGCCTTCTCTCCTCTGCTAATCCCACAGTTTCTGAATCAATTTCCTTGGCCGTTATGTGTCTTTGGGGCCTTGGCCTCCCACACCAATTCTTTCCAGCTCCTGCCTTTCCACAGAACTTTGCATCTGCACACCCTCCACTCTGGAGACTCGCACTTGCACCTTCCTCTGCCCTGGCTGTGTAGCACTCTTCATTCATAGCACTTCGTCCTTTGCTCACCCACGGGCTTGGACGCCCCAGAACTTACCCCGTCTTCCTTCTTCCTTTCTGCACTTGCATGTTCTGAATACTCACAAGGCATAGCAGGTTTGTCCCGCCTCCCTCTTCTTCCCTGCTCTTAAATATTGTATTACATTGTTGTAATTTATTTCCCACTCTCCCTCCCTGCCCTGTAGGCACTTTGAAACAGTATGTTCCTTTTGTATACGCGCCTAACAAACAAATAATAAATAAATAAATACATTCTGGGGAAAAGATGTACCTAGTGACAAGCGAGATCCAGGCATAGTACCAATAGAAAATAAAGCACATAGAGATTTAGAAGCAGAAATACATAAAACAGAAGAGGAATTACTAAGGGAAGCAAGAAAGAGGGCGGGGGCTTGCCATATGGTACATGCTAAGTCGTTGACAGCAGGAGAAATACTATCAAAATTGCATGAGGCTGTTAGAAAAAAATGTGAAAGTAGAAACTGAACAGTCAGAGCAACAGGATGTAGAGTATGACTCTGAGGCGATTGAAAGTGCAGAGGAACAGAAAGTGAGTGAGGAGGAACATTAGGAAACTGAAGAGGATCAGGAAGAGAGGACTCCATGGGAGAAAAGATTAAGACCGCACCCCGAAACATTGTAGAACAGTAGTTAAAGAGAAGAAAAAGGCTAGGAAACATTGAAGCCCACAAGGGGAGACAGTTTCCGTTAACACATACAGGAGCAAGCAGGCAGATCACAATACACACCATGGCCCCACATGAACATAAATAATTTGATATAAACCCTACCACACTTTACAGCAGGGGTAGGACAGTGGATCCATGTAAACATGCCCCATCACAAGCAACTATGGTAACAAGGGAGCAAAATGCCCTTCCCTAAGAAACTGTGACATACAAAATTGGAGCCAGTGTCTTAGGGAGCAATGCTTTCCCACTTCAATGGTATACACAATAGGACAGCCCACAGGACGCCTTGATGTGCCCAGTCCTCTCAATCACCCCAGACTCAGACAAGGAACCTAAAGTGGGAGTAAGGATAGGGAACAGAATGTTAACCATTATGGTAGACACAGGAGCCACCCATTCCTGTATATGGGAGGGATTGTTTCCATTAACAAACTACATTATGGACATGCATGGAATCTCGGGAGCTATTGTAAGGGTTCTTTGTACAGAACAATTATCCTTCACTAAAGAGACTCAAGAGATAGTAGCACCATTACTTTACATCACAGTGACACCAGTGAACCTATTGGGAAAGGATCTCCTTCAGAAGTTAAACATGACCATCTCATTTACTGACATGGGCATTGTATGCTCCACACAAGGCATGCATTACAACAGAATAGCCACAGAAATACAAGAACTCTGTACACCAACCCAACCGAGCCCTGCCATGACATCCAAGTTTATTCACATATGTAGTGACCATTTTGATTCGCTGGTTACCAGGCGTGAAGGATGAGATATTTCCCCTACCAGCAGAATGTCTGTTCAGACTAGCAGTACCAACTCGAGGCAGCGCAAGGGGGAAATGTTTACATTACACATAAAGGCAGTGATCATGAGGAATGACACAGTCATCTTAACAGGCACACATGAGGAAGGAATGGAATGGAGGATAGTACAGTGTATTTCCCCTACACTAATTAACCACAAGGGTACTGTGAATCTTCTGGTGTTTTCAACAGAGTCCTCCAGATGGAGTTAGGAATCATCATATGACCAACACAGTGCTGCATTATGTAGATGATCTGTTAGTATGCAGGATCACAGAGGAACATTGCAGAAAAGACACAATATAACTCCTAACGGTCCTTGCAGCAAGGTGGACAAAGACAAATTGCAGTATTGTCAAAAGGAGGTGGTATATGTCGGACAGTTCATATCCTCAGCAGAAAGGAGGATACGCCCAGACAAAGCCACAGCAGTGAGAAATACACCACAGCCTAAAATAGTCACAGAGATGCAGCAATTTCTAGGCATGTTTCGTTATTGTAGAACATGGGTATTTTATTGTTCAGCACATGTTAAACCCTTGTTAAATGCACTCAAAGAAGCACAAAAATGAAAAGCACACTCAAATGGACAGAAGAGATAACAGAATGCTTTGTGGACCGCAAAATAGCTATCAGCAGTACACCAGTATTAGCAACCCCATACTACAACAACCAGTTTGTCTTATTCTCATAGAGACACAAGCAATCGACATATTACAGTGACCTTTTTAGACATAGTAATGCAGGGTCACTTCCCATTTGAGCGAGCACTAGCTGCCGCAGCATTTGCTAGCCACCATAGTTATGGAATTCCACTCACTTTTGACCATGCAGCTTTCCCCATTCAAGAAAGAAACAAATAAACGCTCACTACCCAGAGAGCTAGTGGTTATGAGATAATTTTAACTAACCCAGCAATGACCATAGTAAGATGCCACATAGTTAACCCAGCAACATTCATAGTAAAATAGTAAAACAAGTTGAACCCCAAGACGAGGAGCATGACTGTGCAGTGTATGAAGGAGAGTCAGATAAATGCAGTAGGGTGAGTGAAGATGCACTAGACACCAGAGAAGTGCTGTATGTAGATGGGTCATTGAGTATAGACCAGGAGAGTGGCCAAAGGCCCACTGGAGAAGCAGTAATAAGATATGTGAAGGACCAAGAAGAAGAATTTCAAATAGTGATGCAACAGAGGTTACCCTTATATTATTCAGCACAAGCAGTAGAACTTATAGAACTCATAGAAGTGCTAAAGGCATCATCAGACGATGACGCCACCATTTATACAGACTCAGTTTACATCATATCTACAGTACATTCAGGCTTATCGAGGTGGAAGAGGATACAGAAGGGCAGATGGGTCACCAGCTCAACATGGGATTTTTTTAACCAGGTTAATAAAAGCATTACAATGTCCGCTTCATGTAGCAATCATGAAGTGCATGGCACACTTGAAGGACTTGATGTCATGTGAAAACATGGTTGCGGACGCAGTCACCTAACAGACGGCTTACATGCCCTTTCCAGAGGAAAG
The DNA here is from genome assembly GCF_040938575.1 of Ambystoma mexicanum. Lineage (NCBI taxonomy): Eukaryota > Metazoa > Chordata > Amphibia > Caudata > Ambystomatidae > Ambystoma > Ambystoma mexicanum. The sequence goes on from NC_090935.1 coordinate 1,276,050,654, forward strand.
TCAAACACCTGTCACTGCAATACAACAAGGGTGACTACCAGAGGCTTACAGTGCCTTGTCAAAAGAACAAATCATTGAGCTCCAAGAAAGAGCCCCACCAGAATATAAGGCATAATGGGTATAAAGGGGATTCCCTGTCATCCACTGGCATCCTATAGAGACAAAACATCACAGGTAAAGTAGTAATGCCCATAGAGTTATTGAACATCGCCATGGAGCAACTTCACTTCCCTTCGCATGCCCCTTAGCAGCACATTGGTGCTGACATTAGCAAGGACTGGTTGTGCCTAACGTGGCTGAACAAGTCGATACATGTATGGCAAACTGCATGATATTCAAAACACAGAGGTGATGGCTGGGAGGTTTGGAATTAATCATAAACATGGGCACAGCTCTGGGCAACCCCCAAGACCATTGTTTTTCAGCCTAGCAAGCGAATTTAGAAGGGGAAAGACCATATGCAAATCTGGCTTGTTCCCACCCCAAAAGGGGCAGTCCAGCCCAAACTGCAAAGACACATCCCTTCTGCAAGAGACCACAAGCATCCCCAGACATTTGTCGGCCTTGTTGGGCATCATCAGTAAGGAGTAATGGCACCATCCTGGTCAGAGGCCTTCAGGGCAAACTTCTCTTCGATAGACGCTTCCCACGCCTCATCAATCTCCTTTTTTCTCCTGCTGTCCTCTCTCCCCCCTACACGGCTTCCTCGCCCCCCCCTTCTGCCTCCTCCTTGGCTACCTTGCCCTCTCCATCACTCTCTGCCCCCCTCGGGCTCCTTCTACATCTCGGCAGGGCTTACCTCCATATTGCCACTCTCAACTCTCGGTCAGCTGTCAAACACTCCTCCGACATCTTCCACCTTCTGGAGGAACTGGACCCAATGTCCTTGGTCTCACTGAGACATGGTTCATGGCCAGCTCTGTCACAAGCTTTGACATGCTCCTGCCTGATGGCTACAAGATCCTCTCAGCTCCCAGGCCCAACCGCTCTAGGGAGGGTGTAGGCCTGATTTTCCCTGAGTGGATTCCTGCCTCTGTCATTCCTATGCAGGCCTACTCCTCTTTTGAATGTCTCACCTGCAGGCTCTCTCTCCCCTAGCCATTCCCTTACTGTGGCTATTATCTATCAGCCAACCGGTCAGATTTCCTCATTCCTCTCTGGCTCAGCGGACCTCTCCTCCTCACTCCTGGTCTCGACCACTCAACTCCTCCTTCTTGGAGACTTCAACATCCACCTGGAGGCCTCCTGTCCTCTCTCTGGACTCTTTTGCGACCTCTGTGACTCTCTCTTACTCTCTATTCTCCCCTCTGGCCCAACTCACTCTGCAGGGCACACCCTGGATGTTCTGATCTCTTCAGACCTTCCCCTTTCTATCCCTCTCACCACTCCTCTCTCCTGGGGTGATCACTTTCTCCTTTCCTCCCATCTCACGCTCTCTACCCCTCAGGCCAAGCCACTTCCATCACTGCCACCCACATTCTCGGTCGTACGACCCATTAAGCGCGTGTCAGTTGAGGCTTTCGACACCACATTCTCACCCCTCTGTCCCCCATTGGCAGACTCCCACCCTGACACAGCCCTGTCCTGGCTTCACTCTGCTATATCTGATACTCTGGATATTCTTGCCACTGTCATGAGAATCCGTCTGAAGCCTAAAGCCAAGTGCAATTCCTGGTACGACTCAGACCTTAAACGCAAGTGCAGGGTGGCCGAGAGGAAATGGCTTGCTTCATGTACATCCTCTGACAAATTGGGCTGCCACATGCTCCAAAGGCAATACCGGCTCTCTGTCCTCACCAAGAAGAGAGCTCTTATCCAAGCCTGCGTCTCTGCGGCATCTAACAACCTGGCTGAACTCTTTAAAATGTGCAAGGAACTGGCCAGTCCTGCTGCAGTCTCTACCTCTCCTGTCCCGTCCCAGGCCCTCTGCACGGCATTGGCTTCTCACTTCATCTCTAAAACTCAGGACATCCTGTCCTCACTATCCTCCTCGCTCCTCCCTCCCTCTACTCCTTACTCTTCCTCTGGGACTTCTGCAGCCACCTCTCCTCCCTTCTTCTCTGCCTCTCCGCAGACGAACTTTCGAGACAAGTCCAATCTATGAAAGTCTTGTCTAAAGAGGTTCACTCCTGTTCCTCCAAAACCATAAAGGACCACATCAACTCCCTGGCTCCTGCCCTAGCTGACTTCTGCAACCACTCCTTCACCACTGGAGTCTTCCCATCCCCCATGAAGCACTCCCTTGTGCACCCTCTCCTTAAGAAACCCTCCGCCGACCCCTCTTGTCTGGCTAACTATCGCCCAATCTCCATCAGTCCCTTCCTAGGCAAACTCCTAGAAAAACTGCCCATCTCCCAGCTTAGTCTCCACACTGAAACTGTTGGTTGTCCTCATGACCATCAGTCTGGCTTCAGAGCTGCCAGAAGTATGGAAACTGCTCTCCTGAACATCCGTGAAGACCTCCTCTCCAACCTGGATTCTAACACCCCTTGTGTCCTCATCTTGCTTGATCTCTCCTCTGCCTTTGACACGGTCAACCATGCTATCCTGCTCAAATGTCTCTGTGATAACCTGGGTATCACCGGTCAGGCCCTGGCATGGCTGTCTTCTTTCCTCTCGGACAGACCCTCCCAGGTCCAACTTCGGCCCTTCCTCTCTGCTATCTTTTTCTCTAACTGTGCTGTCCCCCAGGTGTCTAACTCCTCTCCCTGGCTGTTCAACCTATACATGGCACTTCTTGTCCACTGCATTGCTGCTCTCTGCCCTAACTTTCAATGCTATGCGGACGACACTCAGCTCATTTTCAGGCTACCTTTGGCCACCTCTTCTCTGTCTCTCATCTCTGACTGTCTGTCTGCTATTCAGGTGTGGTGTGCCGCCAATGACCTCTGACTTAATGCTAGTAAGACTGAAATTCTCCTCATCGGCACACCGGCTCCCTCCTTTCCTGTCGTTCTCTGGCCGGCCTCTCATGGCCCCCCTCCTGCTCCAACCATCGAGGCAAAAAACCTTGGGGTCATCTTCGACTCCTCACTCTCCTTCTCTCCTCACATCTCTGATGTCTCTAAGAAGTCACACTACCACCTGGACCTCCTCAGAGGTATTCTACCTTTCCTCTCCTTCCCCCAGAAGCTCACTGTCTCCAGAGCTCTGGTTCTCTCTAGACGGGACTACTGCAACAGCCTCTTTCTAAATTTATCTCTACTCTCTGCCCTCTGCAACTCATCCAGAACAGGACTGCAAGACTTGTCCTTGACCTCAAGCCCAGGGATCGTATCTCTCTGCACTGGCTCCAAGTGGCTGCGAGGATCAAGTTCAAAACCCTCTGCATTGTCCACAAGGCCTTCTGGTGCCTGGGGCCTCAGTACCTTCAACTCTCTCTTCCTACATATCTTCCTTCTCGAGCTCTTTGCTCATCCGCCTCCAACTTCCTCAGGGTCAGTCGCTTCTCCAAGCAACGAGTTGGTGGTAGATCTCTTTATTCGGATGGGGATTCTGTCTGGAACAGCCTCCCTGCCACCCTGAAACTTGAAGAGAACCATCTCCAGTTCAGGAAGCACCTCAAAACCTTTCTATTTGCTTCGGCCTTTTCTCCTCCTCTCCCCTGCTGACCTCCTGCCTGAAACTGAATCTGCACTGGCGACCTGGCCATCCTCTTATCCTGGGCCCAGGTCCCTCCCCCGCCTGTCACACATTCCTGCACTGCCTGCCTGGCAACCCCCGCACTTGTGGACTGTGTCTGTTACCCCTATAGTCCCACTACCAGCACTTGACACTTGATGTCTGTACTCACCCTTACACTTGCCACCTCTTGGCAGTTACTTTTACTTATTGTTTTATTCTATTCCCATGTACCACACTGTCCCTTCCCCCTCCCCCTCGCACTTTCCCACTTCCCCAATCCCATGCACTTGCGCGATCTGAATGACACCTGGCCTAGTATGATCGTTGTCTGTCCTCCCTTGTTCCCCCTCCCTTGCCTCATCGCGCCTTGAAATACTTGTGTATTGGCACGTTATATATGTCATATCATATAATTTCCTATCAAACCTAATTTCCTTGCTGTCATTATAGGCGATGCCACTTCTCCTTGGAAAGATGAAAGCTGTCAAACTGATCCAGAACCAAAGGTAAGGGAAATAAAAATGGCTCCAATAGATCAGCCTATAGGCCCAGAAGCTACCCTTTGGTCACTACCCCCTGATCCAGAAAATGACCTGGAATGTTAGGTGGACCCCACTCCAAATGGAGAATGCCACTTCCTAGGATGTAACCCATGGGATTATGGCAGGTGGGGAGCAGATTTAAGAAATGTATGCAAGATATGTGTGCCCAAGACTTTATATGACTAGCAACAAGAACAAGATAGAAAAGATAAAGAATATATGGAACGATTCATCCCTAATGGGATAAAAGGGGGGAATGTTAGGGTGTACATCCAATGCCCCCAACATGCAAGGAAATACAAGCTTCGAATGTCCCTGTGAAGAAAGGCTCAGCATAAAGAAAGTAGCCACATGCATTTCAAAGTCCCTGTGAAGGCCCCAAATACACTAGTAAACATGCTGCTGTAAGCAGTATCCATGAGGGATAAATAAACCCTAAAGTACATACCATATACCTGAGCATAACAAAATGTCCTCAACAAATATAGTAGGCTTTAACATTAGTCAGGGAACCTTTATGGGTACTCATAATGATAGAAAATGAAAGTGAACATTTCCACAATATTAATCAACAGCACAAGCAGGCCTCGAGACACATTCAGCCATCCCTGTAGCATAAAGATCCTCATCCCCATAAAAGAGAATTTCAGCCAGGCACACATACACAAAGCTATAACTTCCCACAGGAAGGCTGACTGCCACACAGTGATTAGTCAATGCAGGTAGGCAAACTCATTCTCAAGCCTGAATTCTGCTACTGAGATCATGCAAAAGCAACAAAGAAGTAACATACCTCAGGGTTAAGGGACAAATACTGTTCACGGATTGGTTGAGACACATCAGCTCAGCCGAGTTCACAAGCCTGTGTTCAAAAGATATATAACAACGTATGTTCCTAGCCAGCACATCAAAACATATTGCAATGAAGGGCACAATTGAGCAAGAGTGAAACAATGAACACTGCCCCCTGTAGGAAAAAAAACTCACTGAAGGTGATCCAATCATTAAGACAGGAACCACACAAGACATTGATGCAAAGGGAGTAGAAGCGATTAGTCATAAAAACCAAAAAACATCAGAAATTCGCCAGTTATGGTAAGATAAGCAACCATAACTCGCGCCACCACCGTGCATTGCTAAGACTAACATCCAGGACATCAAGATGACATCACAAATGTCATTGATGACATCAATGATGACATCACATATCTGGGCCACTTGTTTTTGTTCAGTGACATATCTAGGCCCGGTGGTTTTGTTCACTATCAGTCAGAATATTAAAGTTCAAAAGGTGCTATTTATCTTGACTCTAACTTTGTCGTATGTTCTTAAAGTACTTTCCTTAGGATTTTGTCTAAGCTCCTGGTGCACATATATGGGGCAATAAGCAGGCCTACATAAGCTGCCAGACGTTAATTTGTGTACATGAAGATAAACTTTAATGTTATTAATATTTTCAAGTGATGCCATTTCTTTCTTCCTAACTTTAGTTTCCCTGTATGTGCCTCTGATTTGTATGCATGGTGGGTCTTCATATGTTTTGTTTATAGTAGCACAAGTGGGTACTAAGTCTTGAATTGTTAGCTAGTTATTACATGTTTAACATTACTCAAAACTCTGATAAGGTAGCATACATTATTTTCTATCCAGAATTACAAGGTTATAAATATTGTTCTTCTATGGTGCATGCTACAGCCATCGCCTGTGTTTATGTATGATTAGGTTCCTGTATTAACAACAACACTCCAATACAATGTTGTTTAGATTAGTATGTTCTATAATAGATAAAGTAGTTCATGATAGGTCTTCCAGCCACCCCTGAAATTGTTTGCCAACATTATAAACACAATCCCTTGTAGGGACTTTTCATCCAAATTAATTTCACATGTGATGTCATCAGTGATGTCATCAATGATATTTGTGATGTCATCTTTGATGTCCTGGGTATTAGTCTTAGCAGTGCACAGTGGTGGTGCGAGTTATGGTTGCTTAGCTTACCATAACTGGCGAATTTCAGAGGTTTTTTGGTTTTACTTGTAACCATAATGTCGCTTTAACCAAGTTTTTTCTTTGAATTTCAAAGGTTTTTATTAGTGCAACTTAACCATAACTTCCCTTTAACAAAGTTGTTTTCAGTGAATTTCATGGGTTTTTACCAGTGCATTCTATTTTCCTACAACTTACTAATATCATACTTACCCCAATATAGCAACATTTTTGTCAAATTTACAAAGTTTTACCTTAATACGCTGCCATTTTCTACCTTCTAGTATAATTTTTAACACTTCTATAGTCTTTTTGCAACGTTTTGTATTGTATTTACATGTACTACATGTATTACATGACCATGTGTTTGTGCACAGCATGATGACGTGTCTGCAAATGCGTTCACACTTCGCAATCATGTCTGTGCTTCGAGGAAAGTTCGGAACTGCATTTTCTACTGATCAAGGAACTGTCAAGCTCAAAATGTACCCTTGCACATCTCCTAGAGCCTACAAGTACGCATTATACATTAACAATCTAGTACAAAGCACATACTTGGAAGAATTTTAGCAAAACTGCTATTTATCTTAAAAATGGCATCATTACTTCCAAAGACAATGAAGGTGACCAACAACATGAGGTAGAGGGAATTCCTGCTTCTAGCACCCAGAGAGAATCATGGCTGTGGCAGTTCTTTACCACTGTTGGGAATGTACCAAAGGCTAAAGCTACCAAAGGGAAAGATACTGAGTGTAACTTTCTATTCAGTCACGGACTACCTGGACAGTACTCCTACGAGACCAGCTCCATGCATCACCACACCAAATCCAACCACCACAATGCTCTCAGAAAGGTTGTTCCTTTCTTAGCAAGTAGTAGGCTGTCTTCCTCCACCTCATCTTCCTCAACCAATACTGTAACCACACAGCCCGCGACACAAAATCCCACCAGCTACCCTGCAAGCAATAAAAGAGGATGTTGATCCATATCTTTTAAAGATAAAAGTCCTCTGTATATACTGCAACACACCACTCTGCAAGGGGAAGCAATATCGGAATTGCTTTGGAAACTGTAATCAAGGAGCATGAGACACAATGCCCCCTACCATAGAAGTAACACACGCGCAACATCTTCCCCTGTCCATCTGCCCCTCCATATTAGTGCTTGGTACATCTTCCCTCATTTCCTTCCCCACCATACATTCTAAACCCTCCTCCAAAAAAAAACTCATCAAAAAACAACAAAAGGAAGGTTCCTTTAGGAACCACCTTTCATAGTTAAAAAATAGAAATAAAAAAAAAATCTTATAGACTCCATTTACTTTACATTTCTCAGTAAAGTACAGACTCAATAAGATTTTCCAACATTTCCATTAGCATTTTGTGTTATGCTAATGGGAAAAATGTGGCAGTCATCCCCCGTTCCATGGACTGGAATGGGGATAACGGCCCGGCAGCCCAAGTTATCAGCCCAAATGAAGCAAGGGCAGATAATGAGGGCTCTGGACCATTATCCCCCATTCCAGCTCCTGCAATGGGGATGATGGCCATTCGCACCCAGGGTTCCCAAAGCAGTAAGCCGGGGTGCTAAAAAAACAATTTTTCTTCCTTCACCGGGACGCTTGCTGCGTCCCGCTGAAGGAAGGAAAATCCTTTTACAAGATGGCCACCATGCAAAGGGAAGGCAGGGCTCCGTACAGAGCCCCTCTTCCCTTTCCATTGCAGCCTGCAGAAGGCGAAGAGAGAACCCTATGGTCATATCACCACAAGCACAATGTTGTTTCCCTTTCAAACCTATCCCACTTTCGAATAACTTTACCACATATCCGATGCCAGGTGGACATGGCCACTTTAACCCCATTTGTCATCGCTCGTGGTCAAGGCCAGTAGACAGATTGTCCTGGTCATGACCTTATGCAATGACCCGGACAATCTGGCCACTGCCCATGCCCACAGGCTATACCTCAGTCATCAAAAGTATATCACAATTTTTAGTACCTATATTATGACACTTGTCAAAACATAAAACAAGGGCACATTTGCTAAACCATTCTTTAAGGTACCAGCCAATACTCCTTACATGAGTTTGCTGGAACTCTGGCCATGTTTTATTTTTTCAGAAGTGTCAAAATGTATGTATACAATAGGCCTATAACTTAGCCCCCACTTGACAAAATCCATTCAGATTATGCACAAACATTCAAAGTTGTGTCCACATTCGTCAAATGGCAACAAAGATGTAAGCCATTTAAAAATGTTCAGACCTCTGCTCTAATTTAGCCCCCTCTTGAAAAAATCCCACCAGACTTTACAAAAACAATTGTATCTAGATCTAAAATGTTTTTGCAAACTTTTGTGTAGATTCGTCAAATGACACCACATTTATAAGCCTTTACAGTATTTTGGGACCCCCCCTCTAATTTTGCCTCCTCTTGACAGAATCCCACCATACTCAAAGCAAAACAAGTATATCTAGATCTAAAATGTGTTTGCACACTTTTGTGTAGATTCTTCAAATGGCACAACATTTATAAGCCTTTACAATATTTTGGGACCCCCCCTGTAATTTTGCCCCCTCTTGACAAAATCCAACCAACCTCTTCAAAACCATTCATAATCAGATCTAGACGAACATTTCCAAAGTTTCATGTAGTTTCATTGAGTGGCGCCATAGTTATCAGCCATCCAAAAACAGCTTTTCACCAAGCATGTAATTCCGAAATAGGCATAGATGTCACCAGACATCTGAAGTATTTGTGAACATCACAGAAATGTCCCTGAACATCGCTGACTTCTTTGGGGATGAAAAACACCTGTTTTTTGGCTTCTTACGGCCATACCCCATCCTGTCCTCATCACCCTCTACCTCCCCAGACATTGTTTGATAAGTTTGACAAGTGCAATGTTGTGCATTTTTATATGTTTTTACTGCGATGTCTGTGGACACCGGCCTCTGTCTGCGAATCCAATATGGCGGGCCTTTCCAAAAATCTGATACACTTTGTGCTTTTCAACACCTAATCAGAGGCCTGTCCACGGACCGAGCAGGGAAGTGAGTCCACGGACCGAACCCAGATATCACACATTTTTTTACCTGCTTTTAGCCAGTTTTAAAGAAAACTACTGGATGGGTTTACACCAAATTTACAAAAGCACGCTTTCGGAACCGAACCACCACTACTCCCGCAAATTTGGTTAAAATCTGCCAGCGGTTTGGGCTGTAGGCGTGAGCTAATTGTTTCCATTGCTTCTATGGAAAAAAAATGTGGGACCCCCCTATAATTTTCCCCCCCCCTTGATGAAACCTTGTCAAACTAATTCAGACCCGTCCATTTACTTTTTTTGCAAAGTTTGGTAAAGTTTTGTCCTGGGGGAGCAAAGTTATAAGTCACCCAAAAAGTGTTCTTCCCATGAGTTTAGCAACTTAACCATAACTAAATGGCCACTCCTGCAGGATGTATAATAAAAATATAACAGGGCCTGCGGTAGCACTGCTTTGGTTATTGTTAAGTTGTCCCACCCATAGGATGAACACTTTTTATGGCAGTTTATAATTCCCCCCCCCCCCTGAGCGAATTGTCACAAAACTTTGCAAAAAAAGTATATGGACCTGTCAGATTGATCCTGTGAAGTTTGTTGAGGTTTTGTCAAGGGGGGGGGGGGGCAAGTAAGTGCAATGTAAATACATGTTTTCTCACATCCACAGTCCAGACCGCTGGATGGATTTTCACCAAATTTGTGGCTGAATTGGCAGTCTCATCCCTAAAGTATGCTTTTGTACATTTGGTGTAAATCTGTCCAGTAGGTTTGTTTTAAAATGACTAAAAAGTAGGTTAAAATAAATGTGTGATATCTGGGTTAGGTCCACAGACTCACTTCCCTGTTCCGTCCGTGGACGGGCCTCCAACTGGTCCAGAGGGCTGTGTGAGGTCTACACACATTGGACATGCCTGCTGATTGGATGGTGAAAAGCGTGAAGTGCATCAGATTCTTGGAAGCATCCGTCATGTTGGATTCGCGGACAGACACAGCTGGGCGCGGACAGCAGGGTGGGGAAAAGGGTGAAAAACACATTTTGGGTCATATGGTGGTGGGAAGAGGGGCTGGGAAGGGTGGGTGAGTGGAAAAAATATGATATGAGGCTGTTTTTGTGGATTGGGGTTAGAAACCTCTGACGGAAATGTTTGAGGGAGAAAAGACTGAATGTTATTTTTCCTAAAACCTACAGTCTTTTCTCCTCTGAACATTGCTGCCATGGGCTTCCAACCCCACTTACGCCCACACACCTACTCACCTTGCAGAGGCACACTTCATTGTGTGCCGCCAACTTGTTGTGTCCCTGTTACACCTGTACTCTTTCACTTCGGTGATCGGGAACCTGCACTGCAGGGCACTTTCCCGTATTTTATTTTTATTTATTTTTTTACTTTTTACGGGATCGGCTACAGGGGACACCCCTGCAACTCCCTCTCACAATATAGAGAACAAGGGCTCAGGGTACACCCCCACAGCCCCCACAGCCCTTACCACTGAATGGGGGATTTGGTCGAACTTTTCGGCCGTTCGGAATTTTAGAACAGCCGAAATTCAGCCAAATCTCCCATTCAGGCTTTCTTCCCGGCTTTTTGAACGTTTCTATTTTTGTAGGTTGAAGAAGGCAGGACAGGTGCCGTAGCTGTTTGTGGACAGTGCTGTGGCCGAGCGGCTTGCAAAAGACATTTGGGGGTCATTTGACGGCTGGAATAGGGCGTAGAAACGGTAGGGAAGTTGAATGAAGGCAATGTACAGCTGTTTTTATAGGTGATTAAAAGGTTTTTTGAACTGCTGCAGACTGCGCAGTCTATTTCTATGGCCCCCAGAATATGTTCAATGGGTACAACCACCACAGTATTAATATGTGTATTATGTGGAATTCTGAAGCAGGAGTAATTGTGGCACGCTGCATTTTGACTCTGTTCCTGTTCCCGGCACTGCGAGTGAGAGAAAAAAGCTCTTGCCGGGAGTTGCACTGCCGCAACCCGCTTCCAGGAGGAGGCGGAGCTAGCGCTGCTCACGTGTGTGGTCACGTGATTGGACCAAGCTCTCATTACTGTGCCCGAGTCGCCCGAGCGGCGTATGTGTGGAATTCTGAAGCAGCAGTAATTGTGGCACGCTGCATTTTAGACTCTGTTCCTCTTCCCGGCACTGCGAGTGAGAGAAAAAAGCTCTTGCCGGGAGTTGCACTGCCGCAACCCGCTTCCTGGAGGAGGCGGAGCTAGCGCTGCTCACGTGCGTGGTCACGTGATTGGACCAAGCCCTCATTACTGCGCCCGAGTCGCCCGAGCGGCGTATGTGTGGAATCTGAAGCAGCAGTAATTGTGGCACGCTGCATTTTAGACTCTGTTCCTGTTCCTGGCACTGTGAGTGAGAGAAAAAAGCTCTTGCAGGGAGTTGCACTGCCGCGACCTGCTTCCTGGAGGAGGCGGACCTAGCGCTGCTCACGTGTGTGGTCACGTGATTGGACCAAGCCCTCATTACTGCGCCCGAGTCGCCCGAGCGGCGTATGTGTGGAATTCTGAAGCAGCAGTAATTGTGGCACGCTGCATTTTAGACTCTGTTCCTGTTCCCGGCAC